>NW_023339785.1:3289272-3330304 GCF_004916995.1 Morone saxatilis
TTTTAAGTATTTTTTTGGGGCTTTTTTATTGCCTTTAATTGATAGAGACAGCTGAAGAGAGACAGGAAAGGGGGGCAGAGAGAGGGGATGACACGCAGCAAAGGGCCGCAGGTCAGACTCGAACCCTGGGCCGCTGCAGCAAGGAAAAAGCCCTAAGAGGTCAATTCTGTCCCAGAGGCTCAAGTCAGGGTGAAACACGTTAATTAGAGCCACAGTGGTGCTCCAAAGGAACAACAGGGGTTAAGTGCCTTTTGTGAGGGCACCTTGACCATACGGAGAGAAAAACAAGCCTCGATTTCCCTGGACAATTTGAGATTTGGGGCCAGCAACATCTATCTAAAAGTGCAAACAGTTTTGTGTCAGAAGCTGTCTGTTAACCTTTTAAGCAATCCTTGAAAGAGTACAGGCTGCTGAAATACTTAGCAGTTTAGTTTATTTTAATTGAGAGGAAATTCTTCTTAGCTGGCAGTGCATGCAATAAACACGAAAGAGTTAGACTGCCATTTCCAAAAAAAGCAGTTGCAAACAAAAATATTACATTAGGTACAGCAGAAGCAGGCGAATCATCATTGACACCACAAGGAGCCGAGGTGACAAAAGAAAAAAAGAATAGATTGGTTGCAAAGCAAAGCAAGAGAAAAAGGAATTGGAAAAAAAGTGTTTCTAAGAGGCTGGATGAAAGAGGAAAGAGAGAAAACACACTCAGGGATAGAAAGACAGAACTACAGTATTGATGTTGTTTACAGTTTCTTGGATGTCCTTTCTAGAAAAAATGTAATTAATAGATGAAACGCTTTATTTTAGAAGATGCTCAAGTTTGTAGCCTTCCATCAGCATTCATGAAACCTTCATAGAGGTGTTGCTCAAAGATCCTTTCTGGGCTCTACTTTTGGTACAATCTTCAAATTCATTTCCCCTCAACCACCAACATGAAAAGAGTCTTTGAGGAATGTTTTATTTTGGGGGCTCCATATGGTTCCTTGAAGTGTTTTCAATTTTTGTGTCAATTGAGTGTTACTGGCAGCCTTGCGGTTCGAGAGGCTGTATAGAGAACAAAAAGTTTGACAGGAAGTGAAAAAGAAACTCTCTCTTCCCTCAACATTCAAGATTCCTTCAAGTTTTAATGCTTGACCCTTTGGGAAAGCCAGAATGGAAATTTTGAACAACGAATCCTCTGCCTCCTGCACGTATACTACCCTCAAGATGCCCAGAAGCAAGGCAAAGAATCCCTGCTTACATCAGTGAAACAACTTCATCATCCCACTGATCAGCTGCCAGTGGGAATGTTGGAAAATGTTTTAATCTTAAGGAGGATGTAGCTTTAAAGCAGTCCAGTTAACCTTTCTTGGCCAAAGTAAGGTTAAATAGTTGAGATGGGAGTGGAATGAGAAATTTAGGCTTCAAGCCTGTCATTTGTCTGCTCACCTCTGTGGTGCAGGCAGAACTGTAGTTCAAAGCCTTGGCCTTCAGACAGCTTTTGGCATTTTAAGATTTGGCTGCCGGTGGGCTTTGGTTATAAAGGACAGGGAAAATAAAACAGCCTTTCACCAGAGGCCCAACCTCGGCTGTTGTATGTAATCTGTAGAGAAACCGCACCACATGAATACAAACTGAAAGCAGCACATGCAGAGGGACAGACAAAGGATGCATTCAAATATTTGCAATATTGATCCATATGCACACACACATAGTATACAAATATACAAAACAGGCTGGGTGACAGTCAGAGTATGACTTTCTGAGAGTAAGGATTCTCTTGGGTGGTTTTTTAAGTTCAAGACATATTTAAGTGTTGAAGCAAGAAGCTGCACTTCTCTTTTGACATCATGAACTGAGCAAAAGATTAGAATTTTCCCCTGGGAAAAAGTTGTGATGTCGCAACTGGACAAACTGATCAGGTTATGGTACAGACAGATCCGTTGACTGACCTCAAGTTGAAGCATCCTTTTCACTTTCTATGGAGAGCATGAGATCCATGATGGATACGCTGTGGTGAGCTGACTGACTGTTCTGAATCTGAATCTGAATCTGCATCAACGTGACTCAACTCCAGTCCATCCAGCACAACACAGCAGGATCATAAAACTCAAATCAAATTGTAAAACTGGGAAATGCTGATATAATATGAATCTAAGATTCTGGTTCTGTGTTGCCTATTTCTCGCTTCAAATGTTTTCAGAAGTATATTTTAGAGTACTGTTTAGCCATAATGTGTAAAAGTTTCACCATGTTGAAAGCAGCAGATCCAAAACCAAAGATCACAAAACTTTTTTTTTTTTTTTTCATCACCTGGCAGCCAGAGCGTTCAGTGGTCTGGTGCATCCACCTGCGTCCTCGCCAGATTCTGTGTGTCTGCACCATCAGTATGCAGCCAAGGTAGATCTTTTTGATAGGCTTTGGAAGGCACTGGTAAGCCATCATGCTTTGAACTAATTGTTTGTGGGTTTGTTGAACAGCATCTGATACCCACTCCCCTCACACCTTCCTGACACTGGAATTTAGAGTGCTGTGTCCAATTTTTGTGACTTTGCCAATCTGATAAACACACCCACAGCAGAGATTGGGCAGGAGTGTGGAGGTGGGAATGCAGGCAAGGCAAGCTTCTTTCTCTCTTTTTTATTGTTCACCCTAATACTGTCAGTTTTGGTGTGTACAACCAAGTACACCATGAATGCCTTTTAGAAGAGAAAGTGTGCACTGTCATCCCGATATTTGTATCATTCATTGCATCTTAAACGTCTCTATGATAGCAGGCTTTTCGCACCACCTGTGAGGTTTGAGTTTTGTGTAGAATTATGGAACCAATTCACTTTTGGTGAAACCAAGCGACATATGGCAAAAAACATAGGAAAATACTCCCCCTCTTAGAACATAATTGTGTGTGCCATCTTTTCTTGGAATACACTGAAATGAAACAGTGTATAATAGAGCCATGCTCTTATCTGCAAAATTTCTTATTACCACCCCACCTTGCTATTGTCACGGCAAAGGCTAATTTTCCCATTACATTTTATTAAATTAGCAACCTTCAATGAGAGAGACAGTGTTGTTCTTTACACCAGCAAATCAATATCTTATTAATTTTAAGATATTCATCTATTTTTCACAAACAATCAATACCACCACCAAGAGGATAATCAAATTCAGTAGGTAATGTGCTGGACTGATTCATTGCTTAACAGAAAGTGATGTTCTTACAACATCAACGGACCAAAACGTTTCTGGTGACGACTGAGTGAAAGGCTGAAGGAAAAATCCCTTCCAAGATGTTTATGCTCTTCATGGAAGAGGAGAGGGGAGGGGAAGAATGGCTGTTATTGAATTAGATTTTATGAGAAAAGAACAGGACTAGAAAATAACAAGGAACAAAAACAACATATTTCCAAGTATTGTATGAATCACTGAGAGGAAGCATCTGTTCACTGTTAGAGAAAGAGCATGAACAGAGATATTAAATAATTTTGAAAAAACAGTTCTGGCACCCTTCTACCTGCATATAAATACTGTCATTGCACATATTTTACTGCTGTAGAGGATATTTCCTGACCCACAACCGAATGCTCTGTTGAGCTGTTGACACAGCGTTACAGAAACACTACATGGCGTAAACATTAATAGCAGAAAAAAATTGTCAGACAGCTTGTACACACAAGGTCTGTCATGTTGGTGGTGGTGGCAGCCATCTTTTTTCTTCAGAGCAGCAAAGTGAGTATTTTAATCATTTTGACTCGGTCAGCTGTTGAGGAAACTCAGCCAGAAATCTTTTCTTGTGACTGCCAAAAACATGCTTTTTAACACATACCAGTTTTTTTCTTTTCTAAATTAATTTATCCGTTATTTCCTTATCGGTACCATGTCTTCTTGGGTGTATCTTGGCAAGACGTTCCCGGAGGAAAAATCATTTATATTACAGGAACTTTTTTTTCTTTTTTCCATACACACACTAAGGGAGCAATCTGGGATTCAGTGTCCTGCTCAAGGACACCTTGACACCAGGGAAAACAAATATAGACATACTTCATAGTATACATTTTTTCAATTTTTTTTGCAAAAAGGGGGCTTAGACTGGTTTTCAGCATCCACACAACTGTTTTATTCTCACTGGGTATGAACACACTGTAGAAACAAGAGTAGAAAAAAGGCATTCATGTGATTAAAAGCTCCACTGTTCAGCCACTGTTTAATTTGGAACCAGTTCTCAATTGTATACCAATACCAGGAGCTGTATTCATATTATTATCATATTATATTGAGACATATTACCTCATATTTTCCTCAGTTATGGCTTAGCTTCTTGTAGTGTTCCTCTCAACAGACCTTGAAACAGGTGAGATTTAAAATATAAACACTGAAAACACTAAATTGAAAAAAAAAATCAAGCTGAAAGCAGAAGAAAAGAGGCGGCTTGAAACATCACTTGAAAACAGAAAAAGAAATATCTGTTGCCTCCAGTGTATTTCCACTATAAGAACTTGGCTGACAGACAACACGAGCTTGTGTATGTGACAGAGAAAGAAAAGTAAAATAAAAGAGATAGACTGTGAGAAAAGAAGGGGAAATGGAGAAGAAAACAGAGAGAAAGTGAGAGAATATGAAAATAAGTGAACAGCTGCAGGATAAAGCCTCTCATTCATCCACAATGAGCTGAAGACGCTGAAAAGGGCGGAATGGAAATGAATTAAGACTAAAAATACCAGAACCGCTACAAGGAGGATGCTCCAACACAAAGGCATTCACTGAAGAGACATTTAGAGACAGAAACACAGGGAAACTGTGGGAGAGAGGAAAATAGGTAGATAGAGCAATAAAGGGATAGATATACAAAGAGTTTGAATATAATTTCTTGGAATTACTCTACTTGATTACAGATATTTATGTTGATGATTATGTAGTGCCTGATGTCAAACCAAATTATTCTTTAAATGAGTTTTGTATGTATAACCTATTGTTTGTTGGTTGGATACTGCTTTGTAGCGCTGTCTCATTTCCAAGTCTCAAATTATTACAATAAATACAAAATATACACATTATAACTACCCAAAATACGTTTTAAAATAAATGTACCACTTAAGTCAAATATCAGCTAATCTGGATTATTAGCATCAGTGAACCTATTGTAAGATCACCCATTTGTCTGTGGAGTACTATTTTGAAGCCTTGTGTCTGGCATTATGGCCTCGTATACAGATAGACAGTATGTTAAATTAGGTTTCTGAAAAGATTTTAGGCAAGAAATAGGCAATGTAGTAACAGAATCTCGATTTTTTTTTGTCAAACAGACTTTTGTGCGATGTGCTGGACTGACGCAACCACAAGGTAGCCCTAAAGTATCTTCTTTATCATATATTTTACTCTAAATGGGACCATAATTTACTCAATGAACAGCATGCTGTATGGAAGAATACTTCCAACTAGCGAAGGAGATCATAAACTCATTAGGAAACTGTTTACTGAGCTAATAAATCAAGTCAGAAGTAGGGTCATTTCTATATAGAACTCAATACCATCGGACTTCTTTTTTGCAGCCCATGTAGCTGCCCCATGCTGGCTGTTAAAAAGAATGCAGATTTAAGACACATCTGCATTGGCTAATCTTGCATCCCCTGTCCTGTGTCAAAATCTAATTTAAATACATCAGAAAACAACCTCACCACAGGTCCACTTAGTAGCCGTTCTGGAGCTTTCAGCCATATCAATTGATCTTGAATCACTTGAATTAGCAGTTTGAGTTTTTTCTGGTTGTCATCAAATAAAAGTAGATGTTTAGTTGACTAGTTTCTCCCCTGAACAATATAAAGTGTTCTAAAGTTCTGCTGTGTGCACTGAGTGGGGGCAACACAGCACAATTCTACCCAGGGGCCACATAACAAGCTAGTGCAGCCTTGGCAAAATTGCATGATTCTATATTTGAAATCATAGCACATTATTATAGATGTACAGTAGCTGTAGATATATGGATTAGTTTTTGCAAGTGTGCAGGATGAAAACTGCTGTGATTTCTCTCTGATAAAGAATTGTGATAATAAAGTAAGAGTGCTGTAAAAAAGAAAAGGACAGAGAAAAAGCAGATGAGAGTCAGTTGGGAAAAAATAATATCAGACAGATCATGTAAAGGACTCATTGAGTCAAGAGGCACATAGCATAATGGTACAGTATAGAGAAGAAAGAAGAGAAATAGAGCGAAAGGTGAGTGAGTGTAAAGAGACAGGGAAGCAGAGTCATTCAGTCCAAGGAAACAGAATTCAAAGGACAAACTGAGCCTTGACCTCATTGTAGAAGCCTTCAGATGTCCTCTTACATAATGAAAGCTATTTTAATTCATGGCTTCTTGCTTTGATACTGTGCCGACATTAACTCTGCATTTTACTCTAGATGCGTCCGTTAAGCCACTTTTCTGCATGCGACTGAGCCACCTCTCTCAAAGATATCCAAACCTGATTAAGTTCTTCTTTAAGAAAGGAAGCAGATGCTGGTGACTGATGAAGACAGGGAAATGCTGATTATCCAGTGTAATTAAATATTGGACGTGTCCCTTCAGATCAAATTTTGACCCTGTTTCTTGAGTCTCAGGCTGTGGATCTTATTCTTGATTGTTACCCTTTTTCCACCTAGGTAGTTTAATCTCAAATCAGCCAGAGAACTGACTCTTGCCAGAGAAGTTGTCTACTTACCTACGCCTTGGGCTGTGTTATGGAAGGGAATCCAGAACTAAGGTAGCATAGCTACTGATTTTTCACATAAATGTTTCGTTAATAATTTTAATGTTATATGTTATTAATATATTTTATGTCATACTTTGCATTTCTCTTTTATTCAAACTTTTGTCAGGGGTCATCACTTTCCTCAATGATAGAAAAGGGCTCCCTTAAGAAAAAAGGTTGAGAGGATTTAAACCTGTCACTCTCACTGGTTTGTTTTGAGGTGAAGACACTGTCCCAGCAGCAGAATGTTGGATATAACATACTTTGGATTTAGCTGTTCTCCGAAACCAGCTTCCATATAAATACTGTCTGAATAAAAATGTCAGAAATAAACAGAGAGGAATGTTTTGCAGATCAAAAGGAAACAGGGACCATTTAAAGTGCTCACGGTCAAGACACGCTGCCACTCAACCGTGCTACGTCTGCTTCTAATGTTCCCCAGGTTAATGTGTGTGAGGGTGTGTGTGCGCCTTCGTGCATCTATGCATACTATTGGTTCTTTGTACGTATTTAAGCATGTGGGGGTGTGCATGCATACTGTGCCTTTGTGCATGTGTGTGATTGTGTGTATGCATCTGTCTGTATCAAGACAATGTAAGAATTCATACTTGTGTTGGAGGCACTGTGGGGGTTGTGTCATTCAGACTTCACATCCACACTTAAAGAATCCATTTGCAAGCTTTCAGCGCGACTATTTTGGCAATTCAAACAGAAAGGGCCTCTTGACCTTTTTTAATGCCAACAGCACATGCAGACCACACACAGTATACACAGCCACTCCAAATTACTAATGGCGGTGAAATGCCACGCACCGCAAGTAGGTAATGAGGTAGGACCATAGCAGGGGAGGCTGCAAAATATCAACAGTGACTGACGATGGGATAAACTGGATTAGCTTTAATACTGCTGCAGCAGAGCACAGCGTTCAGACAACCTTCTGAGGATAAGCAAAGGTTATAAAAATGTGGAAATTCAGCTGCTTTGGGGAATATGAATTTGAGAGTCAGACAATCATAGGACAGCTGCAACTACAGTTTATATTATTATCTATAATGGATCTAAGCATCACTCTTATGATTTACCAAGTATTAGGGTTGAGCGATTGGACAAATATATTGGCTATTGGCAATTGGCCAAAAAACAAGTGAGAGAAAAAACAGCTGTAGATCTGGTGTATCATCTAACTGCAGTGAATTAAGGGTTTATTTCGACTAGTTTGATGACAGGGAATACACTTACAAGGTGATTTGCAGAGGCTCCAAACAAGACTCTAACTTCGGGGAAGATGAGGACACAGTAGGGAGGGACAGCCTGAGACAGGAGAGGGACAGCCTGGGACAGGACAGTGACACGCCAGGAGAAGAAAAGCATGAAGCGGGTAGAGGAGCGAGGGAGGTCAGGCATCAGAGAGGCAGCGGCAGCGTGTGGAACCAGAATATTTTCATATCTAACTCTGTTAGATGGTAAGACAGCAGAGTTGGTGATTGTTGCAACAGTGGAAAAAATAATAAAGTCAGTTTGGTGAGTTTTATTTTGTTTCTGTTAGGTTTTATTAATGTGTGTTCATTAAGATCGCGCTGAACCAGGTCTTAGTTCGCGATATAAGAGAAAACGAATTCAGAGAGGATTGCTGTTGTATTTTCGTTCGATGCAAGAAAAAATAGATTGTTTCCTTTTCTTCTTGACATTGTTACTTAAAAGGGTGTGTTAGAGCTTGTGCATGTAGCTCATCTCCCAGCTAAAATCTACATGGGGGCAGAGTAAATTAGGATGGCACAGTACACGACACACGGGCAAATATATCGAACAATCAATGATGGGGTGATGGTGGCAGTGAGTTTGATAAACTATCACCAACTCTCTTCCTCTATCAGTATCTGGATTAGCATGCAGCCTATTTTTAAAAGCCACATTAATTGACTTTATGTTTGGGAATAATGTACCCAAGAACTTGATATATGTATAGACGAAACAGCTCTGACAGTAGTTAAACGATGAATGGGTAAGCAAACAGTTGCCTATTTACTTCATCGCAATGACACAGAGTAACATTAGCATTTAAAACTCCCATTGCTTGGCTCTGATGTTGGTGCTCCACCAGACTCCAGCAGAAAAATAGCTTGGCTATTTAGGCTGCTAGATGTCCCACTTGACACCTGGGATTTCGGACAGCGGCACTATCCAGAAATGACGGAGGGAATTACCTGAACAGTGTTAGATAATTTTGGAAGCGGGAGGGCCACTGACCCACTTGACAGTATTTGGGTAGGGTGACTGGGTTGGGGGTTTGATGAATGTGCTGAGACGCTGAGCGTATTACGTTTCAATTGTTCTTTAACATTTAAAACAGTGACACAAAGATGTGCAAAAGCCGAATTAATATAATGGTCTTGAATACAAGAGGGCAAGTGTTATACACAAAGGCAATTTCAGAGGGAGGTTTTCACTAAAACGTTAAAAACTATTCCAATTTAAATGCTAGAAACCATTTTCATTAAAATTAAATGAAATTTATGATATTCATTCATGTTACAATATTTTTTTCTTACCATACAATAAACTAAGTGACAGACATTTGCCACAAGGCATAGAAACAGCAAATCAAAACACACTGCAGAAAACCATGGGTGCACACACGATGCAAAGGCGCACATAGCAAACACACACAGAAGCACAACTGGTACATAACACACACACAGAAACCAAAGGGAGACAACGGATTAGAGGCTAATGAGTTCTGAGTGGCTTGGTTGGGTCGACTTCATCTGTTTCCTATCAACTTGAATGGATCTGAGTGGCTCAGTGTCTAACACACACACACACAACAGTCATTTGACCAGGCCAGGTAAAAATTGCAGATGTAGAGGATTTTGTTACAGTAAGCAATTTAGCATCTGCCATTTGAGCTTCTCTATAAGGGATTAATCTCTCTCTCTCTTCTCTCTCTCTCTCTCTCTCTCTTCTCTCTCTCTCTCTCTCTCTCTCATTACTCTTCCTTTTTCTGTTTCCTGCCATCCTTTCTGGAACTACTTCTTTCTTCTCCCTTTTTCTTCTGTTTCATCTTCCTCTTTCCCCCTCGCCTCCTTTTCTCTATTGTATTTTCTTTCCCTCTACGCCTTTTCAATCCTTTTCTCTCTTTTTGCCCTTCTCCCTCTCCCTGCGCTCATTCACAGTATTTCTCTGTCATCCGTGTGATTCCATTCATGCTGTTCAGTGCCAGTGTCGCTTTAGCGATATCACTGCCCGACAGCATGCTGGAAATTCCTGCTGTAGTGTTTGATATCATGGTCGCACACACACACACAGAAATACACACATTCACGCATGCTGTTGTAATGTGTGTTTGGTATAATGAGTAAGGATTAAATGATGTGAGACAGACGTAGATACAAAGAGAAATATTAATTAAAAGGTGGTTGTTTAGTTTCTCCTGACTGGAAACAAGCAAAATCTTTTTTGTTTGTTTCACGTATTTGAAAAGACAAGCGTCCAAGCTGCTTAATTTTTGGCATCAAAGAGAGAAAGATGGCAAGCATGGCCAAAAACATAGAGAGTGTGTTAAGAAAATGGAAGAAAATGGATAAAAGAAGAGACAAATCTGAGAGTGGAAGAAAGTGATGACGTTGAAGTAAAAGCCTTTTTTTTCATGCATGGGTCAATTTTGAGGTTTTTGTTCATTTTGCTTCCATGCCTAAAATACACATTGATGTGTTTATTTTACTAAAAAGTTAAGATTAGATAATGCCTAATTAATTAATAATTCATGTGAGTAATCCACTGGGGAAGTTTCATGGTGATTACACATTTTGCATTATTCGCCTTTAGTGTCCCCCCAAATGTTCTTTAATGGAATACTGCACCATAAAATATGTGTTTTGAGTATCAAACCCTCACAACAGTCACACTAAAAAGTGTGCAGTTTGTACACCACAGACGCCACAGAGTGTATCTATAGGCAGCTTCTCCATCAGCCTCTTGTAGGTCTAATAACTGTCATGGAGGTGCAGTCTCCAGCAGCAATGCAGCAGCCAAGGCCAACTAACAATTTACTGACTAACAGTCCTGTGAAGAGGAAATTAGTATGTTGCCACAGAGGGACTGTGATATTCCCATGACCATAATTTAAGTCTTGTCATCCTTGAACTGCTGATTTAAAAAAAAAGGAATGAAAGATAGTGAAAGAGGAGGTTAAAGGAGAAGACTGAAGAAAGAAGGAGAAAAGCTAAGATGATTAAGACAAAGAGTGAGAGATGATGGCACAGGGAGGCTGTGGGAGACGAGAGAGGGATTGAGAGAAAGCGAGAGAAGAGAAAGAGACGAAGAGAAAGTGAGAGATTTTTGAAAATGTTCTAGTGCTTAATTATTGAAGGTTAGCATATTTTTGCAAATGCACTGGCAGCAAATACCCTCTTGTCTTGCCAAAAAAGCTCCTCTTTTGTTGCCCCTGTTTGCTGATTGCTTGGTTTTTAGTGATGTAGGTATTAAAATCTCTAATATTGTTCACTTACTGCAATTTTGTAAGAAAAATGTCAAAAGGAAATCAATAAAACAACAGAGAATTAAAGGGAATGGGCAACCCAGAGGTGAACAAAAATGTCTTTTTGAAAGGGGCTTCATTCATAAATGTATTTTACTCCTACTACATACCTTTTCTTTTATGTCTAACTTTTTTAATTCAATAACTTTTATACCAACTTTTTCTACACCAAGTGTGAACCTCCCTTGACGTCCTCTATTGGTTTGTGAAGTACAAGTTCGACATTAAGGCCATTGCTGAAGCGCCCTGGTAGCTCACATAATAGAGCTGGCGTCCTACGTACCGAGGCTTGAGTCCTTGCTGCGGCGGCCTAGTTTCGACTCGGACCTGTGGGTCATTGCTGCGTGTCATCCTCTCTCTCTCCATCATTTTCCTGTCACTCTTCAGCTGTCATTATTGATTAAAAATGTTGTTTTTTGGAGCCAGCAGCGATGTCGTACTGTGAGTCGAGCTGTGCTCACTGACTGTGCTTGGTTTGACTTTTTTTGGCAGGAAACAATGGCAGCTCGCCCATTCACACACATTATTGTGTTACACTGTTATATGCAGTACACTAAAATATGTTTCTGAAAAAAAAAAATGAAAGAGAAACAGGCAACACAGCAACAGCATTTTGATTCATATTCGATCAGCACTGCCTAGTTTGACAGTTTGATCTGAGTTTGGTGCGTTGAGCTGAACGAACTCACTGAAAATGACCTGTCAATCACAAGGTAGCCACGCCCTAAAGCATATCCTGCTTTATGGTCTGTTTTACTCTAAATGGGACCATCACTTACTAAATGAACATCATGTTGTATGGAAGAAGACTGTAACTAGAGACTAAGCCCATAAACTTGTTAGGAAACTGTTTACTGAAAAAAAAAATGAAAAAAAGTGAAGGTTTTGTGAAAAGTGAAAAGTTTTGGAGCTGAATACAAGCACAGATATTTTTGCTACTAAAGGAGGTGCCCCCTGCTGGCCATTTGAAATAATTCAGGTTTAAATAATTTACGTGTTGGCCTCACTTCTAACTATTTACTGTCAGTGGTCTACATATAGCTATTATCTTTTGTCACCCCCTTGGTGTATGGATGAGTTGATCGCTTATCTCATTTCTATGATTTGTCTGTAGGTACTACGCTATCTGCTGCCAGCCTCTGGTCTACCGGAACAAAATGACCCCCATGCGCGTGGCTCTGATGATCGGCGGCTGCTGGGTTATTCCCACCTTCATCTCTTTCCTGCCCATCATGCAGGGGTGGAACAGCATTGGCATCAACCACCTGGTGAGCCCTGTAGTGTGTGTGATTTTGTTTGTGTGTATACACCAGGGGAAATTCACTGAGGACCCTGCGCTATGAAAATATATCTAGTGGATATACAAGTTTATGATGGTAATGCACTGCTTTTAAGTGAAAATGTGGTTGCTTTGTAGGGTAGAGAAAAAATAGCCCAAAAATGAGAGAAATTGTAACATACATAAACAATGCATCTATTTTAAAAGTGTCCACATGTGCTAAGAAACAAATTGTAGTCCTTGGGACTCCTGTTTACAAGAAGGAGGAAATGCTTCATGTGTCGCTATGGAAACAACATAAACATGTCAGACACAGAAGGATGAGGCCACTGACACCCCAGACATGGAGTCAAGCTGTTCCTTTATTTCAGTCAGTATGTAAAGTATTTAGGGGTTGAGTAAGTATTATAAGTGTCTTGTTTGTGCAGTGGGGTTTGTTTAAATGATGTAAACTAGAATACAGAAGGAGAGATGAGGCGGAATAATCTGGTGTTGAAACTCAGACATCACAGAGACAGTGTAAATGGAATCAATTTGAAGGTATTAGAACAGATGTTCCTTCAACCTGGGGTCAGGATAAATGTTTCACTCAAGGTCCTCTGCTTAGTAGTTCAGCCACATCTCATGGGCTTCCTTAGTGGATACAGAGAAATTTCATTTTTTTCCAGACTTTTTCTCGAAATTAAGCTTTCATCTCAGTCCTTCAAATGAAAGTAGGAAAAATCAATCTTTAGTTAAAGTTCATAGTAAAAGCCTTAAAGTGGTAAGACATACTGATTTGTTTCAAGGGGTCACAAGCCATAAAAGTTAGGAACGACTGAATTATGGTATAGACACATTAGATAAGTTGATGGCAAGTCAAAGGATCATGTTCATTTTCTATGGAGTGCAGGAGACACACGTGTGATGCAGAGCACATAAGCTGCAACCTTGACTTCCAGCCCAACACAGCAGGCTCACAAAACTCGGATGAAACTGTCAAACTAGGCAATGCTGATCAAAAATGTGTCAATATTCTGTTATTGCATTGCCTATTTTTCACCTCAAATGTTTCTTAGATACGTATTTTAGTGTTCTGTTTATCTGCAATATGTGTACATTTCTGGGCTGGCTGCATGTTGAAAGCAGCAGATCCAAAACCAAGCACCACCCAACTAGCAGTTTGTTCAGAGCATTCAGTAGTCCGCATCCATGCTGCCTGATGATGCATCCTTGCTGGATTCTGTGTGCCTGAACCATTAGAAATCTCCTCCCCAAGATCATGTTGAGTACATAAAGCTTATATTAGATCATACAGAATAACAGGTAGAATGACCTGCAAAAGGTCCAAAGGTCCTTATCATTGGACCTAAGGGGGCTCTAGAGACCTTGCATTAGTCAACCTTTAAAATCTAATATCAAGCTATACACTCTGTTTTTTTTCTCGGGTTTTCTATTCCTATTCCTATTTTTTTCGTTAGGAAATATTGCTAAAGTCAAACATATTTTAATCTTTTGAAAGTGCTGAGGAATCCAAGACTAGATAAATATAATTCATTATCTTGGCTGAGACAAGAGCTGTTGCAGATGGTTCAAACATGCTGCAGCCCGTCCAATAACAAAGACAAAGCACGGGGAACAAATTACACCAGTGTTGGCCTCTCTCCATCGACAGACAGTAGACTGTAGAGCTCTGAGTACGTTTCTGAACCATTTTGTCCATTTAATAACTTTAATTCTCTTTAAATGAAGGGAGTCATATTTGCCTCTAAACGTTCCTGTTAATTTCAGCCAATTCAATTAACTCTATTTTTAAACTTTACTTTTACGTTATTTCTGTTAATTCCATTTTGTTTGCTCTTTCAGTTGCTCACTGTTACAACAGTGTTTCTGGTTTTGTTTATATAGTTTGTAACTTTTATTTAGAAAAGTGCAATAGAAATAAATCTTTACTTACTTTCTTACAAGAAAAATATGGAATAAATACTCAAAAAATATAAACATATTAAAGGTCCAGTGTGTAACATTTAGGAAGATCAATTGGCAGAAATGGAATATAATACTCATAAATATGTTTTCATTAGTGTATAATCACCTAAATATAGGAATCTTTGTGTTTTTGTTACCTTAGAATGAGCCGTTTTTATCTACAGACACCATGGGTTGCCTTCCATGGAGTCTGCCATGTTTCTACAGTAGCCCTGAATGGACAAACCAAACAATGGCTCCAGATAGGGGCACATTTTCTTCATGTCTTGCATATTTCTCCTACGTACTTGGAAGGGAAGGATAAAGTGAAGGAGTTGCAACTACACTGCTAGATGGCACTAAATCCGACACACTGGTCCTTTAAATTCCCAAAACCCATTAATATATACAGTATGTGATAAGTGGGAACAAATGTGACATAACTGACCATTTCAAAGTCTGAATGTACATTTTGGTACAAATTTATGAATGAAAAGTTACTAAAGTCTGCGTGAAAACAACAAAGCAATGTATATCAGCAAGAGGAGGAGAGAGACAGGAAGACAGGTGTGCAGACAAAGACAGAGGAGAGAGAGAGAGACTCCCCAGCCATTATTAACCTCGCTCTCCCCTGTTCGCCTTTATCTGAGCGCCAGTGAAAGTTACTTCCGAGCTGGAGAATTGGCTGCCTCATTTTTGGCAGCGTTGGCAGTGACACACTAATCACACACACACACACACCCACACGCACACAGCAGTCTAAAGTTAGCGCCATGCAGCAGCGTCTCTCTTTGGGTCTAATTAGAGCTGTTGAATATTCTGAGTAGCCAGTCAGTTCTGGCACAAAGCACAGCTCCAAAACTCAACAAAACAACCAGAATACAGGAGTCAGCAGAGACGCACACATCACTGTCTATATTCATTGCCTTGTGGAATACACAGCTCTGATTGGTCAGTGGTTTCACACCGAATCATTCAAGTCAAGCAGTCTGTTGGTGTTTACATTTTGTATTTAGAAATGGGCACTGTGATGATTTGTACCAGATTTTGTAACTAAGTAATCAACTACTGTACTTAAGTACCATTTTGAGGTACTTACTTTAGTATTTCCATTTTCTTTCTACTCCTCCATAAGTACAGCGTTTACAGAAATGTAAACACTGTACTTTTTACTCCACTACAATTACCTGATAACTTTATTCACTACTTTGCAGTTTCAGATTAATGATATGAAATATAAACAACAAATAAATTAGGATCTGTTATTATCAGTTAAGAGACTTTGAGGGGGACATTCAGTTTTAAATAATCTTAAAATTAGCACCTGCTAGACAAAAGCTGCAACATTAAAGTGATGAACACATTAATGCATCAATACTTATAATCCAATAATATGATAACCATTATTCTGAAATGGCCCATTCTGCATGAGTTCATTCAGTATATACTTTTGTATTTTAGAAGTAATACATCTGCATACTTCTTCCACCACTAGAGATTTTGCCAAACTGCATATAAAGTGGTGTCTCTCCCTCTAATATCTCTTGTTGTGTTAGATCTGCAATTTGGATATTGTACTTGGCCATATTGATTTCGATAATATTCCAATGAATTGTGCAGCCCTAGTCTTAATTGAATTTAGAAACCACAATATAAAATGTGATATCTGTTAAAAGATCAAATGCGTTAACTGAATGTTTTTTATACTGTAGCCATGGTTACAGTTCTGATATTATCCAGCCACGGTGTTTGCAAAGCTGCCAATATGACAGCCCATTTCTCATTTTAGCAGAAGCATATTTTTAAGCTTGTCGTAAGATTTAATATTTTGATATGCTACTTCAGTATTTTAAGATTAACCCCAATAGTGAGTTTATTTGTATTCAGCAGATGAACACACAGAGAATGGTTTGACCTGGGCCTTCTTTTGCAAAATGATCACGTCATGCTGGCAGGCTCATAATTAGCAATCAGTTGACTTTAATAAGCTGTAACGATGTTAGAATTTACCACGTGTAGCATGTACTGACTGTGGAGCTTCAAAGAGGTTTGGAACGACATTCATACAATGTTCCAGAGATGATTTGCAAAAACTGTTCAGTGAAGGCAATATTTCCCACAGCTCCAAAGAATAAGGGAGAATCAGTGACAAGAACAGCCCCCAGGGTGCCCTTTGGCAAAACTTATTTGGTATAAATCCATATCTCACAGTAAAGACCTGTAATCACTCTGAGCTCTGTAAGTACACATGAAGCACTGATAAAAAAAAGTATGTATCTATTTTGTCCTAGTTTTACATGTTATCACATTACTCTCATCATTCTGTGCATTCATGCAGCAGGGCAGGTAACCTCAAAGTCAACACTTAAACATGTCAGCCCATTCATAAAAACATCTTTAGTTTTACACACGAGGGAGCCTGGCCTTGCAGCAATATGGATTGATCTCTGTATTATTCAACTCGTCGCCCTGAGCCGTGGTTTCCCACAGAGATGACATGATAGCAGAGGGAAAAAAATAGGATAGGACTTGATTAATGGTGCAGAGCCTGCCTCTCCCTCAGGAGCCGTGTTCCCCTTTTACTACGGAGTCTGAGATGAGGAGAGTATGGGATTTTAAGTGAGTTGTTATGAAGTCTGGAGGCGTTTCATGGCTTCTTAGGGCAGAGCTGTCCAGCATCGCAACGCATGTGCTTACTTGGGGATTTTTTTCTTCAAATTGCGTATTCTTAAAAAACTTTTTACTTAAATTGATATGTGTGCCAGTGTGTGTGTGTATGTGAATGTGATTAAAGAGTCATTTGTGCATCACTGTATTACTAATCTGTTTCAGGGCAGTTGGATTTTAATTCTAATTTTATCAAAGCGTGAAATAACACATTTTATTCATCCACTTCTGTCAGCCAAGAACAGGATAATCATGCTACAGGAGGCAGAATACATTATTTTAGTACTCAGATTACTTTTGGTGGCTGTTGGTTTTCACTCTTTAGAATAAGTTCAAATTACATTTCAGACGCCTTCTGGATGGCACCAGGAAAAAAAAAAATCTGACGGAATTGCAGGATGGCCAAATGAAACATGCATGATGATATATATTGCTACACTGATGTTCTGTAGTAAAAATGTAATAAATAAATGAAATTGTTTTAAAAACGTATGTAATTCTTATTGGATGTAGCTAGAATGAATGCAGCTTTTTCTTTTTTTACTGCAAACTTAAAATTTCTGTTAATTTTTCTACCTGATATTCCACCCAGCTCTGTGCTAATTGCCTGCCATATGCCGTGCAATACACATCACAATATTAAAGTAACGTAACTTGATTACTTTCTGTTACTATTGGATTACCTCAACACCATTTAAACAAGAGAAGAGAAATGTCTCTGAGAAATTGAAAGATTTTTTAAGCACAAAAATGTGTCTTCTGCTCAGTATATTTTTTAAAAATAATAATAAATTAATTGTAATCTTGCTAAATTATCCCCATTTTTACTAAATGTAACTGTAATCTGATTACGTATTTTGACTTAGTTAATGTTAGCATGTTAGAATGTTAAAAGCATTCAGCTTTTAACATACCAACAACTCAGGCCGATGAAGTTAGCCCCAACTGACTGACTCACTAAGTCGGATAAAGCTGAGCTGACCAAGTATGAGATGTCCTAAAATGGCCACCATACAGAGGATAAATCCTTTTGGTAACAACAAGGCCTTTCCTCCAGCACTGCCTTAAGACCAACCTTTACTGTAGCGTTGATTCGTAAGGATATGAGAACAGCAAAGTCCTTTTCACATCCATTCAATAGCTTTGTTTTCCGGCCTCACAGGGCCAATATGTGGTTGTAGACTTATAGTCATACTTTTTTCTGATAAATTTGTGTTTTATTATGGTTGGGTTAAACACACCTCAAAAACCTACAACAGACTACTAACATAAAGCTTCATTGCTGCTGTTTTTACCTATGATCCTGCACTTGAGGAACTTGAAGTCTAACTGTCTCTGATTTGACTTCTTTTGCCAGATTGAGGAGAGGCGCCACAGCGAGGGCAGCAATTCCACATCCTGTGTCTTCATGGTCAACAAGCCATACGCCCTCACCTGCTCAGTGGTGGCCTTCTACATCCCTCTAATCCTCATGGTGCTGGCCTACCAGAGGATCTACATCACAGCCCGTGCACACGCCCTGCAGATCAGCATGCTGCAGCGGGCAGGGGGAGCCGGTGCATCGGACTCTGCTGACCATCAACGCAACCATCGTATGCGAACAGAAACTAAGGCAGCAAAGACTCTGTGCATCATTATGGGGTGTTTCTGCCTCTGCTGGGCGCCGTTCTTCGTTACCAATGTGGTGGACCCCTTTATAGACTACACAGTGCCGGACAAGCTGTGGGTGGCCTGCCTGTGGCTGGGCTACATCAACTCCATGCTGAACCCCATCCTCTACGCTTTCCTCAACAAGTCCTTCCGCCGTGCCTTCCTCATCATCCTGTGCTGTGGGAGGAAGAGGTACCGCAGGCCGTCCATCCTGGGGTCCGGAGCTCCCTGCACAGCCACGCAGATCAACGGCTCCACACATGTACTCAAGTAAGTTCTACAAGTTATTTTAGTGCGGGTCTCATTGCACGTTATCAGTCGTGAATCTGTACTCCTTAAAAAGCATCCATATACCTTAGATGGTGTTGTGTGACAGTCGACAGCACTTCCTGTTTAAGACTCTAGATACACCAGATACAGATTCCACAGAATTTAAGTAGTAAAATGATGTGTTATTTTTAGTCTTTAGTTTTGCTGGCAAAAACATGTCACACTATAGGGTTTAAAAAAGGTACAGTGTTATAGTATGGAAATTCTTTTCATTCTGAAAATATTTGGGGAAGACAGTCATAATGGATATGAATATGAGAATGAAGTGGTTATTTTAGGAAAAATATTTTGAGAAAAAAGTATAAATACATTTTATTATAATAAAAAAACACCCCAGCCGATATATCATTTTGTGACTTTTGCTTTTAAAAATATACCTTTTTTCTCCAAATATCACCCCTTTATTGTTCTGATCTGAAAATCAGAACTTTTTAATCTCAAACCATGACTTCCTCTTCAGGTTTTCATAATTCCTGCATATGGATGTTGCAGTAGTGAATGAAAACAGGCTTTGAACTGTGTAGGAGAAACTACAGTGGTCCTCAAACCATGACTTCCTCTTCAGGTTTTCATAATTCCTGCATATGGATGTTGCAGTAGTGAAGGAGATTTTTATCCTTCATGAGTGCTGCATGCAGTAATTGGTGCAGATTTTGTGATTAATGTTCAGTAGGGTCAAATGGCAAGTAGCAGCAGCTCCTTGTAATAAAAAAAGATTTTTTTCAGGTTTGTTAGAGATGACTTTATCTCTGTGAATACCCTTTTCAGTCCTTATACTTTAGAATGCACGGCCTTGACCGATTACTCTACTGACCTATTACTGTTTCTAAACATAGAACACATGTTTCACAGTGATAAGAGTATGAGGTTAACATGTACATTGTAGTGGCCTATTGCAAATGTAATCTTCATATTCTCCATCCTCTGTGTCTACATCTGGATAGAAGCATCTTATCTGTTTTCAATAATCATGAATGTACGGCAGTTTATTCTTCATAGATTCCTTAAATAATCATGCATGTGTCTAACCACATATGCACGTGACATGTATGAATAATGTATGAAAAATTCAACAGCAGAGCTCTCTCTCTGTCCTCTCTTCCTCATGCCCCCATCTCTTTGCACTACAGTGGCCAGTAAATGACACAAAATATATAGTTACATTTACAAATTAGAGACAAATAAGCCAGTTCATCAGAGTAGAAATTTAACAGACATGCAAGGTGAAAAGGTTATATACTTATAGTGGGGTAATAAATTTGCTTTAGCATTTGCCTTTTGTGCAAGAGGAAAGTGGTTTGTAATGCCAGTCAGTGTCCCTTATTTCTGAGTTCTGTGGTCAGAAAGGTGAGTTGCTGTTTCAAAACAGAGTATCAACCATTTTTGTAAGTGGCTAAAACAAATAATCATGAATCAGAATCAGGTTTATTAAGTGTTTCCACATACAAGGAATTTGCCTTGGTGCACAGCAATAAACAGTTTGATACAATAAAAAGACAAAAGTCCTAAAAGTTAAGAATCATAAATATATAAAACAGAAAAATATATAATAAAAAAATGTATTATTATAATTATATAATATAGTTTTAATATATCTATTTTTGAAAAAAGAATGTGGTATGGTTGACATACATGCATTTCTTTTTTCATATAGCATGTTTTACAGGATTTGTTATCTATTTTTCTACCAGAGACCACTTTAGGTCCCATTCCCCCTTTTGTTTCCTTTATTCTAAGGAATACTTCCACAGTTTTTACAGAAAAGCAATCAGTAACTTCAGTTTTGTTGTTGAAACAATCAGAAACACTTGTACAATCAGCAGAGATCAATTCTGTTCAAACACTGTCTTTTGCAACTGGCTGCTGTGTGGCTTCCCTTGAGCAATTTTATAAATATATAGACTTGGACTTGTTTTATGCAGCACCTTCCCCTGTTGTGTTGAATTTGTATCTTTGATATCACCCTAGTATTTCCCTATCCGGCAGTTAAGCTCTAAGTGAGCTCTTCTGACTGTGAGAAAAAGAAAATCATCTACAACAATTATGTCGTTTATGTAAATACAGACCGGAGGCAGCCTGCCGTAGCTGGAGACAGCTGAAATGTTTAAACATTCATCTTAATCTTAAGAAAGATATTTGCGTCATTGTTCAGGAATTTAACATGGTCTAAACCTCTGAGTGTGGAACCAACACAGGCTTTTATGAAGAGGAATATCATCGTATGATAGGTCTAACTGTCAAGGTGTCCTACTTCTGCTTTGTCTGACTCTAAGACTTATATTTGTGACATTACAAGTAGACTTAACATAACTACAATAGGTAACTAGGTTTCAATTTAACTTGTGTTTATATTTACATTAAAACCTCCCCTTAAGACTGCAATTTCACTGCACTACAATTTCTGACAAAGTTCTAAGCCTTTCAAAGTCACAGTTTCAGTGTGAATCAGTCATTTTTAGTAACCTTATCTCGCTGCAGTAGCACTTTTTTGCAAAGGTTCTTCTTACTTTTTCATCCAGTGCACCTGATGAAGGTCAGATATACTTAATGTCCCATTCAGTTTGCAATGAGTTCTTGAACAATGACTTTGAGACTTAGGACAAAGACACTTTATCTTTCTCCACATAATCTCCAGGGCAG
Organism: Morone saxatilis; assembly: GCF_004916995.1. Taxonomy (NCBI): domain Eukaryota; kingdom Metazoa; phylum Chordata; class Actinopteri; family Moronidae; genus Morone; species Morone saxatilis. Next base: position 3,311,024 of record NW_023339785.1, read on the forward strand.
GATGTTACCAGTTAAGATATTAATGATTTTAATTATCTTTCTTTATTTATAATGGCTAGTAAAGGCCAGAATTTGCAGATATAGCTATTGTAAGTTACACTACCACATTATCGATTATTTGTCCCCAATAGTAACTGGACATATATCAATATTTCTGTCTCTGATGAGTGGACAAAATGATCCGGCATAAATGTTTTTTAAATAGAAATACGTATTTTGAATAAAAAAAATAAAAATATAAAAGACTTTATCCATGGCTTCATTTAAAGGACGAGCGTGTAGGATTAAGTGGCATCTAGCGGTGAATTATTTAGATTGCAGCTAACTGAACACTGCTTGTGTATTTGACAACCTGTGAATGAAAACAGGCTTTGAACTGTGTAGGAGAAACTACAGTGGCCACAAAACTCTGAAAAAACATGAAAAGTCCTATGTAGAGTCAGTGTTTGGTTTGACCGTTCTGGGCTACTGTAGAAACATAACAATTTCTATTTAGGTGATACACTAATAAAAACATACCTATGAATATGTTTGTCCATTTCTGCCAATAGATCCTCCTAAATGTTACACACTGGATCTTTAATGAAACATGCAATACATGAGACATCTTCCTCTTGAACACAGATGTTGGAGATCCTCTGAGACTTATATCTGAGCTCCAGAAACAATCTGTATGAGTGATTTGACTCTGTGTGGAAAACCATATGGGGTGATGTCGGCTAGCTGTTGTAAAATCGAAGCCGCAAATGTACATGGTGTTGACATCCTGAGACATTAAGGAGCTGGAGTTTATTGTAAGCAATCAATGAGTGTGTTTATACTGACACAGAAGCCCTGATCAATTAATGTTCACTCTGCCGCACGACATTCTCTTTCCCTCTCTGACATTTCTGGACCCCCTCCAGAGAGTTGTTACTGAGGATTGAAGCAAGCTATTAGTGTGAGCTTGTCCATATGGAAGTCATCCATACACTCATTATTTTACTTAGAAATGAGTACTACTGAAATAAAACTACCATTATTCACGCAGGAATAGTAATACCAGGGGACCACCAGTGATTTGTAATATTGTCAGAGGCTGTCTGTGTTCTCATCCTTAATTCCACAGCAAAGTAGCGTGCAAAAACAGATGTGATCTAACGTTAGTCTGTCAACAATTCGGTTGCTTTTTTTTCTTTCTTGCAAGGATTCCCTATTTTTTCATGCTTTGACATTGTTGATAATGAAAATACTTATGTGACTGTGCAAAAAGTAGCAATGTTGGTATTTTGGATGCAAATATAGGAGGTTTATTTAAGTGTTAAGTGCAGCAAGAAAATGTACTTTAGGGCAATAACAAGTCTAGTAAAAGAGGAAAATCTCAGTGATGAAATAAACAATATGAAGGCAGTGTTTGTTGAGGAACCTTTTATGTTTCAGCAGGCTAAAAATATTGGGTGAGGCCAATATTGGGTCATGTGGTAACATTCACAGTTACTTGGGAATGTTATACACATGTTTTGAATCAGATAAGATTTCCAGACAGTACTACTCCTGTGTGGAAATGTTGATACCTCTAACAAAGTAAACAATATACAATATAACTGATGGCAAAATGCTATATTAACAGCAAACATCAAAACTGGAAGAGTAAATGAACATAGGCACAGATGTGGCATGTTTTATCATTTTATCATTCTTAATATTCTAACTGCTGTGTTTATCAATTTATGAGCTTTTATTGGTATCATAAATCCTGGTGTACACATTGTTCAGATTTGGAATAGTTTGGATTAAAATTAAAATAAAAATGTGCAGTGAGAATATAGCCTGCAGGACTGCAATCTCAATGAATCACTCTGTTGGAAAATATGCTAGACACTACTGGTGTTCAATATCCCCCATTTTACCATCATTAACTACAGTGCATGTTCTGAGTTTTCAACAAATGCAATACCATGCTATACATAGTCATTAGAAGTTGGATTTCCTACATTGTGACATTTCTGAATGTTATTACCGCTGCAAGATATCTACTAGCAATATACTATACTGTAATTGAGAGTTATACACAAGATACCTCCTAGTGTGTTATTGATAGGAGCTCACACTGTGCTGAGGCACATCCGGGCTTCAGGGGTTTGTGGCTGTATAGTGGAGGACATCCATTAGTCTGCTTTGGTCTCCCAGGAGAGCTGGAAACTGGACATGGACTGGTCACATTATCACATTACACTTATACATACCTGGTAGACTGGTACACCACCTGGGTTGAAGGTCCACAGTTCATTCGCTTTCTTTAAGGCTTTTGACAAATGAAGATGATGCTAGCACACACAAAGTTGTACACACAGAAACAGAGAAGATTCAACAGGACAAGGACTCGAAGGCAGCCAGCTGCACACACACACACCACAAGCGACAATCAAAGTGATATATTACTCTGCCCACGTGTGATATATGATTTATGACTCTCTCTCTCTTGCTTCCCTTTTGCCCGTGATGTCTCAGTGATGGTAAAAATGTGTCTTTTGCTTTAAAGGGAAAGATTTTGAGTGGCAGCTAGAACAGAATAATCATTAGTGGGAGGCTGAGAGGATTGATAATGAATACCAGTAGTCTCATGATCACCTGGACAGGTTATAATTTTCCAGCCTGGGCTCAGGCAGGTCACGGCTCATTGGTGTGTGATGATTAGCAACCTGCGTAGGAGGAAATGTGTTCTACCTATGTTGTTGCTGAAATCAGGTATAACTTAACTGTGACATGGTTTGCTCTACTGAAAGACATTAACTTCTGATGACTTGTTGATCACGGCACAACAGGTGTTAGCGACAAGAAAGATACTCAGGATTTTTACATTTTCTTAGGATATTGTTAGACAAAAGAGATTGATGTGAAAAAAAAGAGTGGTAGTGTGGAACTGCAGTGCTTTGAGCTAAGCTGATAATTTTACCTGATGATGGAGCTACAATACTATATCAAAGTTTTAACAATTCATCCTGATGGTAAATGGTAAATGGACCTGTACTTGTATAGCACTTTCTAGTCTTCCGACCACTCAAAGTGCTTTTACACTACGTGCCAAATTCACCCTTTCACACACATTCACCCAGTAATGTCAAAGTCCATCGAACAGAAACTAACTCATACATATTCACACACCAATGCTATGCCTCAGGAGCAATTTGGGTCTCAGTGTCTTGCTCAAGGATACTTCGACACGTGGCAGGAGAAGCCAGGGATCGAACTTACAACCTTCCAATTGGGGGACGACCCGCTCTGCCTCTGAGCCACAGCCGCCCCTGATGATGATGGGAACATGAATGTGTGTAGACAATTGAATGGTAATCCATCCAATAGCTGTCAAGACATTTTCTGCAAAAACCAGAAGTGTTAACCCTTGTGAGGGCAGTAGAGGTAAAGCCAGGGGATCCTCGTACTCAATAGGATTTATCGCCTGGTAAACCATGAATGTCTGTTCAAAATTTGGTGCCAATCCATAAAGTAGACTTGGTTGACATCACATTGCCTTTATCAGGTTGACATATGAGGTTTGTTTTCTGGGTTTTTAATAAGGAATTGATCAGTGAATAATACTCTAAATTATAGGCTAGAGGCATATATGACAACATTTTCAAAATATAATACAACAGTCATTTCAGTGGGTAAAGAAGAGTTGAACCTTAGTTTTCCGGTTTGAAAGAAACATATTCTAAACCTCATTTGTAGGAGAACAGAAAATATCTTCCATCTCATAACATTAAACTCCATTTTATGACATGTTGAGTTTGAACAGAAACTTTTGTTAAATATACTACTCATACTCGCCCATTAAGGCAGAAGACCTGAATTGTTTTTTTTGGCCAGAAATGAATTTAGCCAGTAGCCCTGCTCTCTGCTGTTCTGAGTTAATTTAAATCAGTTTTTACCATTTCCTCCTTTCAATTGATAGACTATGACAGTTGAAACAGGAATTAGTGAGGTAATCAGACTGTGGTAATCAGCTGTCAGTTTGTTGGATATTTTGTCTCTGTTAATGGCAAAGGAGTTTCTGTGCTGCAGCGATCACGTCGATCAAACAGTGTGTGTGGGACTATATGGCATCTTCGTTCAATCCATTTGTTTGGCTGTTCCTCAGAAGTAAAACCAGTGTCTTGGTGTTTTGGAACAATGTATATCTTTCATGAACCAGGTGAATCATCGTAGTAAAATTTACATGGCACTTATAATAGTTCATTTTACGTTCGTTGTAGCAATGGGTTGCAACCTTTTTGGCCTGTTGTCTATCCCATCATCACAAGTTGCACATATTAATGGAACCTTCTGAGATTGTTTTATTATTTCCTTTGAATAGTTTTAGGAGACCTGTAGAGAGAATACGGTTTAGTATTTCACAATAAAAATGCAAACATTGGTGAAGGCTAAGAAAAGATAAAGATAATTTGTGTGGCAGAAATCTTCCCTTTCTTGTTACTCATCATGTGATCCCTCAAAATGAGAGCTCTCTGCATCCCGCCTTTAATAGTTTTTTGGGAGCACAACCTTGAATCAGTCAAAACAAGTGCTTATAAAAATATATTCTAATAAATATATTCTAATCCCCAGGCTGGAAACCCCTGCTTTACGGAATAGCCACAAACAGAAACAGAATACATGGATCTGAAAACAATAAAGATACAATCACCCAACACACACTCACAGTCCCACAGTCCCAGTGTGGTTTCATTGATGGATTGCAATCATATAGGAGGAGATAAGGAGTTCCACAAGAAGCTTCTTATGTAATCTGTGCTGCAACTTTTTAAAAAGGCATGTTAAAGATGCCTGTTGTACCAAAGTCAAAACCTCATACCTGAACAACTGAATAGGTCGATTGCCAGTGACTCCCAAAACAACATATATGACCATTGGAAAGTAGCAGCGACAGGCATACCAAACCTTTGTGGTACCGGACCTTCATTGTCACGTGGTTAGTGTTGTAAAGCAGTCGCAGTTTCCACACCAAATCTGCTTGGTTAGTTTTAGCAAAAGGTCATGGTTTGGGTTACACTAGTGTCCCATGTGAAACCAAGAGTCAAAGCTACGTATGTGACTTCAAGTAAAGTATTTTACGTTAGATAAAATAAATCAACATTGACCTTTAGTATCACACGGGACACGAACAGCGGCCTCCTGGGTCTGTTTGATCAATCCATCCAATCCGACCTCCTCCCTAAGCGGACTTTGTCACTACTACGTCACTTTACGTCCTCTTTTGCTCCCGTTCATAATAAATACAGCCACTAGAGGTCGCCAGCTAGCAATTCAACAACAACGTAAATATACGCTGTAATAAGCTACTTCCACAAATTATTTATATGGCTGTTTTTCTGGTGAGGATGGGCTGACCAAAGTATAGAGATATACCTAAATCTAAAGCCAGAGCCTAAGAAAAAATATTTTTTGTTAGAGTACTAGTAATGGTACTGGCAGTGGTTGTGGTAATGAAATTTACGGTCACAGGCAGAAAGGTGATATTTGACGTTTTTCTTTTAGACATTTGGGAAGGTGAAAGGTCTATAATTCTCAGTTATAGTTGATTTTTGTGAGTTACTAATGTAGAATCCCAGACCTAACTCCAAGGATGCTAATTAAGATCAGACAGCTGCAATCTAAGATTAACACGTCTGAGATACATGAAGAAATTGAAGCGGTTGATGCAGACGCAGACAGCCAGATTAATGTGTCTCTGGTGTGACGGATGTATTAATCCTGACACTGATGATGACTGAATTGATCCTTGGCATTTACAGCAACAGGCATTTCCCCCCGGAGGTTGTAATCAGACTTTAACCTGTCTGACCTTTATTTATCCAGGAGTGTTTTACACTTTTGCAATATTTCACTGTATTCTGGCCTTCATATTTGTATATGGCATAGTTTTTGTTTCTTATTTTATTGTCTTATAGTTGCATTGCTTAATGACCACAATATCTCCCTAACCTGTGTTGCCTAACCATTTTTAGAGTCTGGATATTGTAGTTTTGGCCATCATTTATAGATTTATAGTTACAACTATATTTTACTTAAAAGTCAGTTGCTGAAATCTGACTCCATTGGAGCAGGAACATAGGCAGTCACGTCACATATGTTTTAAACAAACAACCAGTCATATTATCTAAGATACATACTAAAGGGTGAAACCAAAAGTTACTGCAATTGGCCCTTTGCAAGAAGCAATACACAAACAGATTTTTCTCTTATTTTCTCATTTTATATTATTTTTTTAGCCCTGATTTGTTCTTATTGTATTAGTACCCATAAATATCAGGGATTCGCCAATGTTTTCTTATTTTTGCTCTACTCTTAGGGTTAGACAAAATTCACCTGCTTTGGTTTGGCCTTTTGCAGAGACTGCTTTATTAGAGATCACTTAGATCTATTTGGTGAGTTGGATGAACCAGCGCTGAGACGTTTCAGATTGCCAATAGCACTGCTCTTCGATTCGTACAATACCCTAGAGCCTCAACACACACAAACAACACGGTCAAATCATCCACAACTGCAAAAACTACAGTTGTCCCACGCGTCTTGCTATTGATGGGTTTTTTATCTATCTTTCTATATATATATATCCAATTCTTAGTATTCGCACTTAGTACACTATCTGCCCTTATATCGTGTTTGGGGGAATGACTTATGCTAATAACAAACAATTGGCAACAGCCCTCCAATTTAAGATCAAGTGGGATTCAACATTATGCACACCTAGCTAAGAGCAGATTTGGGTCGTTTGGTGCATCTGAACTTAACCTCTCTTATATTCTTCAATTTACGAAAACTGTTGCTGCATGAGGCCCATTGTTTGTGCACCTAACTATACCAAGTCAAGTTAAACCAGGAGGTAGGTGTGCAAAATTGAATGCAGCTTTACAAAGCACAGCTTGGGGAATATTTCAAACACTATCCAAAATATTTCCTGGGGTTAAATTGGATGTAGTGTAGTTGGTAAGTTAAATGTTACCAGGTTGTAAAAGAAAATAACAAAATGATTTTTCTTAAAAGTTACAGACCTCAAACCATTTTGTTGAAAGGGAATTTTTCTGATTTCCAACCAGCTTTGTATCATTACAGTGTGGGTAGTATTATGCTAATGAGAAATATTTAACCTCACTACATGTTGCCTGCATGCAGAGCTTCCCACCCCCCACCCCATTTTGTATCTGACTGTCTGTGGCTCTAGGGCTTTTCAAACTACAAATTGTACTTTGTTTGTATGCCCACATCCACAGACAGTCGCATCGAAAGCGCAGGAGTCTTCAGAAGGCTTTTTCCAGTAAATGAGGGAGTGTAAACATTGTCAATTTGCATATACCCACATTGCAGTGATACAAAGCTGGTTGAAAATGGTTTCCCTTTAAGACTACAGAAAGACTGTAGTCATGTTTAAATAATCCCTACTGGTTTGAATGCAAAGGATTTCATGGCCATCTATCAACCCACTACACTTTTAATGCAATGTATAATATACAGGGTCATTGCATATGAGCTTAATTTGCTGCACAATGGATAGGTTTCTGTAATGCATTTTAAGCCCATTATATTGAAGCATTTACATATGCAGGCTTTCATCTGCTAAGAGCACAGAGATTTCTTACAATTGTCGAAGAAATGTATGCACATTACTTATTTCTGGTGCACATAAGCCTTCAAAAAGTGCTCTGAACAAACCAATAGCTTCAATCATCAACAATTGCAGGCACAAATTGCTTCAGAGTAATTAATTCACACTGCCCGCTGCTGTTAAAGTGGCCTTAATAACTGGATCCTACTATCCTCTGAGATTTTAGCATGAAAACTGTTGCTCTTCCTTTGTCAAGCTCGCTGGCAATGTTGTATGCATCAGTAATTATAGCAGTCTTCTTGAATGGACAAAAAGTGTTCAAAAAAGTGTCTGCTTCAGTAATGTGTTGGGGTAATTTGTCCAGTAAATTTTGTCATCATTTTTGAGTATCTGTGAGTCATTTGAGCCCACTGTCTATTAGCTGCTAATCAAAGCAAAAAATGATAATGATGGATCATTACTTTGTAGTAAGGATGAACATAAGTGCTTTTACCAATGCATAGTCAGTGGTAATTTGATTTTGTCCATCAAAACTTAAAACTTTATTTCAGTGCTACAGCAGCATGAACAAAAACAGTTGAGGTTGTAGTCATGATAGCTTGAATATATCCAAACCATCACATTCAAACATTGAGCTGTGCCATTAAAAACCCATTAGTATCAATAATCAAGTAGGTGTAGTTTAGTAATAACACAATATCTGTACACCACCTTCAACAAATGTGCGGGGCCTTATGTTCTTGTTCATGTATTCATATGTATTATTCATGTACATATGCTGGATCAAAGTGGACAAAAACAGGTTATATGGTTCACTGGATAAAATGCCTCCATTCATCCATCTTCTACATTATACCCATTTATATGTATTTCTAGGACACAATGGAGCGTATGTCTCCACACATTAGTAGAAAGGCAGGATAACACAACCCACAAATGGAAAACACTTTTCTTTATAGAAAACTTTCCTTTCAAAGTTTTTGTTTTTTTGCCACTTCCACTTTTTGTTTGAGTCGAGCACAGTGGAGAAATGGCTTCTTACTGGAAAACAGCACATTAATGGTAACCTCATGCTGCACTACCGGCAGATATTTGTTGTCTGTAACTAAAAATTCATAGTAATAGTAATAATAGTATCTAATACTCTAATATCTTGTCAAATCAAACTGCCTTTCTCTTCATAACTATTAGCTCATTGTTTTACACCTAAAGGTGAGTCTCATAATTTACTAAAACAATAGGCAAGTGCCAACATAAACATCTTTTTGATGCTCTAAATGTGCTTTCAGTGTGGGGGACAAAATCCACAGTCCTCACTCTGTGATAATGCACTCCAAAGTTTATCTGAGGCTAATAATAGGCAATTTCAACATAACAGTCTTTTGAGTATAAGATTAGCCTCTTTGTATTTCCAGAATCTTAACAAACACTGAGAATTCTTACTAAAAGCAATGTAACTTTGGAAAAATATCCACTATACTTGTCTAACTTTGATGGCTGAAGCTTCAAAGTGCAGTGACAGTCACTTCCGGGTAGATAACAGAAATATGTAAAATCTGCTAATTTATTTATTTATGGTCTGTTGTAATGGTTAAGGATGTACAGTTTAATTGTATGTACGTGACACAGGTTTTCTACCTAAGTAATGTAATAATGTAAAACACTGGTTCTATAAGCTTGAGATAAACTTTGATATGTATTTATGCACAGAAAGAAAGAGGAGATTTGTTATTAATTTGAAATCACTTTCAGAAAGGATGTCTCAATGGCCAGAATGAACAAGAGGAATGAAAGACAAACCTGTTTCAGTGTTCATTTTAGGATGGACTTGAAAAAGACTAATCCCTCACTATCTGATGTCATCCACAAACATCATTTTTCAAAAGGAAAGACATCAAAGTAAGGAAGTGATGACACTATTTCACAGGCCCTTTAAACATGGCAGCAGGGTTTAGGTTCCTTGTTCAGGGTCCTGGAAGCAGAAAATAGCTCTACAATTTCACCCACCTATTTAGTTGCTAACAGGCAGCCCTGCATCCCACTGGGGAACTTTATGGGACCCTGTTTTATATAACCTTTATCCCATGGCCCATTACAGGGAGGCCTTTCAGCTGGACTGTGGCAGTGGAGGGGTTCAGCTTTGGTGGAAAAATCACAGCTCAGGTAATGGCTTTTAAAAAGCCAGGGCATGTCAGCTCAGCCTGAGACTGCTTCTGTGACTGGTAAAGTACAGGAAAAGCTCAGGAGTGAGACCAGAGGTGGGATTAATGCATGTCTGAGTCACACAAAGCATTGAATTCTGGTTCTTGCTGTGCTTTGTCATTATCCAAGGGAAGTGACAGCTGACGCAGGTATGATGTGCACTGTTTCAGGCCGGTCTCGAAAAGTGATGCATCATGTGTGGGCAAGCACGAAGGCACAACAATAGAACTAGATGTATTTTACTCAAATTAACTAACAAAATGGCTGTACAAGGACATACAGTACCACAGATGCCTCATTCTGGGAAACAGTCCAGTTATAGAGTGTTCATGCCACACGCTCAATTTACACTGATTGGAGTTTGTTCCCGTTTGACCTTCGGCAGCCTATGTTTCAGAGCTAATCATTGGCTGAAGAAGTGTAGGATATCTCTCCCTGAGGGAAAAAGGTTGTGACTCACTTGTTTCATTGGCACTTTCTCTCGCAAACGGTGATGAGGCCTATTGTTGTTGTTCTTTGTATAGCTGTGAATGTGATTAAAACAGCTGGAGCTAGAGGCAAAATGAGATAGCATCTGAAAAAAAGTCACAAATTTATTCCAAAAAGATTCCTTGGCTAAGTTAAAAATAATTATCGGCAGGTGTGTTTCCAGGGTCGGGCCTAAACTATGATTGGCTACCTTAAGTGCCACCTCATTATCCTTACCTCTTCCACTCCACGCCTTCTATTAAAGGCTGTAGCTGGCTCCGTTTTAAAGCCAGAGTGAAGATACTGGTATATATTGGTAACACCCACATCATGCTAGCATGTTGGAAAGGGGGCCAAATAACACTCTGAAATTCGGCAACATTTTGGTGATGGAAAAACTGGCATGGCCATTTTCAAATTGATCCCTTGACCTTAAGATACCTGAATGAAAATGTGTTCTATGGGTACCGGGTAGCTGCATAAGTCAGTGCCCCTCTTGTGCCAGCCCAGTTAAAAAAGTCATGTGGCTTTCAGAGGATAGCAGACGACTTGTTTTCTTAGTTAATGAGCAGATGTAATAACGCTGTACTTACAGCAACAGCAACTTTTTAGCACTAGAGCTGAAGTACAGAGGCATCCTGACCTATAAGATCATCTAGAAAGTGATACAAATCAAACTAAATGTAATAATGTGTCCTTTTTATTACTCGTTTTTCCAATTCTTTTATGTTGCATTAAATAAAAAGAAGAAACTATAATAATAGAATATATATGAAAGAATAAAAGAAGCAATTTAATTTTAATGAACCAGTAATGAAACAGAAATTAGACAGTGTTTAGCTCAGAATACCTCATCATCACCATCATCATCATTCTACTTGTAAACTGATTTTTAAAAATGCTCAAATACAACCAAAAACAGGGTACTTCTACTACTTCTGGTAGAGATGCATACGTCACTCTATTACTCTCTTTCTCATTCTCTGAGTCTCTTTAAGTCCATTAACACCTGATATTACCATGAGGTCTGTATCTAATTTGCATTATCTTAAAAATGTAAGTTAATGCAAGGTGTAAATGAATACAGAGTGCATTGTGATCGGCAATGGAATCAGCTAGACTACCTGTGGATCATGTAGCTATAAACAGCCACATGCTTCTTCTAACCAAAAGAGTTTGGGGGAATAAGAAGTTACTTAAGGACAACTTATTAATTCCCGGCCTGTGATTCAAACTTACAACCACTCACAGCAAAGCCCTTGTTATACTTTAGTAAGTTATTGATCCAGTTTGCATTACGCAACTTCGACATCTCCACACTGAAACTTTCAGGCTTTTTGCTAGCTGCTATTCAGATAATCAAGTTGCAACACTTGAGACTCAGCAGAGTTTTTTAATTATGGAATACCAGTGTTTCCCATCTGTTTAATTTCTGGAATATAACTTTAACATGGCGTGTGTGTGTGTGAGAGAGAGAGTGCTCCGAATGTTATCTTTGCTTTATTTTTTGATATGATGAGAATACAAGGCAGCTCTTCATATTCAATATTTGAGAATATCAGTGAAATTGCTCTTTCCTAAAACTTGTCAGGATTTTAAAACTCTTTGAACAACCTTGCAAACCCTTTCCTGTTTAGAGATGTTGCCTAGTAATGCAAGTGGCAGGAATTCTTTGGCTCATGAACTGTATTTTATGATATTTAACAGAGAATCAAAATCCACAATTGGTTATGAAAATAAAATAAGAATTACTGACCATGGTATAATACCCTCCAACTTCTCCAGTATTGTCTTACATAACGAGACATCTCAAAGGTGTGTCACCAGTTCAACAGCAACTCATTGACCAAGCTACAAACTGTGGGTAACCATAGCAACCGGACATGTACTTGACACAAAATCAACAAAATAACAGCCGTCACATCAGCGTTATTTAACACTTATATTTAATTATCGCAGCCCTTTCTTGCTATTGACTTCTCAAGCACATTATGTAAGTGACCGTCAATGATGGACACACTAGCTCACATTCACACCCACAAGCCCTTTATATCTGAAACACAGTATTATAAATGAGACGCATGCATGAGGAGCATGTGAACATTCATGGACACACGACGGAGGAAAAAGTACACAAATACAACAAATAATTCACATTCAGCACATTGAATGTGACCAGGAGCTGCTTGGTTAATATGCAGGTTGAAGATGATGTATCAGCCAGCTAATTGGCCAAGTGAAAGGATAGGATGGGAAAAGAAAATAAATATATAAGGAGGCATAAAGATGGAAGAAGAGAGGAAGGGGAGGAGAGGGAGGACGGAACCATAGGAAGGGTAGAAGAAGATGAGAGGACAGTATAGAAAGAGAGAAGGAAGAAGTGAGAAAAGTGGGAGATGGAGGGGGACAGGAGAGGGAGAACAAAAGGAAGCAGTAGAAGAAACAAAGGGTAGGAGAGTGGAAATAAGAGGAGAGGAAGAGAGAAAGGAAAAACAGAAAGAAGATTAAGATTAAATAAGTGAAAAAGAGGGAGGGAAGAAAGGGGAATAGAGGAAATGAGAGTAAACGAGGAGAGAAAGAAGCAAAGGTGAGGAAGAAAGAGGCGGCAAAAAAGTATAAAAGTAGGTAGGTGGGGAGGGGAAAAGAGGGGAGACCAAAGGTAGGAGGGGGTGAGAAGAGATGAGACAGAAGGGGGTAAGGTAAGGAGATAGAGACAAGGGGAAAGCAGAGAAAGAGGGGACAGGAGAAGTGTGGGGAAGATGGTAAAAGAGAAAAGGGACAGAGACTGGAAAAGAAAGAACGAGTAAATGAAAACAGAACAGAGGGAGAGGAAATGAGATGGACGGGAGAAAGAAAGCAGCGTTTCATAAAATAATGTCAGAGCTTCCCAACTTTGTATTTATTCTGGATCCTTCTCTCTCCAGTACCGTAAATGAGAGTCTACATGATTTATGTCGGAGTGTTTTAAAGCCTTGACTTAATAGGCTATTTCCATCATTTGTGACATTCTGCTGTAGCATATGAAGGCTGACGCCACCTGCAGTGAGCAGAGAAAACACAGAGAGCTGCAGGCTGCCACTGTGGACTCCTGTAGATGGTATGCATACTGAAGCTTTTGTTTCAGCCGATCTGCAATAAAACACAGAGGTGGTTAAACACACACAGCAGTAAAGTGATGTCAACTGTGCTGCACAGCGTGAAAAATAAAATCACTTAAAATACTGTGTAAGGACTGAAATTTGAATTCTCCTCACTGTTTGTGTAAGGAAATATAAATTGTACCGGCTCCACATAGCGGTCGTCTGTCACTTTACAACATTTAATATTCTGGAAGGAGCAGTCATGCTGTTCAGTTTGTATTCCACACAAAAAAAGTGGAAACTAGTTAGTTAGTTTACAGTGCTTTGCTAATGTTAGCACTGATTCCCACTAGATGCTACTTTTCCAGCATGTCATCACAACGCAAACAGTCTTGTTTTTGTCCCACATAATGAAATGCAGGGTTATAGCTAGCTGTGTCTTTCTTTCACAGGTCCATCGAGTAGGCATTAGATGATATGAAATTGTCATAGTTGCGATTCACAATATTATCGCGATAATCTTTAAAATATGCTTAAAATTTTTAAAAAGGCACTAAAGCATACCGAAATCACTTTATCTTTCATTTTATTCAGAATCAAACACATAATCCCCCTGTCTTTGAGTTTGAAATCTTAGAATGGTGAAAAGACTGGAAAGGTGCGAGCTCCCTGTTGTGGCAATTCAAAATACATCAGGAGAACAATATAAGACTTTACTGTACGACCTGGACAGCTTTGAGTGTATTTTAAGTGTATTTATTTACGTAAGTGTAATATATATAGTTGTTTAATATTCACCTCCAAACGTGGCTGTACTGCTCTGACCTCTTACTGTTGGCCAGGTGCAAATTAAGTAATGGAATAAACTCTTGCCTGAACACAGGTATTCATTCATGGAAAAGGAATCATGGAATCATGGAATCTGAATTATCACTTGACTGTTGCTGTGCAATTCTAGCTATGAATTGAGCTCCGAGGACCAAATGGGAGACAGACAGTGCTAGCAGTGAAACATTCAGCCAAGAACCAAATATTTTTCTCAAGAGTTGATGGAGATCACACCAGAGTGATTAGAATTTTGAAATGGTTTAAACAGTAATTATTACCTTGCTTGCTCCCTTATACTTCCCTCAAACTTTCCTGTAAGTACCTCTGCAATTATAGAACTATTTTTACCAAGGTAGATACACTGCAGGACCCCATGCTGTATTTATGTGTTTTGTATCTGCTTTTCACAGTGCCCCATTGAAGCTTTAATAGCACTGAGTGAAATATTCAGATATTAAACTTTCCCTCGCTGCACAAGAGGGTTCCTCTGCTTCTTTTGGTAATTGTGTAAATATGTGATGTGGTCTTTGCTTAATACAGCACACAAACCCCCCCACACACAAATACACAAGCACAGATATACGAATACAATCTCTCTTTCTGACAGACACACACATAAAACACTGAATTGCTCTTTACTTCAATTAAAAGTGAATTGTCTTTTCAGATGGAATCAATTTAGCACTTTAGAATACTGGTTAGAAAATGAGCCCATTTAATTATCTCTTTTCATCGCATTAAGGGAGAGATTATTTTCATGTGACAAATGGATATGATTGGTGCAGCTAAGTGTATTACAGTGTAGTTTTCCATTTCTGAGTGTCTTCAAAGTTTCCTAAATAAAGATATGATGAGTTTATTCATCACTGACGAGAAAGTGGGTTACAAAGACATACGTATGTCTGCTGCCACAGAAAGCTGACAAAAGGTAATAAAGGATAAGAAAATAGCTGGGGCTTGTTGATACAACTGCCATTTGCCATTTACCAATGTTCAGTAATTGTACAGGGAGAAATCCATAATCAAAGAGTCACAGAGAACAATTTGCTACACCCACAGGAATATAGACCAGAATGCAATGCAGCCACTAGACATTGTTGTTGGAAATCACTACAGGAGGATGCATTAGATGAGCCAGGTTGATTGGAAGTGGTTTCACCAAAAAGTAAATTATATATACTCTCCATTCAGAATAAAAAAACAACCTCTAGAAATGCGTTGAATATCAGCAGTTGATGATCTCTCTCTCTCTCTATCGATGTTTTAAGCCCTCAGACAGTCTGGGGTGTTTCGGAGATGTAAAAATGTTATCACGTTCAGCAGGTTGGGTTTGCACTGGCAGAACGAACAGCAGCTTCTCTTCATTATTCATTGACTTCTCTCCGGCTGGGAATATTACCTTTGGCTGAAAATATACAGCTGCTGCTCAGCCACCCGCTGCTCTGTTTGCTCTGTACGCAGGAGGCAGGAGGAGAGTCCAAATAAAGGGTCAGACACACACAGACATATATGTACACAAAGATACATGTATCAAGTGTACACATACACCTTGTGTAATGCTGGTATGTTACTCTTTTTGCAATGTATTCACACACACAAACGACAGCTTCATGCATCACTACCGAGGCTAGTAAGAGAAGCACTGGAGACCAACTGAACAACTAACTAAAGCCAACACACACATCAGTTCAAACAGATACACACACATTCATTTGTTTTATGTGATGGCTCAACACTCAGCTACTGAACAAAGACACACAGAATCGAATACTTTGCCAAACTGTACAGAAACAAACGAGTGACTGTAGGGCCTTTTAATGTGGTATGATAGCTGGCACTATAGAAGCTACTTGTCGCACTGACCAAAGAGCTGTCCTCTTGGGATTGTTACACACAACCGTTCCAAGACTATTCAGAGAATACTGTGAAAAGCAAACAGCCATGTTAAAGTGCAAAGTGAATGACACCACCAGTGGCACCACCAAAGGGTGGTGATGCAATAGCTGAAAATATATGTATTTGAAAGGAGAATGTATGTGATGAGAGGGAATGAATAATGGCTTATACGGCCCGCACATATTTCATTTGCCTTCTTTTCTCTTCTTTCCTTTTTCTTTTTCATGTGTTCCTGCATATTTTGTCTTTTCCATTTTTCTATCATCTTCCATCTTTTCTCCTCATTTTCTTCTTATCCTTTTCCCCCTCTCACATTCTCTCTCTAATATTTTATTTCTTCCTCTACGCCATTTTCTCTCCCTTTCCAACTGTCTTATTTTCTCTCCCTGTCATCTCGTCTCATAAATATATCCGACCTCACCTCTACATCACATTTCCTCCAGTGTTCAGTGTTTGTGGCATCTCTTTGTTGACCTGAAGCAATACCACACACACTGTCCCCACTTGTTAGTGTGTGTGTGTGAGTGAGTTTGTCAGCTTGTGTGTACTTGTGCACTGCACGTGAGCTCGTGCGATAGATAAAAAGAGAAGGAGATAACAGGTGTGTGTTAGTCTGACAGGAAGAGAAGAGATGGAATGTGAGTATTTATTTGTATTTTCATTCCTGGGTCTATATTTGTTTTCTTCATCAGTTTGTGTGTGTCTGCATATCTGTGTGTGTGTGGGTGTGTCTGCATATCTGTGTGTATGTGTGTCTGGACTGCATTGTCTTGCGGATATAAACAAAATCAAACAGAGAATAATCCTAACAGGAAGCATTACTCTCAGACTGTCGAGTTAAATGCCGCCATGATGCTGTCAGCTGCATTCAACCACAAGCACACAACAAACAACTGCAGCTAACACTGCACACATGCTCACTATCTGCTTCCAAACATGTTATAGCAGATTATTATATACTGGGCTGAGCGGAAACAGCAACGTTGAAAAAAAATAACTAGTTTTATAGTACGAAGAAGGGAATCAACACAGATCCGTACCCGAGCAAATCCCAAAGGATCTAATTCCATAACTTAAACAAAGACTTGCAAGCTGTGCATTTCCTAAACCCAACTTTAATTTCTCTTTTGTCTTCAATTACGGTTTTGGTTTATTTTAGATTTCCATATTTCCTTGAAAAAAAAAATCCATTGTTGTTGTCTGGGTAAAAATGCGTGCTTAAGGAATATTCCCATTTACCGCTGCTAAACTAATAAGATTTAAATTCGACTGCTTTCACAGCAGCCAGTGTGACAAGAAATGCCATGAAGTTTCATTGAGCTGCTCAGGTAGCTTGAAAGGGCTGTTAATTTATTATTACGGGTTTAAATGGTGCAGCAGGTGTCCTTTGTTGCAAAGTAAGCGAGCACTATATAATTACAATCTAATATTGTGTGGTGTGAGAAATATATTTGGAGAGGTTTGATCTGTTTGTGTTGCTGTATAACTATTTGTGGCTAATCAAAAATGTTCATCTGCTTTTGGGTTCTGTGAGGTCTACTACTACTACAAACTAACACAGAACCTTTACCCAGGAGACAGGGTTTGTGTCCCATGTCAAACTAAAAATTCAGTTTGATTTCTGTTACTTGAGTTGAGGTTGTGGCCAAAAACCTAATTTGTGTAAATTTACCAACAATTATTGTTCATTTTGTGCTGTGTTCAGAGTCTCTCTTTAAGGTTAATCTCTTCCCTTTTCCAGTCAGTCTTTGGAAGATTTTGGTTCAGTCTTGCCAGATAATATATTTCAATTGCAGTGGTTTTACCCCAACATGGCAGGATATCAGTCCAGCAATACAAGTGGGTGAAAGGTATAGGTATAGTCACATAAACGGAGTTTTCTAGATAAAAAGAAGTAGCTTATTTAAAGCTAAAAATGTATTAAATTATAAAAAGATATACAGTATTCACAGCAGTTACAATTCAAAATGGATTTGACTTAAAGGAGACAGTATCTACACATACTCTCAGCTTGTTAACCTAGAATCCTCCCAGGGACAAAGAAAATATTAGAGATTTGGGGATCATCTAGGAATGCTGGTCATGCTTCCTTGTAGTTTTTCTTTTTAGTGGCCGATATCACAGCCTGTTTCCTCCCTATTTGACAGCTCCTCTCAGCTCGTTGGTCACTCAGTCGATAATTTGTCGGCCTGTCTCTTTCTCTGTCCACTAAAAGGTCTCTGGGCTCATTATGTCCACACGACTGCTCCACGTCCCCATCAAAAGCAGACAGATTTGGCTAGAGCTCATTAAATGTCAGATTTGTCCAAAATTTCACAGCTACTGCCAGCCACTGACTGTTTTGATATGAGCATGATTTTAAAATGTGTGTGTGCGCATGCATGTGTGCAGTTGTGTCTGTGTGTGTCTGTGTGTGTGTGAGAGAGTATGAAAAAATGAAGTGTACTATTTTTCCTTCACTGGCAGCTGCTTACCAAGTGTTTTGATGGATGGTCGCGCTGGAAAAAATGCACAAAAATGCAGTACTACCCAAGGTGGTGATACATTATATTACGTTTGAAGATTACGGACTGTATCTTTGACAGTTGAGTTTATTTTTGTATGGTATAATATGATATCATATCATATGCAGATCTGGATACAGACCCATAAACTTGTATACGATTGGATCTTTCTAGATATAGGTCTTATTTGTCCATTATTGGTTTATCTCAAACTCTGGTCCAGGTCATGATTTCTTGATATGATTTTTATGAAATTTCAAATAGATTTTCCCCACAGGACGATTCCTGATGATTCTGTTGACACTTAACCTTTTGTATTGTGAGACTTCTTCTATGGTTTCATGTTGGTCCATGGCACAATATCTCGATAACTACTGGCCAGGTTGATGTGAGTTCACGAATGAACATTCATGACCCTAATAAAGCCTTCCACTTTTGGACCTTTCCAACTTTACACGATTATTTAATGAAGATTACCATCAAATGTACTTAAACACACTCATGCTCCTCATAGGATAAACCCTTGTGGTTTAAATTTGTGCCACCCTCGAGACAAACTTTGTATTCTTTAATGAGCTATGGACCTTTTTCAAAGCGACCATTTTGACATCAAATAGTAGGGTAAACACAGGTGTCATCAATGATAATAAGTAAGGCTCCATTCCATTCAGGTCAAACAGAGTCAGGGTGCTGCTGTTGTGCATGTTGGCTCACTGGA
>NW_023339785.1:3330329-3331671 GCF_004916995.1 Morone saxatilis
CTGCGAACATAACGTTGAGATAACACAGAGGTGTTACCAATAAGTATTATAAAGGTTCTGTTCATTCTAGCTGTAGGCACGAGTTTGTTTACCCTACTTTTTTCATGTCAAAGTGACTGCTGAGAAAAAGGTCAGTTGGATCTTAAACACAAACACTGATTTATTGGAATAGACTGTTCAGAAAATGATCTACTTTGCCGTGCCCCAGTACTCTGGTAATGCTAAACATACTCACCAGCTTTAGGCTTGTGAGAGGCAAGAGAGAAGCTGCCACTTTAAGTCTGTATGTGTGAACATTAGAGTAAGTGTTTGTGTAGCTGTGTGTCCTGCATCATTTTATATTGTAACCTATATTACAAACATTTAATTGAATATTGATTAATGTTGATGCTTGCATTTGTTTTTCATATTTATATTGCAGACGTCTTCAGCGAGCTATCATTCTTTCTCACACACACACACAAAATCAGGAGTCTTTGTCTTGCCTGCTGTCTGATGGGTCGTCTGGGTGTAAACTAACCTTGTTTTTCCCTTCTCTCTCCCTCCCTCTCCCTATATATTGCTCCTCTACTTTCCTTTCTTTTATCCTTCCATTATTTCCTTCCATTCGTTCTCACCTTTTCTGCCCTCTTCTGCCAAACTTTCTTCTTGTCTTCCTTCTATTGCATGTTTGTCATCTTGTTCATCATTTGTACTTCCCCATACGTTCTATCTCTTTTGTTAAATACCTTCCTCTTTCTTTTCATTCCCTGTTTCATTTCCATTTTTTGCCTTGTCCCTTATTTTTATTTTTTCCTTACCTACTCTCCTTATTTCATTTCCTTTACCTTACATTTACATTCTTTTCTTTCTACTTCATTCTTTCTTTCTGTTCCCTTTGTTATTTCTTTATTCTCTTTCACTGGCTACACCTTTTACTTATTTCTTTTTCCACTTTTTTCATTTCTATTATTTATCCATTCTTTGCCTCCTTTCCTTATTTTATTCCTATTCATTATCTAATCTATTTATACTCTTACCAATGCTTCCACCGTTCTTCTTTCACTGGTTCTTCCTTTTGTCATATTTTCTTTCTCTACCCTTTAATTTCTTCCTCTTCCTCCTCCTCCTGTCTCTCCAGCGGCTGCTCCTCTGCCTCCAAGCTGCTCCTCTGGTTCTGCAACACCAGGCCAGTGCCTGTCTAGCTGCTGTGTGTGTAGGGCGTCTCAAGGCTCTATCAAGTGAGTCTGCTGCCCACACCCTCACATCCACACGCAGGGAAATGCACACATTCACACATCCAGCCATTAACAGTGCTTCACATTAAGAATCTTCATAAATATAAAAAAAAGAAGCCTCCACA
>NW_023339785.1:3331873-3332036 GCF_004916995.1 Morone saxatilis
AGTCTATGTGGGGATGTGCGTTCTGTGTACGCGTGCATTGCTGTGTACCAGAGGGAATTTTTGACACTTCCACTGAGTTTGCAATCAGTGGCTTTAAATCACAACGTTCTGCAATGTCAGTTGTATACAGAAGTGGTTGCCAACCTTATTCCTTAAGGGACCC
>NW_023339785.1:3332136-3341955 GCF_004916995.1 Morone saxatilis
CTTCCTGTGACATCACAACTTAAATACTTTATGACATCACAGGGTTCCATCAGATCAAAGTACTTAACATTCTAATGTGTGTGTAGGTGTGTGTGTGTATGTGTGTGTGTGTGTGTAGGTGTTTAGGTGTGTGAGTGTGTGAAGGTATCTGTGTGTGTGTGTGTGTGTGTGTGTGTGTGTGTGTGCAACATTTGAGGTTTAATAAAACGGACACACTTCCTCCATCAGTTTCAATTAAAACCCACTAAAACTAATACAATACCCTCAAGCAAATGTTGCATCTGCTGTATGACTAATAACAGTTGTGTGCAATTTTTATGTATATAGAATCTATGGAAACACAATTTTTGCATTTTTCCTTCTTTTTTTTCAAATCATGACTTGATTGATTTAAGTATGATTCTTCATTTTATCAGAACACTTAAAAGTTGTACTTGCCCAAAGTTTGTCGGTACCAAATTTTTAGACTTTAGACCAATCAGCAACATCAATCAACAAATGTTACTGCACTTTTCCATATAATACTAAATATAGTGTTTGGGCTTTTAGTTAAAAGTGAATAATGATCATTGTCTCAAAAATTGACATTTTGTTTTCTTGAGATCACAAGATAATACTTACATAACATACCACAGGAAGGTAATGTAATAAAATTTTCATCGTAAAATATATCTTCAATTTGGAAGTGCATATATGGCATAGAAAAGGCCAAACAATATATAGGTTTTTCCTAAAAGGCTGTTTGTTGTAATCCTTAAGTAGTAACCTTTAGGTGACATTTTGTATGAATAAATATCAGTTTCAGCAGTGGAACACATACTTCAGAGGACAATGACAGGCAAGGATAAGGGAAAGCATTTTGCATATCACGCTGGAGAAGTGCATGATAAATGCTGAATAAAAGAAGTAGTGGCATCCCCATGCAGAGCAGAATGCAATGCTAAGCTCACATTTGTTTTCTAATCTCGATGAAACAGCAGAGCTAACGTTTTCCAGAAAGTTCACATAAATTAATGGAGCATGAAACAGGCGCTGTTTTATATTGATTCGATTTATTTTATAGATCTTTTGGTGTGTGTGTTCTATTTAGTGTAATGGCTCTACAATTACTTGTTATTACCCTTTTGTGTGCATTTAATCACAGCTAATTACAGTGAGGATCATTTAAGAACTAAGAAACTTTAAGTAGCAAGTAAGCAAGCCAGCAGTGATCAGATCAGACAGCACTCATATGGTTCATTGATGAAGGCAGTGAAAATTTGTTGGCTAGTTTGTGAGAAGAAAGGGAACAGAAGGACGCAGGGAAGATCAGAGGGTGGTTAAAAAGACTGAAAGGGGAGAGGAGGAAAGCAGATCTTTTTATTTTCCCTCCATTGTCCACTCGAGTCTCTCTGCTCCTCTCTGGTCCACTTGTTGCTGCTGGCAGGCTGCTCAGGTCTAATTACATTGCTCCTCAACACTGTCTGTCTCCCCGGGGGGTTATTAGACTGACACACACACACACACACACACACACATTTGCTTGATTATGAAAGATTTGAATTCCTACAGGGCTGATCAAACTCAAATCAAATCATCCATTCAGTGCACGTAGGAAGTTACACGAGTTACAAGTCCATGATTGCTGCAACAAAGAAAACTAACAAACAGCCCACAGGCTCTAAGTCATACAACATAACAAACCAGTCAACTGTTCATCAGGTTTTTCATTTAGGCTTTAACTGTTCAATAAATCTACAAGGTGTGGGGAGTATCTCTGCTGCAATCCACCTTGGAAAAAACCTAAATGTGGACATCTGGTAGAGCACAGAATAAACTGATGAGTTTAAAAGCAATAGCCATAAGAAATGAATGGCAAAGAAAAGAAAGAAATCAGAAAGGATTTTTCAACGAAAACATCCTTTATAAAGTAGATGAGACAACTAAAGTGGATCTAAAATGAACACAGTGTTACATAACTAAAAGGTAAATGTAAAAATGATCAGGATTATAGGAGATTTAAGGGACTACACCAATTCAATGCACTGATACATGTGTACACTGTGTGTGTGTGTGTGTTTGCGCACACATTCTAGAATTAAGATGATAAACAATTTTTTCACTTAAGGTTTCGCAAACACAGAGCATTTTTTTAAATCCCACAGACTTTTAGCTGACATGCAGAACACATCTAAATGTTTGCAAACCTGTCGCTGACTTTCCGCCGCTCTGCTGTTGTTTTTCTTTCCACTCTGATTTTCATTTTCTTTTGTCCTGACATGGAATCCAGACCTCCGGAAAGGACATGGTATCCTCACGGTACCATCTGACTGACGACAAACTGTGGTCACCGGCTGTCCTAGACGTGTATGTGTGTTTTTCAGACAGACAAGTGAGAGAACTAATAAGCATGTGGATGTGTGTGTGTTGACATTATATATGTTTGTATGATGGACACCTTGACCAACAGCCAGCTCAAAGGCAAACCCGTCTCTGTTTGTTGCAGATGGCAGCGCCATTTTCAGAGCTATAAGTGTGAAAGTTGTCATAGCTCTTTAAATGGTACTGCTGTATGCACTCAGCTAAGCAGCCGCCTGAAATCCAGCACTGTGGAGGAAGTCTTCACTTCTCTCTCTACGTCTTTAATGAGAAGATGTACAGAAACTTTGACCGGCAGGGTCAGTAGGGACAGAGATCTCTAGATTCTGTAATTATCAAACACGCGACAACTTTTGATGTATTTCCTGCTGCCGTGGATAAATAAATCATCATAAAGTATGTTTAAAGGAAAGACATCACAAGAATCAAGACTTAGGTGTGGCTTTTCTCAAGTGGTGGAACACTCTATAAGGGCGTAGGTTTTCTTCTCAACATTGGTAGGGACACAACCTGGGCCTTTTTTTAATAGGATAAAAATTTACTTCATTGATTATTCAAATCTCCCGACAGTTAATTAATGCTCTGTGTCCGTCTACAAACCAAAGATCACACAGTCCAGGTTCAAACACTGAAACTGTTCAATCCGGTCTCATTCCCAACTTCAAATACTGTAGCTTGGTCGGTGGCCCTCCGCTTCAAAATATGACGCTGTAGGTTACAGTCTCACATTTTTTTGTATCCACCTCAACACCTCCATATGTGGGGCCAGTGACAAAGCTGAAGTATTTGACGGCTTTGGAGTAAGACCGGGTTGAATTGTCGGGAGAAAAGCAACCTCCTGATAAATCCTGAGCTCCATCAGAGCTGTCTAAAAATAATTCTTTCTGAAGCTTGCTCTGGAGACTTTCCTCTGTCCTGTCAAGTTTATACAGTTACAGTTTTTAGTTTTGCTGCTTAAAAATTAACAATATTTGCTGCAGTTACATTACTGCATGCATGGACATGTTAAAAAGGACTGATAGCAACCTCTCTAATCATTAAAGCAAACACCCAAACAACACACAATAAAGGAATCATCTGGGGATCTTGAGCAGCTTAACATAATTTAAAAGGCAGTATATCCTACAGGGAGCGGTAGAGGTGGATAAATGTGAATGTGGATGCAGGTTTTTCAAACTGAGTAAATTCATTCAGGTGGGTGGCGGGTGGACGCAGGGTGCTGGGCCGATGAAGACAAAGAAGGTAGCACTAAAGAGCGCAAAACGTTTGCTCAAATGCAAACCTACACCCTTGTTCAGTCCTTAAACTGTGCCTGAACTGTAGAAATTCTGTGTGTGCTGACTGTTCCTGAATGTGTGTGTGATGTTATTGAGCTTCAGTCACCTCAAACTGTCAGACAGGTCATGTGTCAGTCAGGAGCTTCTCTTCAGACATCAGGCTTCTTTTTCTTCTTATGTTGAAAGAAAAGTGCTGAGCGCTTCATATATCTTTGTGCTGGAAATTTAAGATTCAGAACCAAGAAAGAAAAGTGACACTGTCCCTGGCAGGGTTGACCGGGGCAGTCAGTGACACTCTCATGCTGTCATTGGAGCTGTCAAGGCTGGGATCACACACCATTCCGCCTGTTTATGTGGAGGAGTTCAGCGGACGGATGCTGAAGCCGGGGATAAAACAAACACGATGGGCTTTATCAACTGCAGTTCGACAATGTAAAGCTGTGTTTAGTCAATGGGATTTCATCACAGAAGTATCAGACGTTTTGATTATTTTATGTGAGCTTAAGGGTTGAAGGGTGAAGCCCTGGTTTGAGTGCAGGTTAAAGAAACAAAGATCAGAAATTTTACAACAACAGTTATGTCCAGAAAGCTAAATTTTGTATTTACAACATGTCTTTTTTGGAGAGATTCATTTTTATAATGCAAAAGAAAGGCAGTAAAAAAATGACTGGTTGTCCTCTAGATTTCTTTGCACATGAGAACTGAAGCACTGTGTGTGTGTGTTTTTTTGTAAGTAAATAATTGCATTAGCATTACTGTGTGCATGTTTTTGCATATTTTTTTTCATATTCACATGTTGGATATCCTGCATGTATTTGACACGTATGCATGTGTGTATGTGTGATTTTTGTTCAACCTTTTTGTGCACACTTGAAAGTATGTGTGTGTTTATTTAGCGTGTGTGTTTCCCATTGTCAGCCGCCTGTAGCGGTCCTTTGTGCATTTGGCTGCTGTCTGGCATGCAGTGAACCCTGGAGGATCTGTTCTGAAGAGGCTTTTTTACAGCTAAACAGAATGGTTGTGGTTTTGTTTTTCATTTTCACTGGCCATGCACGCTGGCTTTTATAGCTGTGGGAGGCTATTGGCAAGAGATATACAGTAACTTTAATGTGTGTTGATATGGTATAGGGTCTGTATGGCGTATGCATTACTGCAGCCATTTCACTTGGAATTACACAAGACAACTAAAGGACACAACACACAAGCTGCGTTAGTTAGTACTACTTTAGTTTATTACTTTTTGCACTGAAGACATTTTTGAAACGTTTAATTTTGTAATGAGAATTTAACAAAGAGACACTCCATCGCTGTGGATCCTTGTGTGTTGTAAGTTCACAACATTGAACTTTAGCTTCCACTACAGGGAGTGATGGGATACTAGCATCATCACAAAAACAGCTCTAGCGCTGATCAACCGGTAATTGTAATCACATGTGATGAGCTGTTTCATGTATGAGAATGTGCATGAAAAATATGACTGAAGACTTTATTCATTATCAAATATCTATGAAAGACATATAGTATATATGGCCGCCATCCTCTGTACCTCAAACATACACATTTCATCACAAAAGTACATAACAAAATGTTTAAAAATCACAGTCCAGTATTCAAGTCTTACTAAAGAAAATGAACACACAAACCCTCATTTTACACTTCAAGATACTTTTCTTGAAAGTAATTACTATAGTTCGTTGATCAATAATGATATATAGCTCCAGTTTTTGTTTTATTGAAAATAAGAATATTATTTTTCTCTTTGATTATGTATTGATATACAGTATATTTAATATAATATATATGTTATTGTTCCTCTCTGCAGTAAAATGCATCGATTTATACTATCTTCAAAATATTGACGCTGAACATTATCAGAAAAATATGCACTGACAACATTTACTTTTTAAAAATGTAACCAAAAACACAGTCTTTCACTTACCTTAACCAAAGTGTTTGTAATGCCTGAAACTATCTGTGTGCGTGTGTGTGTGTAGGTGTGTGGGTGTGTGTGACACCCGCAGTGTCAAACGCTTTGGATTCACTCTGACTATCGGCCGATGACTTTTGTGCCGTACATAAATGTATGGCTTCCCTCAATCATGCCATGGGACATAATCGAAGCAGCAATTACATTCCCCTACAAAACATATGTACAGTATAAACAGACACATGTGGCAGCTGTGTGCTGTTCTACTGTCTACAGTGGGTAATAGCACAGCTAAAACTCACTTGACAGAGGTCAACAATATGTGTCTACTCACCTTAACTAGTGTCAGGCTTAGTATCAAAACTGTGCACAACTCAAGTTAAAATGATTATTAAATCATGAAGTTATGCTGTTTTTTTCACCACAAATACAGTTAAAGCAGAACTTTTGACCTCCATTAGCTGCGACGCTGTAACAGCCCAGTTGATTAATGGGACAATCTTCCAAAAAGCTGTGTTGCTTTAAGGCAGAGCTACATGCATTAGCTGTGACTCCAGCAAATACTCAAACACTCAGCAGTCTTCTATCATCTGCATGGCGCCTTCTCCAAAAAACTGGTGGCAGGAATACACAAGGAACCAATGTGTTGTGAGCAGCTAGAGAGCTGTCCTCAATCAGTAACCACATTAAACTGGTCAGGAAGGATTTTCACTTCCTAATTGAATTGACCTGCTGTGTGGGTTGTTGTCTCGCTAACTTCACCATCTCTGTCTGCACAACTCTGTCTCTCTTTTCTGTCCGTTCTTCTGTCTCCTTCTCTTTTTCCATTTTCAGCGACACATGCAAATCTGTCAGCTCTCCCAAGATGAAAGACGGCAATGGCCATAAACAATATAGATGCATCTGGCTCATATCTGCAAACACACAATATAAATTCAGCATAGACAATCCATACATGGTTCACAGCTGCTGCATTTGTCTTTACAGGCCTATTCATCGAGTTAAGATTCATTTTGATCTATCGTATGTAAATGATGTGTAGGTATAATCACATACAAACAAATCATTTCTTAAGTTGATTATGTCCATTCAGAAAGATCAGGAACATTATTTTTGGTGATATTTTCAGAACATAGGATCATTTTCTTTGTACATTTTACCTAAGAAGTAGCAGAACTTTATTAAATGTAGCCCTTTTGTTCTTGAGTATTTGTAGATGTCACAAATTCAGTGAGCTGCACTCAAAATGGAGGGGTTTACCAGGCCAACCAATCTAAAACTGATGTAGGTTTGAGGCAATGGGGTTTTAAGACCAATGGAAACCTTAAAGCAGACATTTTATTGGTTTGCATGTTTGAAATGGAGCCTTTTAATACCAAGGGTTGCATTTCTGTTTGTGTCACTTTATTGGACTAAATTGCCATAAATTCCACTTTGTTTATGCTCTCTTTAAACAAATTTTATGATTAAATTCCTCCAAATATTTGTAACTCTGATCTGAGCTCTGACAGCATGAGTTTAGAGTTTAGCTCAAAGAATCTCCAGAACCTTCTGCACAAACTTTCTACACATTATCTGTGTTCTGCACCTTTCTCATCACACAGTAATTGGCAGCCTGATGTATCATCGTGAACGCCTCCACTCTGACAACTTATGTTATTATTTTTTGGACTCAGAAATACAAAGAAGAGTTTCTCCTGACAACACCTGCTTACATCGACCAACAGTGCCAATGGTTTCGCAAGTTTGAAAGGTCACCTGCGACGTGTTTAAAGTTAAAAATAATTTGAACTTTTCATTAAGGCATCTCAGTGGTAAAATTGAGCACTGCATTTTGCTTTGGGTAACGCTGCCACCAATGTGGGTGGCACCACTCTGTGATTGTAAATAAAGCAGCGTGCACACAGCAGCTTCACCTCAGGTCATGTGTAGGCACCGATATATATCAAGTTTTCTTAATAAATGCTCCTGAGATGCACAATGTGAGATGGAAAAAAACTGATTCTGTTTGTTTTTCTCTTTCTCTTCTTCTTTTATTCTCAAGCACACACAAAAAGTCTCTGGCACACAAACGGACACAGAAACCCAACACACAAATCTGTACACACACACGTATCCTCTCTCTGAGGTTTCATTCATGATTACCTCTCGTCTGTTGACGGAGGTCTGTTTATTTTCTTCTGTCTGAGCGTCATATAAATATGAAGATATTTCCCCTCGTCTCACGGGACTCCGCGTTGCACAAGTGTAATTTTCTATCCCTTCCAGGTAGAAAGCTCTGCTTGACAGGAAATTTTCCATTCTCCTTCTCCTCGCTGCCACAGCGTCGCACGCAGAGACCTAAAGTGGGTGAAATATGCAGAGAGAGCTTTGGAGAGATGTGGATTGTGAGGGTATTTTGTCTTACGTCTGCCAGTGAAGATTATGATTCACCAAGTCCTCATACCTAAAGGACTAAATAGTTCAGTGCTTTTCAAATTGACCTGTATGACTGGTTCAAGAAGAACGCTGAACCATGCACGTAGGCCTTGTCTTGTGTGGAGGTGCATCCGGGTTCTTCCCTCTTTGCCTCAGAGTGAGGACAGTCATTAATGGCACAACCACAAGTGGTTCGGAAATAATTATGTTTGAACAAATAATCAATGATGGTGACAACAATCTGAATGTTATATATATATATATATATATATATCTGTCATTTAGCAAGAAATATATCACACAATTCCAAATAGTTTTTTTTGTTATTTGAAGGTCCCATGGCTCTCAGCTTTCCAGGTCGATCATTCTTGTCATGTGCAACATCTGGGACTCTTCAGCCAGGTGTTAAACAGCATTAAACCCACATCTTATTTTCTTAAAAAAAACTGCAGTTCTTGTTCTTTGTGTGTCAGATGTTTTGTGCTCTCATTTAGGTTATGTTCACACTGCAAGCCTTAGTGCAGAACAGATTTTTTTGTTAAATGCCCATATCAGATTCCAGTGCAAACAGGTCACGGTCCTGTGGGTGGCCCGCGTGACGAATGTAGCCCTAGAGTGACATAAGAGTCACATGAAATGTGACATGACTGAATGACTGAATGTGAAGTCACATTGCAGAAGATGAGATCTGTATCTGATTTGGATCACATATACACAAATAACATATCCCTGCGGATCACAGTGTCATGAAAAGAAACAAATCAGAGTTGCATATGAGCAATACAATATTGATCCAGATTTTGCCAACTTGTACCTGCAGTGTAAATGCAGCCTTAGATTTGCTTTGCACTTACAGGCATTGTAAAATAGATTATATAACATTGTGTACTGATTGGTTGTTTGAACTGTATTATCCCCAGGGGAAACATATTTACAGTGTGGGCATAAAAAGAAACATGTAAAAAGCCAATGGAGTTCGCTCAGTTGTCACAGTTAAGATGAAAGCACTTGTGTCGGTTTATTTGGTGATCATCTCTATTGCAAGTGTTCAAATTTGATTTGATTTGATCAATTAAATGCCCCAGAAAATGCCAGTAAGAGTTGAGGCTGTTTTGTCAGTACTACAGAATGAAACTTGATGCTTAGACTGGTAATCTATACATGATTAATACCTATAACAGTAGAAAGCTGCATAGTAAAACTATTTTTTGTTTTTGTTGTTGTTATTGAATATATTCATCACTTACTGAGTCAAAATGAATTGTCCTATAGGCACCATCAATATAAATCCCCAATGTACTAATGGCAGTCTGGCTCCAGAGTTGCTAACAGATTGACTGACAGCCCTGTCCTCAGGCCTCCTCACCAACAGGTCAACAAGTCATGGATGAGATTAAATGCTCCCAGTAAGCTGCTGGTGGTTTCATCCCAACAGCAGGGACAGTAGAGTTGTGACAGCACATGTCCATGTATGTTAGGCAGAAGCTCCTGCTCTTAGTCAATGTGAAGGCAAACTGCAGTAATAAATGTAGTTTGGCATCAGCTCAGCTCTTATCTTCCCACACAGAACATGGCTGCACATGTCTTGTTGTTTGTTGGTGATAAAACCTTGGCACAGTTCATCAATATATCCATATGTCAGATTTGGCTTTAGGCTGTTGGCAATTTGCTGTCAGTTCTCACATTGACGACCATTGACCCAGTGTTTCTGAGCTTTAACTAAATACCTTTTATTTAATAATATAGTTCCCTGTTCAGAAAATATTTCTCCTTAAGCTTGCAATTGAGACAAATACCTTTTAGGAAATGAAGGCATTATAATTAAAGGTCCAGTGTGTA
>NW_023339785.1:3342027-3348003 GCF_004916995.1 Morone saxatilis
TGTATAATCACCTGAATATGGGAATTGTGTTTTCATTACCGTAGAATGAGCCATATTTCCAGAACAGAAAAACCAAACAGTGGCTGTAGATAGAAACTTTGTATTTCACGACCACGTGACCACATCTTCTACACACTTCTTATTCCCAGGTTGTCAAATACAGATAACATAATTATTACTGCTTCAAGTTGCTCTCAATTAGAAATGATGCCTTTATAAATGCTGACGTTTTGTGGGTGTGTGTGTGTGTGTGTGTGTGTGTGTGTCTGTGTGTCTGTCTCATCACTTTTAAAACCAGGGGGACGTGGCAAATGAGATATTCAACACTGTGAAACAAGTTTACAGTCAGAGTACACAGACGTTGATGAGCTCTTTTATAAAATACCCAGTACGTTTTGAGATTTCACTGATAACTTGATGTTTGAGTTTGTCCAGTTGCACAGAAAGTACAGAGACAAACATTGGCTTTAAAATCAGGGCAGCATTACAAGAGTATTTCAAAACAAGTGGTTACAGAGAAATAAGATCAGTTTTTGTATGCTAATATTGACAAACTCTTTCATAAAATACCCAGTACATGAAATGAAGTTGTTTCTGTAAGTTAAACATGGCTATGCTGTGCTGCTAACCACTAGCGCCATTGGTTTTCTCATGGAATGATCTAAGATGTGTGACAAATGCTTGATTTGTTTCCCTCAGAACACTGATCTTCAGTGATGATGTTGACATTGACAAAATTAGCACTGCCACAGTCGTGGCAGTCTGTTCAGCCAGCTCTTTGTTGCTTTATAGCATTTTTATCTGATCTAATATAACACAGTAGTTGAGTGTAATTTAGTGCAGATACACTGAAATGATCTCATGGCACTTTTTGAGGTTTTAATGAAAAATGCACGCCTTGGTGGCCACACAACCACAGCGTGTTCTGTTTGATTCCAGCCTGCGACCTTTGTTGTATGCACAGACTGTATAATTAAAAATGGACAAAGTCTCCGTAACGTCACCCATCAACGTGGTTGGCTCTGTCCATCTTGGAAGTCCTATTTCTGCCAGCTCCAGGCTAATACAAAAACTGCCAAAGATGTGGAGCGTGGGAGGAACTGAGGCAGGCCGAATGAAGCCTGGTTGCGGAAAACAGACGGCACCCACCTGACGCTCAAAGCAGTCATGCCCTTAATGAATAACTGTAAGCCTTAAAAATTAAAATGTAGTTATAAAAACTAAAGTTTTTTTTTTTTAACCAGGCTGAAATTATTTGTGCTATAAAGTTTGGCATTTTAATATGGGGCCTTATGGAGACTCACTTCTTTAGCCTGCCTCAAGTAGCCATTTGAAGAACTCAGTGACACATTGGCTTCCTTTGCAGCCACAGAGCCGCTTGGTTGCATGTCTTGTACCACCCTCCACCTCCCCCATTTCTTGCCTACCTTCTTCACTGTTATTGTCCAATAAAGGCGAAAAATGCAGGAAAAAATCATCTTAAAAAAACAAAACAAGAACAATGGATGGCTGACTTTGGCCGTCGCTTGGAAAAAAGCTCAGAACCAACTACTGAAAATGTTCTGGAGTGCAAAAGCATATTTTAGGATTATGAGGATAGTGAAGTATTTGTAAGTATGGTAAATATGGTATGCACAAAATGTATTTATTGCTTTCCCCCACTGCTAATTAACTGCAAATTAATGATGAATGCAACAGAAACAGACAGTATATTGCACAGCTGAAGTGGCTGCCGCACACAGAGCAGCTCTCAGCCCTGCTTGAACCTTGACCCGGTTTGCTCTGCAGTTGTGCTGATGCCTCCGGCCTTCTGCTTGCAGTCTGTGCAATCTCCTGTGCAATCGTCTTGTGGGCGGTTGTGGATAATAGAGTGTCAATGTGAATGTTCTCCCACCAGATAAAGGCAGGAAAACCTCTTTTGTCAGTGTAGGAGGATCTCATTTGCTCAGACAACCAAACCGACTGGTTGGCCAATAAGAAATAATGAACCTCAAACGCAGCGATGTAAAAAATAAAAGAGTTTCATTCCAAAAAGGTACATTTCCATTTTGGGGGTAAGAAATGTTATCATGTGTTAGTAGCGTACTGTTTGTGAAACATTCTGAGCTGTGGTAGTGTTTTGGACACAAATGTCCTTTAAGTCACAACTTTTGGTATTTTGCTAATAATATTCACAGTCATTAACTCTGACCTTCATATGTTATGGAATCATTAGGCTATTTAATTATGTAATGTAAATACAAGAGTCAGAGTAAGTTGTGTGTTTTTTTTCTTTGATTTTCCAGTGAATTTCAGTTCAGTTTTAGCTTCAAGTGTGAGTTTAGACATTTAAAATGATTAATATTATATGCTTTCTGTTTAATTATTTTAGTCAGGGTTTTGCACCATTTTATGATGGAAGTTATTTTGATAGTTATTTTGTATATTTTGAATGCCAGAAAACAATTTAGTAAACGACAAAATACAAATCCTCACATAGCACCTGATCATTGTACAGCAGCACCTTTCCTCTTACATTTGCGACTCTAGACAGTTAATATGCTTGCAACAGACATTATGTAGCAAAAACATTGAACTAGTGTCACTTGCTGGTGTTTTTTATTTATTTATTTTCAATCACAATCACAGAGATTGAAAGTGTGCAAGATTTTTGGTCTTTATTCACAAGTGTTTGTAGCTGTGTGAATGTGGTTGACAAAGACCAGACATACGCAGTTGACAAAAACTTACATGATATAACTAATTGATGAAAAAACAGATGTAAAGTTGCACCTGCGTGCTGTAAAGAAGAAATGTGTCAATGCTGGTGTTCAACAAAGTCAGAGTCAAATATCAATAAAAACAGCCTGGTGGAAATCTGCTGATTTATACCTGAGATATATACTCCATACCAGAGTGCTGCTGTTTAAAACACCTTAACGTAAGCCAGTTAATACACAACTTACATGCAGGTATGGCACAAACTGCAATATACACAAACACACACAAACACACACAGTGGTGATTTCTCCTCATTCCAGTCATGTAAGCAATTAGTTGAGGAAGGCTGCGTCAGTCATCCAGAAATAATCAAACCTCAGATCTACTGAGAGCCAGCAGTACACTGATCTCATTCCTCAAACACAAACACACACACACACACAAACCACAGCCCTTTACCTTGAAGCTCGGGCTACACTAAGTGTGTATTTTTTCTGCAGCATTGTCTCGAGGAAGAATCCTGCTTGCTCTTGCTCTGATGAGTGTGTGGCCACATGCTTTACAGTACGCACACACATACTGTAGACACGCGCATGCATGTGTGCTGTGTTTACTTCCCCACAGGCCTGCCTGCCTGCGTACTTCACCCTCATGCCTCAGTGCTTGTGTCCAGGCTAAAGCCTTGTTTTAATGTTCTGAGACAAACAGAGCAGGAGGCTCAGTGTTTTCAGCCTCAGTGCTGCTCAGCTCGACGCTGCAGGTCAGCTCAGTACACCTACAGCCATCTGAGAGTTCACAAAAAAAGTTCGCTAGGTCTGTAGTTTTCAGAAATTAGTTCTTTTGGCCCACTGCAAAGAGAAAAAGAGCCCAATGCAGATCTAAGACAGAAAAAGGTGCAATTTGGAAAAATATCTAATGACAATCTGAAGTCATTTCAACATGACCACAGAGGTAACATTATGTCCTTGATATGAAAATGGTTATGTATAACTTTTACCCAATGCCCTCACAGTCACAAACCAGGGGTAGCGGAGCTGTTCGGCAAGGTGCTAGGATTTTGTGCAATTAATCGCTGCCATAGCCACTCCAGACAATTGTGTCTTTGCTCATAAATGCTAATTATTTACCTCTGGTCTGGTTTTGGATCTATAAGGAGGCAATCACATGACACAGAAGCCATATATAAACAGAATATGCATTGAAGCATTTCTGAAAGTGTTTGAACTAATATCTTGCATTATTTAATACTATACTTTTAATACTAATTATTAAGTCTGTATTTCCACAACTCAGGCTTATTATTGGTTAATATAGACCAAGGCATCTGTGTTTGCTACTGTGTCTCAAGTGTAGTTGTTGAGGCAGTGAAGCACTTGAAACAGAAGACCATGGACTACAGAGTCTTAAATCATAAATGAAATGCTCATAGAGCTTAAGTGGGCTTTTTTTTTTAAATTAGACAGAGCCATATGTCCTTTTATGTGAAAGGCCCCTTTGGCTTTTGATAAATACAAATTTATTGCGGCACCGTGGGAAAAATGTAGGGCACCAAGGCCAAAACTAAACCATATACAAAAATTTGCGCAACTATAAGCATCTACAGCAGTAAAATGCAACATACACATTAATACAGAAGTAATATTATCCCAAAACACTGACCATTTCACTGCACAATAGCTACTTTAAGTAAATGTAGCTATGATACCTACCTTTGTACGGTAAATATAACTTTTATTTGTAAAGTATTTTACAGTGGGGTTGGTATTAGTACTTGTATTTAAATAATGGACCTGAATACCTGCACTTTTGGTTAAAACACCCACAGCGTAGATGCACCTGTGTGTTTCTGGCCATGTTTTCCCCTTTAAGGAAGGCAGACTTGTGGGTAACTTGTGTGTGCGACGGGTTAGCTAGTTAGCTACTACCAGTGTTCGCAAGAGAAAGATGATGTCAGACACTAGGAAACAGTTTATTGGGAGTTTATTTGCATCATGTTTAAAATGAGGAAATCCACAACTTCCTTTTAAGGCCATGATGGCCAGTTCAGAACAGGACGTGCCAAACTGGCAGTGTGAGTGGTTCATTTTAGAAAAGGGCATTACGGCCCCACGGCAGGACAACCACTGCACTGGTCATTTAGCTGTGGTATAATTCCTGCCCTTGACTCACAGTATAGTATTAGGAATATACTAAATGTTATTAATGGTTTTTGCAACCTGGTTGGTCATTGGAAAATGAAAAATCTAGGCTTACTATAACCGCTATCCTCCACAAGGGAGCAAACTAAAACTTTCAGAGCCACCTACAGGGGTTGATGTTTGATACACAAAACAAAGATTTTCAGTGTTCTTTCAAAGATCACCAGTGTAGAGACAACAGAAAGTGGAAATCTTAAGAGAAAAGTCAGTCAAAGCTAGGATATATTTATGTGTACTAGAGAACAGAATGGAGTGTCACCAGTCCCCATGTGAAAACATGCCCTTCCTTTGTGCCAATCATGTTGACTGTGTAGTGTCCCTGCTATCAGTAAAAGGTACATTTCCGATTAAACTGTTTTCTCACTGAGATAGCCCGGGTCCATCACCCGTGCTGCACTCAGAATTGCTCAGTCAAGGGCTCGAGTCTGATGGGCCCATGGGCTTAAGTCCTCTTATCAAGGAGGAAGAAAAGGAAGGAAAAAACATAAAATAACAGGCTGCGTTCATCTTGATACCTCTGCGTTGTGATGCAGTGCCCTGAAACGAACCCAGAGGGGCCTCACTAGGATTATGACGGACAACCTCCCACCCCGTCTCTGTCTCTGAAACTAAGCTTGAAATTGCAGATGGTATCACTGTGACAGAAGAAGGAAGGTTTTGTTTGCAGGGAGTGACGCTTTGCAAAGCCAGCTCTGCTCTGGCATCTAATCCCACACGGCTCGGCGGGGGAGCTGATTGCTATTAAAGCCGAACGAGGGAAGTTGGTATAGAAGACGTAGAACACTGTGGTGTTTTATATGCTGATTAGCAGAGCAGTTGGAGCTGTGATATGCAAGTCAGACTCAAAGGAGTTGTCTTCTCAGCAGTGTGTTAGACTCTGTCTGGACTGCTCCAAATTCTCACCTTTGTTATCTTTAAAAAGGTCCAGTGTGTAACATTTAGGAGGATCTGTTGGCAGATTCATATTCATACATTCATATTCATAGCTATGTTTTCATTAATGTATAATCACCTGAAAATAAGAATAGTCTTTTCCTTACCATAGAATGATCAAGTTTTAATCTACAGAGGGACCTCT
>NW_023339785.1:3348103-3371580 GCF_004916995.1 Morone saxatilis
ACATTTAGGAGGATCTGTTGGCAGATTCATATTCATACATTCATATTCATAGCTATGTTTTCATTAATGTATAATCACCTGAAAATAAGAATAGTCTTTTCCTTACCATAGAATGATCAGTTTTAATCTACAGAGGGACCTCTTTTACAGAGTCTGACATGTTGAACCGCCATGTTTCTACAGTAGCCTAGAACGGACCAACCAAGCACTGGCTGGAGATAGGCCTTTTTGCGTTTTTTGCAATAACATTAGTTTCTCCTACATGTCACACATTTCAGCTTTAAGGCAGGAGCAAGCTTTTGATTCTGCCTGTATACCCACTGTTTTCAGCTGCTCTGGGGGTTTGATGCCACTAGTTTTTGGTCACAAGCGTGCTTCAGTTACTTTTGTGCAAGGTTTTGAGAAAAGTTGCTAAACTTATTATTGCCCACTTCAGTTTTACAGCAGTTACTCATTAACCCATTCATTTCCCACCTACATTCCTCTGACCATATATGAAATGTTCATGGTGCTCCATCACTGAGGAAACAGCACGCATCTGTGCAGCTGCATTCTTTCAGCATTTCACTTCTTTTTCTGTTTGCCTGGTGCAGATTGGGTTTCTTTGGCCCTGGCTAAAAATCTCGCAACTCTCCCTAATGCTTTCTGACATGTCTTCAGACCAGCCTCATGGAACAGGAGAGGAAGAAAGCTAGCCGGCAAGATTAAATCCCATGAAAGAGCAACTTTCTGATTCCTTCAGTAGACCTGGTGTCAGTAATGTTACTCTAGCACTGACCGGCTGTAAACTTTCAGTTGTTTTGAATTTTTGGACTCCTAATCAACCCTCAGCCCGTCCTCACCAGAGAGACGGCTGTATAGCAGCTTATTACAAGCCATATTTGAAGGAGCATTGTGTAGGATTTAGTGGCCTCTGGTAACTAACTGAATTCATCCATTTAAATTATATCAAGCCTTAAAGTTATGCACAATTAATTTAAGTTTTAAGCTTTTAGTGACAGGTGGGCGCTGTCACAGGTGGCTGTTTTCACAAATTCTGTTGGTGTGTTTTATACATTCAAGGACATAAGATTGCAAACATTAAATGCTCTTGAGCTGTCTTTGTATTAAATTATTTTCTGTCTCCTTCTTCTCACCTCTTTTTGCCCTCGCTCCTTCCTCTTCCCAACCACCCCACAGCAGAAAACATTACTCAGCGTCACTGTAATTGAGGTGAATTTACCTTCTGTAATTTGTTTTACAGTGAGGATTCATTATGCTTTTGCTTACCTGTGTATATTTTTGGATCTCCGGGTTGCGAACAAATCATCCTTCAAGGTCAGAGTAGTGTAAACCTTGAGGAGTTTATGTATAATATGTATTTCTTATCTTTCTTTGGTAAGTTTTAGAAAGTCATGCTGCTCTTGCCAACATACATATTGGTATTTTTTGTTGCTGAGATACAAGAAAACTTACCTCGTGGGTGTAAACTTTGAATAATTCGTCCATAAAATTCTCTTCTTCCTTTCAGTCTAATTAACTCAACGCTGTGTAATCTCTTTTTTATTCAAATTCCGCTCTGTTGTATTCACCTCATATTTATCATCCTTCTTCCTACCCTCTACCCCACCCTTCTATTCTGACCTCATCTATCCTTCTTCCTTCCCCTCCTTTCATCAGCATCACAGTGTTTTTGCCTTGAGTGGCATGCAGCTGAAACGGGCCACTTGTTGTCTCAGTAGGGGGGGACCTGGACAGAAACAGACCCCCGACACAGCACAGAGCAAAAGAAAGAAAGAGGAGGAAAAGGCCTCCCGATTGTGATGATCAATTATTGTACATCAGACAGAAAGACTCTGAGTGGGATCATCAGGAGAAGTGGAGAGTGAGAGAGATAGAGAGGCTGAGTATGTGATTAGTGGGAGAGGGTGAGACATCTAGAGTGGTCATCAAGTGTGAGTGGTGGGGGGTGTTGGCAGCCCATAGGCTATAGAAGTGGAAGATTGGATCCCTTGTGGAGAAACTGGGTGGATAAAAGATGAAGTCACATTTTTCACCAAATGCTGCAAATATACATTTCTCCTTCTGTGGCAAAGTATTAAGAGTTTGTCTCATGTTTGGCCTGCAAACCAAACGTGGCCATCAGACAATGGATTTTTTGTTGTTGTTGTTGTTTTTTTGGTAGAGTATATGTCATTTTCTATCAAGCTTGATTAGGCATTTATTATAGCAAATTAACTAATCATGAACCCCAAACAGCTGGGCTTTGGTGCCAGTTGTTATTTAGTTGCAATCCTAAATACTGCACACTGGTTCTTCTTCTTCAAAATAAACCAGACATTTGTTTCAATAGGATTGTCAGCAGAACTCAAAAGTGACTTTACAAAAGGGGTGGATGCAATCATTGTGTTGGTAATTTTGCATTATTTTAATATTTACAATACATGACCAAAAGTATGTGGACATCCAAACATTGATTGTTTAACATGTCATCCAAGAACCAATGGCATTAATCCTTGCTATAAAGGCCTCCACTCTTCTAGTTTCAGGCTTTCTACTTAAGACGCGATTACCATTCCAGTGTTAAATGGGGTTGAGCTCATGGCTTTGTGCAGGCCAGCCGGGTTCTTCCACAGAAAAATGGGAAGCATTTCTTTATGGATACAGGGGCACTGTCATGTTGAAACGGGCAAGGGCCTTCCTGTAATTGTTGCCACAAAGTTGGAAGCACATTATTGTTTAAAATGTCACTACTAGCACTAAGATTTCACTTTATTGGAATGAAAGGGCTCAAGGACAGCCAAGATCAAAAGTACACACAAATATTGTGACAGACGCGTTCACGACCAATCTTCATATTGTCCTCGTCTTTTCCAGTGACTACTGCTTAGGTTCCCTTAAGCAAGTCACTACAGAAACAAGCTGCTGCTCCAGTATTAAATATGAAAAGATTAGAAAGAGTCCTGCTGTTCAGAAAAGGACAAATGAAGGTAAAACATTACATTATGATAAGACTGTAAACATTCGTGCTGTGGGCAGTGAATATGTAACCGTAAACAATAACTGCCTAAATATAATTAGGCTTTTTGTTTGTGTCTCTGTGTAAAAGAATGGGCGGTGAAATCATGAAGGAAGCCAGCCAGGTGAACATTTATGACCATAATCTTTGCTCTTAATGAGCATGTGTTGGTGAGATGGAAGAAATAACTTTTCCTTTTACAGCACTCAATTTTTATCTAAGTTCTCATAAAAAGGCGCAGAAAGATTCACATCAAAGAGGTATAGTTTGTTAACTTCGCACATTTCTCTCTCTTTAAAAAAAAACGTTAGGACTTTGAAACTTTTTGAAAGTCCTTTGGATGAATGAAAAATGCGTGATAGTCAGAATAAATATATGGTCAATGTTCTTGAAAATGTGAAGGTTGTTTCACACTTTTAGAAATGAAAATGTTCCATTTCTAAATCTATTTTAGCCTAACCCTTTTATAGTCACCATCTGAAGAGCTGTCTGTGCTATGTACCAAAGCACACCTGTGACATGTGCATGTATGCATGTGCATGGTTAAGATGTGGCTTGTTTCAAAGGTTATGTAACTACTCTTCCTATGGTGACTTATAATGGCTTACAGTGTATATACATTAGTCAACTATAACGGACCGCACAATCAAATGCTGGAGTTTCTTCATGGTGAGAACATTACACGACAGTCAGCCATACATCAAGCTAAGTATTAGGAGAAACCATGGATGTAGGTTGTAATTAGTGTGCCATTAAAGTCCAGTATGTCAAATACAGGAGGCTCTATTGGCAGAAATGGAATATAGTAATCATTGGCAAATTTCCATTAGTGTATAATCACATGAATACAGGAACTGTTATGTTTTTGTTACCTTGAAATGAGCCGACAGAGTTGCAATCTGCAACTAGATGCCACTAAATCCTACACACTTGACCTTTAAGCACAATAGACGAATGAACACAAATAGATTTACATACCTGTGCCGAGCAAATGAAGCCACATTGGAGACATCCATTCTTAGGAAACGTTTCAGCGCAGGAAGAGGTCCAACTCATCTAAACGGCTATGGAAATGTAGCTAGGCAAGCTCTCATTTCCTGCAGACATTGTGGAGGCACGGTTTAACAGGCTGGCTAATAATGTTTCAAATACACAATATACAAAATACACAAATTAAAAAGAGTCAAAAGAGTGCCACTCCTACCAACCAGTCTTCTGAATATAGAGTCACTTCACCTGCTCATCTCCCCACTCACCTGTTTGTCAGTCCCTCATTAGCTCCCTATTATTTATACTGGTTCACATCCACTAGCTCTGTGCCAGATGTCTTCACGCCGTGTGCTTTATCTTTCTGGTGTCTTGCATTTGCCTGCTAGTTTTTGATCCTGATTGTGTCTTTTTAAGCAAGCCTGTATTACTATTCGACCTCAGCTTAGTCCAATTTGGACCTTGTTTCCCTGCCTTCCCCTTTTTCTTGTATATTCTCCAAGTAAAGACTCATTAACGTTTACCTTTGCCTTCTGAGTCATTCACTTGGCTTCTATTTTCTCTTTGAATGTTTTGTTGCTTTTTCATCTTGACTAGTTAATGTTAGCTATAATAAACTGGAGAAAAAATAATTAACCGCCGATCGAAGGCTGCTCGCAGTTTTTAAGGTTGAATGT
Source organism: Morone saxatilis (assembly GCF_004916995.1). Taxonomy (NCBI): domain Eukaryota; kingdom Metazoa; phylum Chordata; class Actinopteri; family Moronidae; genus Morone; species Morone saxatilis. The sequence continues at coordinate 3,352,766 of NW_023339785.1, forward strand.
TTTCTTGACATCGTGAATCAATACACATCTTAAATGTCGATATGACTAGTTTTACATATGCGAAAAGTAGGGAACATCAGCGGAATTCTCTGTCCATTGTCAAACTTTTGATAGGCTTACTTTGTTCGTAAATCTCCACTCATCAAACAAAGCAAGGACAAGTTCTAAACTGTATCAGAACATTGTTCATTTGCAGAGGTTAATTCTCAGGTTAATGCAGTGGAGTAAGAGCACTGTACAGTCACCTTTCATCCTTAAGCTTAAGAGTGAAATGTATTAACTCATGAGACAGCTTATTATATCACTCACTGGTGTCATGGAGGTGGCTATATGAAATATTGACGATCTGAGCTTGGTTTGTGTCTTTTAATCTCAATGAGTGATACATTTTTAATCTAATCCTCATTAATTCCACAGATAGAAGCATTACCTTCCTCAGGTTTTTAGCTTCTTCATTATGTAATATGACACCAGTGTCAATATTCTCCACTGATTTAAAACTGTAGATAAGCTTGTGTGAAACTTTATTGTTCACCAGAGTCAAAACATTGTCCTACTCACCAAAGTCTAACATTGAAACAAATACTGCACATACCAGTTGTACTTGGAATAAAATCATTTTTATTCTACATGTTCTTACATAATGAGGATACAAAATAAGGTAACTGTTATCCATCACAGTTGCAGAATAAAAAATAGATTAAAAGTCCAGTAGCAGCAGGCAGCCTTCAGCAGAGATGAGGAAAAAGCTACAGAGATCTGGTGAGCTTACTTTTTTCTAACTCCACACCCCCAGATTTTATTCTTTTTCAAACTTGTAGTCTTCAGCATTAACTGATTTATTTTCCCTTCATCAGATTTCACACCACTCCCTCTGGAGCCACAAAACGATTTATGCAACTTTTTTTTTCACATATGCAGTAATAATACCCAAGACCTGTAAACAGACTTTACCTAAAACAGCTCCCCTTTCAGTCTATTAAAGTCATTTTAGGGGTTTATTGAATTCACATATTCCTCTGACACGCACAATTTTCTTCTCACACTTTTCTTTTGTTAGATTTACCTGGGGGTTCCCAGTTGAGTTCCCAAACAGAAATTCTGTTTACAACTAATTGTATTTATTTTAAGCAATAAATCTTTTAGGTACACTATTAAACTGTATTCATTCTTTGGTGGGAAAGTCCAACATTTCAAACGTAACTGCTAAACAGTACTACATTCAGTTTCTTGGAAAATCAAACCCAGACGGCAAACAACAAGCAAACTTAAACTGTTATATATCAGCTCTGCAAGTGGGACATACAATGTTAGTGCTTTGCCAACTAGATTCCAGGTTATGAAATACATATTTTAGTCATTTGGACTTGGACCGTATTGATCGTCATTGAGAAATGTTCTCTTTCCTTTCTCGCTGCTCCACAGGAACATCAGACGTCAGGTTCTGCTATACAGCACATTCAGAATCTAGCTGAAGGGCACCTCATCAAGATGAATGTTCGCCACATTGTTCCCCAAAATATGTAGCAATGTTTAGTCTGCTTGTAATCCGGGCCTTCTGTCTCTCTCTCCCCTGGCCTCATTAAACAAATCTCCATCCTGTCTCCCGCTCTGCCAGTTGGCCTGGTGGCTCAGTTGTGTACAAACAAAACCACAAATAAACACAGAATGGATGCAGCCACATGTCCCGCTCCAAGTTCTCATTTGATCCCAATATAAAACGGCTCCAAAGGAACAGTTTGCAGTTTTCTGTACATTATACATATTTATGTTTGAAAATGGCTCATGCATACATCAGTGTTCTTCCAGCCTTTACTGCGCTCTTTATTTCTCTCAAGATTTTTCTTTCTTGTAAAGAGTTTGGGTTTAAGGTTTCTGTAACATGTTGGATTTTTAATCCTTTACCCTCTCATTTATAAATTATTATGGATGGGAATTAGAGCTTTAAACTTCCATCTGGTTGACTTTATATTGCATATAATTTACATTAATGTGTTTATATAAAGAAGTTAATATTTTCTGCAAAACAAAAGTTGCTGCATTTTCTTATAGTTGTTTCATTATTTCATGTGTTTTGAAATGTACTCAATTTCAGTGGAAATTAAGTTGATTTATGGCTGATGCATTTTCTAATTACCCTCAATATTGATCCAACTCATACTAACAAACATATCAACTTAAAATCAAGCTTGCTTATTAATAATAATTTGTTGGTTTATACCAAATCCACCTCTGTTGAAGCAGATAATAAACATATGGACTTAGTATACAGATTAAAATGGTAGCTCATTAGATATAAAAAAAAAGCTCCATTTAAAAATAAAGAGAAACAGCAGTTCACCATTAGAAAACAACCTATATTCAAAAGCAGCCTTTATTGTTGAAAATTAATCTAATGCATTTTGACATGACGTCTGTTACAAACAAGCTTCTGTCAAATACATAATGATTGTCAGCTGTCCAAAAAAACTTTTCATGGAATAAGAACAACTTTTTAAAACCTTCTTAAAGCCTAAAGTCCTTAGGGTTTTTTAACTTTGTGTCTGCCACAATGCCACAAAACAGCATTTAACCCTTCAGTTTATCTGGAAATTCTAAAAATCACACACACAATAAACTGATTGCAGCAGTGAAAGTTTTTCCATATTTAAGAATTCTTATTCTTAAGAGGCCCTCCTATCCTACAGTAGGAACACCATTATGTGCTGTCACATTTCCCAGATGGCAGCATCATTTAAACCCATTTCAGTGTTGTGAAGCATAAAGCAAAGCACCAAAAGTGTATAACTGAGCTACAAAGACCATACTTTACATAGTGCAGTTCGTCTGAACATAGTCAAGTTGACATTTATCTTCTGCTCAACAGGGACTTACATGACTCAAAACACATGTGATACTGGGCTTGTGAAAGATCAATAAATAGTCGTCAATAACGTCCCCACAGCTCTCCTTACAAACACGGCTCTCCTACATCTTTGTTTCCGCCAGAGAGCATAGGCAGCACACACTTACACTCACAGAACCGCAGTGAGAACAGCTGAGGGTTTAACGCCGCAATGTGGCAGCAATTTTGGGTTCCGCTCTGGCGAGAATCTGTAGCCTGTTTCCTTTTGAAAAGCCCTAAATGTCCGAGGCTGTCGGGAAGGTGCATTTCACGGCCAGTTTAGCAGCAGGAAGTGTCTTCAGTCAGGGTGTTTGTGTAAACAGCTCGTAATGGTTTTAGCCCCGCTTTGAGGCATCTGAAGCGCACACACATACATTTGTACATATACACAGATATGTATAAACAAAGTGTACGTAGTGGTTCATGGTACACACCCCTACACACACATGCATACGTGAATACTTGCATGTGTGCCACAGACATTCATTCTTGTAATTCAAAAGCAGTGAAGCCTATAGACTGTATACAAATGAGACCCATTAGGCTGTCAAATGCACTTTCTCTTCTAGCTGACTTTAACTAAATGTGCTTCTTGCTCTTGAAAAGAGCTGCGTTGACTGTTGTTGTGCACTAATGTCACATTTAAATTTGTGTTTGCAAGGTTTTTTGCATGAACCAATTATAGTTACATATTGGACGCTGTGTCACGTCCATCTTTTGTGCTGCTAAATGCTCCTGCTTGAACAAATTAGTGTAATGCATAGCAGAAAACTGACCTTATTATGTGGAGTAGATGTGTTAGCCAAATTGGCTTTTTGGATCGGTTAGCCTAACATATAAAATAAACCGATGTTTCAATCTGGTGTACTGTAACCTGACCTTGACCTGTAATAAGCCATGTCATTTAATTTGGACCGATTGTCATGGACACTAATTTACAACAACAAAAACGTTTTAGGGCAAACGTAATGTCGACTGGATTACGTATTGTGTTAACATTATGAGAAAATGTTGTCAATAAAAGCTTCTGGCAAATTGCAAATTTTTTAAATTAATCGAAAGTAAATTGACTATCTTTGGATTTTAGGGTGGATATATAAAACAAGCAATTTGAAGATGTCAACTTGGGCTCTGGGAAATTGCTAGGCAATTCTTACTATTTTTTGACATTTTGTACAAACCAACTAACAAATTCATTTAAAAAAGCAATGTAAAAAAGTCTTAATTACATATTTAGGAAATATAATTTATATGAATATCTGACTTTATACCTGCTTGTTGCACAGTAAGAACCAGGTACTGTATTCAAGCATAAAGCTTTCAAACCATAAACATTCAGACCTTTACTCCCGAACCAACAGGCAACCGAACAACTTTTCTGCAAACAGTTCCTCTTAGACTAACCGCGGTGGCTGTGATAGATCCTGGTCCAACCAGAATCCTGCAGCGATAAGGACCAACAGTAATATCAAACATGGTCGAACTGCAGTGGCAGAAACTAAATGGAAAACACTGAAATTTAGAGCTCCAGAGGTACTGCTACTGGGCAGGGTGGCTAAGGCCACAACCAGGCTCTCAAAGCAAAAAGTAGTAGACAGTTGATGCATTTTCTCCAGTTCGAAAGGGAGGAATGGAGTAAGGGTGCAACAGTAGTTCAGCAGAAAAGTAGAATTTGTGCAATAGCTTCATCAAGTTTACCAACAGTACAGTCAGGAACAGACCTGCTGCCTTCCTATATTCACTGCCAAACACTTAAGACTTGATAAGCTTTTGTAAAGGCATAATACAATTAGTTAAAGCCTCATAACATTCTCCTGATGGAAAGTGAGTCATTTCTCAACATAGTCCGATCCCTGCTTACTGGAAAAGTCATCACACAGTCTGGGTTAGAGGAGGGCGATCGAGAAAAGTTGTCAAAGCTGACCGCAGGTTGACTTTGTTACGAGTTATTAGTGGTACTGGAGGGAGTGATAGTAAAAACCAGAGGAGGCACAAATGGTAACCTGAATAAATGAAGGCTTTTTGGTATGCTCTGCTGCAGTGGTTCACACACCATGGCTGGACCCACGGTTGCTTAATGTGTTCAAAATCTGAGTAGAAATACACATGTTCTCTGTACTGATCCTGTCTTGAATTGTAATCTAGTGGATTTTTTTATGATGTGATGAAAGTCAAAGGGAGTGTGTGTCAAATTTAAGGTTTTCATTTTATGGTTGTTGATATGGTTTAGTCATTTAACTGAAGATACAGTGTGACGTATTTGAGTATAAAAGTGCTATCAATTTAAATAAGTTTAAGTTCTGATCTGGCCTCATGTTCCAACCCCGTTAGGTTTATATCATTTTTGATTACTTCAGGATGAAAAACATTATCACTGACTGGGGTGGCTGTGGCTCAGGAGGTGGGGCACCTGTGGTTTAGAAGGTAGAGCAGGATGTCCCCTTATCAGAAGGTCGAAGGTTTGATCCCCAGCTCCTCCCGCTTCATGTTAAAGTGTCGTTGAGCAAGATACTGAACCCCAATTTGCTCCCACTGCTGGCCTTTGCAATCACTGTATGAATATGGGGGAATGTGGCATGTAGTGTAAAAGTTTTTTAAGTGGTCCCTTTACCATAGATTATGTTTACATGCAACAATTTCTGATGAATAACTGACATGATTACTCTCTCTCTCTCTCCACACCCCTCCTCCTGCTTTCTCTCAGGTATTCTGTCCTTCACAACGGGAACCATGCGGAGCAAGAGAAAAAGTCTCTGCACACTGACACAGAGTCCCACGAGTCCTGCTTGTGACCAGTCACATCTCCAATGACCTCGGCTCTCACACTGTCACCACAGAGTCAATGGACACACACCGCAGCCTCCACACATCCGGAGCTGAAATCTAACGCAGATGCTACGAATCCAGCAGAGCTCCAGAAACCAGAGCTCCGATGGGACTTCCAGGAGAGAAATATGACAATGCGAGAGGTGCATCTGGTTTTAAAGTTCAGCCAAAACCCAACCCATGGTCTTTAAAGGTGACAGGGACCTAGTGGACTGGAACCAAACCAGTTCTGTCTTTCTGTAATGTTGGTTCTCCCATCTGCAGGCCCACAGAGACTGAGCTGTCCCAGTCGAACTGAATCACAGCCTAAATGCAACTGTGATCCCATCAGCAGGCCCGCTGGTAGCTATCTGTGCAGTTCAGCTTGTCTTGTGGAGAACCGGCAGCTTCAGTGGAATGTGTAGGAGAATTTCACAGCATGAGATGTGATTAAGGACTGGGAGTCGTGGAAGTGAATTGTGTTGCCAAAGCTATTTGATATTATATACAGAGGACCTATTTCTGATTATAATATGATGCTCCCTGTTGTTTTCCAGTAGAAAGTCAGAAAGACTGACAATAGATTTTAGAAGGTTGTTCCTTATAAAACAAGCATAAGCTGGCAAATGAGCTTTTAAAACAAGTGTTATTCATTAAAAGAGGCAGAGCTGAGAACAATATTTCTTTTTCTGAACATCACATGTTAAACATCACATGTCTTACCCTCAGACACAAAGCTGAAGAACCTGTATGTGTCCCAGGCCGAAGCTTTCCAGCTTTGCTAAATCCTTTCAAAGCTGAAAGGAAAATGTGGCTGCAAGGCTGCGTTAAATCCTTGACCTAAACTGTTGAAGTGCATTATTATAGAAGCTGCTAGCTCACACTCCATCTTCATCACTTTATGAGGCTCCGTCTGAATCATTGTTTTCCACACAATAAGAAGTTAGAGGACCACAGCGCATAAAAGCTACTCATGAATAATTTAACAGGCAATGTGATGATGTCGGAGCAATATGTGCATGGTTATGGTGTGTAAGGGTGTTTGTGTGTGTGTGTGTGTGTAGGGGTGTGTGTGTGTGTGTAGGTGTGTGTGTGTGTAGGTGGTGTGTGTGTGTGTGTGTGACTACATTTACAGGCTTTTGCAGTCTCTGTATGTGTTTCCATGGTGATGCATGCTTTCATGCAAGTGTGTCTCTGAGTGCATATGAACATGTCCCCATGTGTGATGTTAGTACGTATGAAACACCCTTTCCCATCATCCTACACTGTGCCGCCATCTCAGCACACCATTTATTCTCTCCGTCCCTGCTCACCTTGGAGCCCATCCTAAAGAATGTATCGGAAATGTTTCCATTTGTTTATATTCATGGAAACTGAGAACACTAAAGCCAGCTGTTTACCTTTACCCATAATCCAACTCACTGATAGTTCATTTCCTGTCATTTCCCTCGCAGACTGTCCTCTCTGTGTCCTACAGTGGCTGTGGCTTACAGAGTAAAATTGTATTCAAAAGGCCACTCACCAGCCATTTCGGTGCTCTTTTACGCCATCTTGTTGCTGCTTCTTTTGATTTTCTGACTGGACAACTGGCAAAACCTACTGATGAACCAACTCCTAATGGATGGAAACAAGCATTCATTCACATTTTCTATTATTGATTGAAATTCGGTTAAGATTTGTGATATCTTTGTGTGCTGGATGTGCAAATACACTACTGATTGCTAATAAATTAGCCATCAATTTATAAACAATATGTCAGGGCTGTGTCTGTCAAGCGTATTGTGGTGCCCCCAAGTGGTAAAAAATTATTAAGGCTAATCCAAGGCTGGACCCAGTTTAACAAGTTCAGAGGACACATCAACTCTGTCATTGCGGTAACAAGCAGCTAGTTGTCTTTTTGTCTTTGATTGGTTGTGATTAGTACTTTTTGCAAACCAAATTAAGTAGGCATGCTACTCTGGATTCTCACCTAGCCAGGAGCAAGTGAAAGGGGGATCAGTTGGTTCAGTCAGACCTTATGTACACTTAACAATAAGTGAGTCACTTATGTCTTGTATGTTGATGTTGGTACGTTAACATATAAGACATGTGACATACATTCCGAAGCAACTGTTTATCATGCTGAAGTGTCCTTGAGCAAGAGTTTGTAGTTTGGTTCGTCATGACACTGTGGTCAGCTTGGATTATGTCAGCTACAATGGATTGAAATGATGATTCACACTGTCTATGTGCATCAAAACGTCAACAGAAATTTCTCAAACCATTCCGGGGGCATAATCCAGTCCTCTGCTGTCCATCTGTATGCTCAGTATGTTTCAAATAGTCAATTTTAGTTTTTTTAAAGCATACTAATGGTGTGTTTGACACTGGAGGATCACTTTAAAGCTCATGGGGATTCAGTGTTTTACTCAAGGACACTTGAGGACACATCTTACATGTACCTTGGCTAGTGGTCAGAGTTCTGGTAGTCTGACATCCCACCACCTTTATTAACACCAGTTAATAAAAACACACCAAGAAATGGCTGCTTATGATCCCACCAGGAGTCAGTCCATGCGGTTACACTCAACTTTCCAAGTATGAAAAACGGTTAGCTATCAGATGTCAATATCTTTACCCTTCAACCTTTAATCCCTTGCAATTTCAAGAAGTTTCCTGTAGGTTGGTAAGATGATGATCTTTACCTCAGTGCTCTTGGAACAGGACTAAAACTTGTTTCAACGACTTGTTACTAAACACTAAATTCACTAAAAAGGAATGTTTAAAGGCCATGTAGACATCAGCGAAGACAACCAGAAGACTGTATCTTAATATACAGCAACAATTCATTTATGAAAAAAGTTCTTATACAGAGTTTACTACATGTATGCTGAATTTTTGGGGCTGTTTTATTATTGAATTTTCTGCAGTGCAAAGACATTTTTCAGCACCAGACAATAGACGAACGATGGATTATGTTTCCTTCATTGATGAACACATATATACATTTCTTTGTTCTTGTGTTTTTTTTCCCCAAAAAATTGACTCCTTCAAACTGTAACTTCTTCGATAGCTGAAGCACAAGCACTTTTTGTGATTTAAGGAAGGATCAGTTTATATTTTAGTTTAGTAAGTTTTTTTGAGGCAAGTTGATAATCCCCCCCAAACAACCTGTGGATGTTCGTGCATTTAAATATTATTTATTGTCCAATATATGTCTAGTGTTCTGAAGATAATTATGATCTAGATTACCTATTTTAATATTAAACTCTGACTGTGCAAACTATGCATTAGAACCAGTTGCCTGTCAATTTGTTCCCCCTTTGCAAATCCTCACTTGTCAATGTTCAGTTTTATAAAAATCTGTAATGGCATTCCTTTTTCTTAGAAAATAAAAATAATGATTTTTCATATTAAATTAAAAAGCTCAAAATTGTGCATATTATTTATCAGTTAACTGAATGAAAGACATAGTTATTCAATAGATATTTTCACTGAAAGTGTCTAATAAAATGTTTTGCTCCCAGGAAAATTGGCCTTAACTTCCTGCTGATTTTGGATTTCCAACATTGTGGAAGTCAGTGAAAGTTGGTAATGAGGCCCATTTATTATTATTATTTTTACTGTTTTTTTTAATTAGAACAATTGAAGACAAACTTAGATTGTACATTTTTCTTTGGAGTTTTGTTTTCTACCATCGTAAATGTTCACAATGGTGCACTTTTCTGAAATAGCATCCCAGTGATCGACTTGTGTCCTTGCTCTGTCTTCATTAACATGACCTCTCACTGCAGAGCGAGACCACAAAAGGCTGAGAACAAAGCCTGCAGAATATAAACTAAATGAGACACAGTTCCACAGAGACCTTTTTGGTCCTAAGAGGTTGCAAAATTCTGCATTTTTTTTGTAAGCAATTACATTCCTGTTTCCAGCATCTTTAAACCCACAATTTTCTTTCAAACAAATGTCTGTTTATTGATTTTGCACAAGTATAAAATGAGACAGACTTTGTGGCTTGAGTGTCAGGCATTTTTAGTTTTTTTTTATATTCAGCCTATTTTTTCTTTACTTTGGTGTTCAATAGCCGCCCCCTTCCACGGCTGCAGTTTCCATGACATCTGTGGAAGCTTAATGTCAGGCGGTGTGTGTGTCCATTCTAGTGTGGAGATGTTTGTGTGTGTGTGTACATGTGTGTGTGCCGCGTGGGAAGCTCCTCAACAGTCTAAAATTAGGGAACTCAAGCTCACCTACCTTCATGAAATTTAATGAGCCAAAAAGTGTAAGGAAGGCCATTTTTGGAGATGTACCAAACACATCACGAGATATAAAAAAAATCAATCTGAGCACGCTCTAGTTCTCCAGTTTGGAGCCGTCTGAGAGATTCAAGGGGTCATAGTTATTTCAGGTAGAAGGGGGAGCATGAAGAAAACCCTGCTGCTCAAATGGAACTACTTTCAAGTCAGAAATCTATTTACTACTTCAAAGAAGCAGTTAGAGCATTCGTCTGCCTGTGAATAAATTTGGATTCATGTTTTGTAAAAATCCATCCCCAGAACTCCTAGGTTCATTCGTGTTAGGTGAGCCTTATGTTTCCATGTGATCATGAATACACAAAGTCAGTGCTGAAAACACAGGCAGAGTGAGCTCAGAGTGCTGGAGGTGAGCTGTGGTCAACCTGAATTCTTTGCCAGTGTTCCTCAGAGAGACACAAGCTGTCTTATATTAATAAGGTGCACTACAATAAGGTGACTTTGGGAAGCCTGTCCAATGTACAACGATAACCTCTGGATGGTTTGGAGCCAGAAAGCAGCACTGCCACTGATATATGAATTAAATACAGTATCCTAACTGCTACAACCCCACAGGACTCAGTTCCTTCAACATGAAGCTGACATGGTGATTGGTGAGGGTTGCATTGTTAGATCAGATAATGGAAGATTTAATTCCATTAAGAATCCATTCTCTACCTTGAGCAGAGTCTGTAGCCTTTAAAAGCCTTTTGTCTCCTCAATATCCCATGATACATGACCAATTCATTCCAAAATAAAAAATAAAAATGTTTGGAGAAGAAACTAATGATGTAGTTGATGGTTCAATATTTCTTCAAATACAGAAACAGAGTCAAAGAGTTCATCCAGAATAATCACCAACTCTCTGGTTTCATTCAGTTTTGCACATGTGACTTTTTTTCCAATGCTGGATTCTACACTTCATGTAACCTCACAGGTAATATTTAGTACTGAAGTTCTCAAACAGCCTCTTTGCCTTCTTTATTTGCATAATGGAAATGTCCCTTGAACATATTTTTAACATCTTACCTGCCTTCTTAAATGTCAGATGCAGCCACTGTCTGAGTCTTACTTTGTAACTCAATTTTTGCTGATTCAGACAAAGAATTTAGCCAAATTTCCAGCTGTCAGAGGTTTCAATGAGATCTGTAAATTGAGAGGTTGCTGCTTGGATGTACAGGATACAAGACTAATTCAGCATTAAGGAAAGAGTTACACCAATATAAATGTGGTGCAAAAAGAAGGATTTTGACAGTGGCTGCCATTTGTGCAACTGAGTTGTATTCCCTGTCACTCCTGCTCTGTATCCCTTCCATCTCTTTTTTAATTTATTCATTTATGTTTGCAGCTTACAGCTTACAGCATGAATGTGTATATAAAGAGAAAAAAACTCCCATAAACTGTCCAAAGGAGACGGGGAAAAAAACAACTTTTATAAAACTCTTCAGTATTTATTTTGACAGAACAAAATGGGTATTTTCATGTATTAAAAGAACATAAAAGGCTTCTCTTTCTGGGAGCTGAAATGTGTATGACTTTTTTCTGTTGCTATGTGACAGTTCAGATAAAGGCTAATTAAAGAGAAGAGATGTTGATAATCCTGCTGTTGACTTTCTTTTGTGACTTTGATAAAAGCACTTAAAACGTCACTGAAGTGCTCACTTCCCGTTTCCTCGCCGAGCTGATCCACGCTCTCCCTTTCTCTCTGTTGACAGTTCAGAAAGAAAAGCTCATAAAGATAAAGCACAGAAAGGGATCTTTCTTAGCAGAGATGAGTGGAGGTAGCATGACGTGCATTCTTTGTCAGGTTTGAAAAGTCTCACTCTGTCACTTCCAAATTAATTTTGACAATTTCTGATTCTGCTCTGTAGACCAAATGAGAAGAAGGTTGTTTAGCTTGTGTTTAGGGCTGTGACCCATTAATTTAATTGTATTGATAGTGATTCAGTTGATTTTTCCAATTTTATAGAATATAGAAAAGCAGCAACATTTGAGAGGTTTCTCGCAGCTTTTGTTGCTAAAACTGGGTGGAAACAACGAGAGTTTTAAAAAAGCAACTTGCATTGCAGAACTAATCCAAAGTATTTAGTTCGAAAGTTGTGTACTGTAGACACTGTTGTACAATATACACATCCATTTTCAAAAAGCTCTCTTTTTGTAGTCGCTATATCTCCAGTTTGTTTCAATACATAAGGGAATCCAGGGAGAGCACTGTTTCACGTAAGACGTGTGTTTAAAGTCTGCAGCGTATGTTTGTTTAGTGGCTGTTCTCGCTGCTGTTCAAGAAATTACTTTTGTGTTTAGAAATCCAAATGGACATCTCAGTGCCGACCATTCGACTCGGTATTGCGAGACTAGATCTAGGCAAGATTTGAAAAGATATCCATTCACTACCTGGAGACAAAACCTGCTCACATTGGACAGCAGCATATAAGAAACCTGTGTCTTTTATACAAAGGCTGCACATTTAACTCTTTCTGTATATTTTGTGGGATCTTTGACATTCAATAGGAGGCAGTACAGCTCTGACTAGAAATGACAGGACTGAGATGAAGGACAACATGCAACAAAAGCGATTAAATGTGAGCTTCTTAAACCGCCATCCAGCTCTTTTTTATTCCAGAAGTGCACACAGCCTCATTCAGAAAGGGTCCTGCGGAGTGCAGTGGTTTGAAGGAGAAACTATCCATGGGGTAATAATCATAGAGGATTAGGGTGAATTATTTGTTTTGAAATGCTTGGATTTAAAGCAGTGGAGTTCCTTGTCCTACGGTTTTATATGGAACATTTACATTAGTAAGTGGAAAGAAAATAGACTGAGCACAGGCACCAAAATAGGTCTGATTTATGGCACATAAATCAGAGCTGAAGAGTAAGCTGTCACACGGCTGGTCTAGACAGCTGCATTGGTCCAAATGGAAGTGTATCTCCTCCTTAGACGGATATATGAAAATATGTGGCTGAATCCGTCCAATGTAAACAACTTGTAAATCTCTAAACCCTGCTAGTGGCACTTCATTACTTCACTACATCACCAGTGAAACCTTCATTACACATACATAGTCGACAGCAAACAACATACTCCAAACCTTAGCAGTTCTATAGTTAAACTGTTACATTAGAAAGGGAGGGAAGGAGTCAGAGGAAAGGGAAAGAGCTCATTAAAAATAAAAGGGTTCAACCTTTTGAAGATACAAAAATAGGATTTTCCTCATTTTAGTGGCACTTAATTGTCAAGCCTCTATATGACCTTCATAAATAAGCAAGACCATCAGCAATAGTGGCCATCTAACGCTGTAATGCCTGCAGCCCATTGAAATCAATGAAACAGGGATACCAGAATCAACAGAAATCTGAAGTTTCTTGTAGCTGCTTAAAATGTGAAGAAGGAGAATAAGAGCCTTTCAGTCATTATTTTAATATTCTCTGTAATTTAAAAAATTACATTTCTAAAATTTGTCCTCTGCAGTTGACTCATCCAATACATTTGGAGCAGTGGGAAGCCATAGGCATCCACGAGCAACTTGGGGTTCAGTGTCTCTGCTTAAGGAAAACTAAACCAATTTAGTTTTTCTTACACACTTTGCAGCCCCATTCTCCTTCCCAGGTCTTTAAATACAGACACCAGCGGTGTTCAGTTAGTTGCAGTCTTAAACTACATTGCTAGATGCCACTAAATCCTACACACTGGTCCTTTAAAGAGTTATGATTCAAATGTTTCAATTGTTTTAACATTCATTCTTGCACCAATATAAAAGAAAACCTTAACATTATCTCCTGAGCCTTAAAATATGGAAATGTTCACTGTCCCCATTCTGTATTCAGTTTAGTCTCCATGTAAAGAGAAAGGAAAAGCTTAGAGCAGAGCAGGCTGTGCTTCTATGGTATGTAAATTAGCCTAGATGCTATCTTCCTCATTTGCATTTACACATATCCTCTCTGACTCTTGCTGCAATGCATTGGACACTGTCCTAACTGCAGGGAAGCAGTTCTCCTCCCTGTGGAACTCATCAAGACACAAAATACTAAAAAATGCAACTGCTTCCTCCAAAAGGTAAATATGTTTTTTCTGAAGTATCGGTTTCCCCATTAGCTGGAGATTTGCTAGGAGACTCTAGAGAGGCTGCCGGCTTTAGATATTTGGGTAAATAAATGAAAATGGTATTTTTGTTTCTTTTCACTGGTGAAAGCTGGTCATGATTATTTGTATTAAGTAATAAATTATACTGTAGTTGTGTAATCCTTCACTGTCTCCTCTGATAAATTGTCATCCAAGAAAAGTCCCTGACAGTGTCTTGGTTCGAATAAAATGAAGAAAAGACCTTCAAAGTGAAGAGAATAAACTAACTCTTGAGTGCATTTTTTATGAAAAATATATAGCTTCCAAACTCATTGCTATGCCTCAGCTCTCTTCTTTCAGTGTGCAACCATTTATCTTCAGTGGTACCCTGATGAGATTTGCAGATATAAAGGAAAAGATCTCACCAAGAATTCTTGACAAGACCAAGTATGAGGCCTCGGTGAGACCTAATTTTAATAAATGTCACATCCAGACATGGCACCTATGAGAACGTCACAGTGTTGGAAGAAATACTCAGATATTATGCATAAAGAAATAATTAGTCATGCCCATGTCCGAGTGTGAGAACCCCTCAGCAACACCACAGGAGAAGCTTAGTACTAAGTTGTCTAAACTTACTTTCAAAAGTTGGTTCTAAAGTAAGACTATTTGTAAATAGCTGATCATTTGCATTATTATATTTTCTGATATTAGCTGTATTTCTGTTTTTACAGTGGAGTGTTTAATACACAGCAATACTTGGAGAGCTTTCACTTTTTAGTCACTATTATTTAGAACAAATAAGTTATGATTTTTGCTTGTTAATTAGTTTGTTTAAGCCTGAGCCTAAAAAGCACCCTGGTTTTTCACTATATTGTTTGATCTACCACGTTCAAGTTTTCAGTTCAGTGTGATATCATGGGATGGCATCAACTTTTAAGGACATGTCATGTCATATATACACCTTTTTAAGCTTTTCTCATGTCATTTAACGCCATTATAGATAATGCATTTTATTTTAGTGTGCAGGAAAGGATGATGTCAGGTGACCTTTGTCATCTTGGTGACAATAATAAAGATGTGGTTAATGTTGTGAAATTGTTGCAGTTCTGGGTGAAAGTCCTGTGTTTGTTTGGACTTTCTTACTCTTTACACTACGTCACCTGACATTTTTGTCTACATGAAATTTATGCATAAAAAGACACGCCTTCTCGGCAGTATAAGTCTGTAGATACTGGCGTGAAAAGACACACGAAAAGCCAAATATGCGCTGCGATAGCGCGCAACTGGTTTTAGTGAAGCATGCATTAACTACTGCATATGTGGGTAAAATAATGGACAAAACCACACTAACATTATATATCATATCATGTTTTTTTACATTTTGGACACCCTTACAGAGTGTGAATGCAGGCTTACCCAAAAACCTGTCCAAACAGACAGTTGTTCAGGTATCTAGGAGCTTTAGCAAACACACAACCAACAACTCTGTGAAAAGAATTTGGACTTGTTCCTGTTTTCCTGATTTTTATTGACAGTCGATGTGCAGCTGTAATCTGCTGGCCAGCAGGGACGCATTAGTGCAGTAGAGCGAGAAACTGAGGAATTAAAAGCTATTGGTTACTGATTTCAAAATGACTCACAAACAAGTCAGAGAGCTCAGTGCAGGGAGCTGAGAGCCACACGTATGCAGACCAGCATGTTCAAACATACAAACACATTCACATAGGCATGTGCACACATGCACTGATATTTTTAAATATTAATTAGATTAATATAAACACATGCGCATAGACTATCATAAATAATAAAGCACACTAAAATAATAATGAATAAATACACATATATTACTCATCATTCAACGGAAAGTGATTCAACTTTTGCTTTCGTTCTACAGACTAAACTTTATAGCTCCGAGTTCAGCTTCACTTTGCTTTGGCAGCATGTTTTTGGATTCAGCTCAGTCGGACTCTATTCATCTCCACAGACCATAACTTGTGCAGAGCGTCGACAGAGACGGTCAAACCTGGAGAATAAATATCCTCAGAGAAACATACATCATTCGGGGCAGCACTTTTTACAAAGCACAAAGATGTATTGTGCTTTGGTTCCCAGCAGTGCTATAGTTCTTGAGATCGGTCTTGAGCTTGGAATCGACTCAGTCTTGTCCCGGGTCTCAGACAAAGGATTTTATTTCAAGACCAGTCAAGGCCACAACTGCAGGCATATCACTAGATGGCCTGTGATGATTTATTTTTTAACATCATTACTGTGATTGGATGTAAACGTACTGCTTCAAATGCAACCAAACTCATTTTTAATTTGACATTTTTGTTACCAACTGTCGCCCTCCCCGCCCCCCTTCACATGCACACTCTGAGAAAGTGAATGGTGGAGACTGGGAGGAGATGTCAGCCAAACCTTCTGTAAAAGAGCTAAACAAACAGCATAAAGAGTTCATTTGGAAAACAGCATTCAAAAGAAAAACACATTGCAGTGTGTTCTGCTATGCAACACTAACTGAGGCAACAACAACAACAAAAACGTACTATATCGTTCAAGAAAGGATAGAGAGAAGTGAAAACTGAAGTATTTAATAATTGTTTGATGCATTCAATGCTGGTTCCTTTGGGAAGACAATAGTCACCCAGAAAACCTTTTGTTACAGCAGGTGGATGGTAAAACATAGAAAAAGAGTGTCAGATAAAGATGGTAAAGCTAAATTAAGCTCCTTAGTGTTTGTTTGTATTCGCAGAAAGCAAAGGAAATTCCTACACATAAAATCCACCTCTGCAAAGACTTTACACTTACACTTATACAGACACACATACAATATATTATGACAATAAAAGTGGTGAATGAAGAGGAATCTTCATTTGTTTTCTATGGGTGTTTTTATTGGAATGTGGATCTTTAAGATCAATTTGAGGAGTGTCTATGGTTTGCATGTTCTACATTTTAATGTAAGTGTGTCAAGCTTGGTCTCACCCTGCCTCGGTCTTGACTTGATCTCAACCCCTCAAACTCTTGCTCATGACTCAGTTTAGGCGATCTTGACTACAACGCTGGTTCCCAGAGATGTGCTGACAAAAGTTTCTCTTATTACTTTGTAGAGTAAGATGTTTAATGCTTAATAAATAAAGATTAATATGGAATTTGTATTCCTTCTGATGTGTGGTATCAGTGGCAACCCAGCTGCAACTGGATTACTATTTTCAGTGCATAGCTGCTGACTGATCTACACGATGACTGTGATTGAAAAGATTGGAAGCCAAACATTTTGACCCGTTTTCTCTGCTGTGTTTTATGCAAATATTAAAACAGGCTGTTTTCAAATGGTGTGAGGAGTATAAAAAAAATTGTTTTTTTCGCCATGCAGTTTCAGGCTAACACTCAAAACACACCTGGACTCTCATCAACAAGTAAGTGAAATCCGGTTTGTTTCAGTTCGCTGCATTTGACATGGAACGTCTCCTCTCAGCAGGTTCCCCTCATTCTGTGGCCAATCGATGTTGATTAATGTTTGCTATCAAACTGCAAGAATACATTTGTAATGTTTTTCCTGTCATTGTTATAGTATATTTTATAATTATACCATGCATGGCTGTTGTAAAATACACAAACAAAATAAATAGTAGTCAGCACCATCAATATTGGGGATATAAAATATATTCTATGGCAGTTACATTATTGTTATTTATACCTCTGGCTGTTATGTAACACAATCATCATGCCCATATGTCCTAAATTTAACCACTTTTCTTTTAACTGGTGAATGTAATGGATTTACCTTAAACTTGGATGCAATATATAACCTAAAGAGATTTTTTGGAATTGCAACATGCATGCTGAAAAAAGCATCATGTGTAGCCCTTTCTGAAATACTCTCACCAGCTGATAAACAGAATAGAAATAGAGACTTAAAAGACAAGACTGGTAGACAGAGATAGTGAAGTTAACAGAGCAGCCAGCCCACACATCGACTCAATTCAATTAGGAAGAGAAAATCCTTCCTGACGAGAGTTTAATGTTGTTACAGATCAAGGACAGCTCTCTGACTGCTCCTCGTCTGAGGCAGCGACGGAGTGTCAAGGGAACAGACACCAAGCTTGCAGTTTAAGCCACTGCACATATCTTTCACACTAACTGAAAGATCCCACATGTGGGATTTTAAAAGATAAATTCATCATTATTAATTATTTGGAATAATTTCTGTACAAAATGATCAGCCACTGACCCTGAAAACTTGACCTCTGCCCTTCTTCAGATTTGTGCTGTAAAGCATTCAGCAGATTCTCCTCTAAAACCGAGATGCTGGCAAACGAAGCAGAGGCCAGTTTGCAACATTTTGAAGGTATCCATCATCACCTGTTCGAGTCCATCAGGAATAAACAATCAGTAACTGACACTGACCCATACACAGCCGGACATTTTCTGCTCAGAGTCCAAATACTTGACCCCAAGTTCGATTTGTTCAGTTGTTAAGGAGCAGAGGTCAGTACTGCAGGTCTGCTTTACTCATGTTGGCTGTCAAATCTGAACTGCATGAGAATCACACCTTTTTAAAATTCTATATTTAGTCCATCTTCTATCCGCTTTAAAGGTGTAGAGTGTACGGAGGAGAACCTATGGAGGCAAACAGGTACAAATATATATACAAAAAATATAGAACCAGTGTTTGGTTGGTTTTTTTGGGCTAGAAACATAAGGGTTCAAACGGCTCATTCTAAGGGTAACAAAAAACAACAATTCCTATATTCAGGTGATTATAGACAAAAACATAGCTATGAATATTATA
>NW_023339785.1:3371602-3373629 GCF_004916995.1 Morone saxatilis
TACACACTGGACCTTTAAAGCTGGAGTAGGTATGTTTTAATAAAAAATATTACACTTATTGTCATATTCGCTGAAACTTTCACTATATCCTGACAGAAGAACATATTTATAATAATTATGACTTGCAACCCGAAGGGGACCATACACTGAATGAACCAAGAAACCGTAATAATGATACTAAAGGATGGATAAAAGGAGATGGCTAATTATGCTTGAATGTAGAGAGACCACTCTGGGTAGCAGCTTTCACACTTCACCAAACATAAATCTGAAAAAGCAGCTTCAGGTGTGACAAAGGTCAGTAGCTGAGCACACATACACCTAGTCTGTACTCCCACATTTTGACCTTTGCTGTGCTTTTACCTTCCATATGTGTGTATATCTGTGTGTGTAAGAGAGACAAAGTAAATGTATTCTCTCCTCCTCCTCATCGCTCCCTCAGGTCATGTTCCACCTCAACGAGCTGATGTCCTCTAGTCTCTATTGTTTCCACAGGGAGTTTATTGACCTTTAACACTGAGTGTTGGAGAAAGGTGGTGCAACAGTTAAGAGAATTTCCTCCCCAAGGTAAAGAGACAGTGGAGGAGAGAAAGGAGAGCGGACAGAGCAACGGTTAAAAGAAACCTGGTTGGTTGCTTCCAAATTAGTGACATTAGCAGAATTTCAGTTTGCATGGAAGTGGAAAAAAAGACTCACGCAGTGCAGTGGTGTACTTATTTATTACCAATAGGTTTATTTTAGTTTTTTCCCCCCAAAACCAAGGCATTAGTAAACGTGTTTCCAATCCAAATGGACATCACACAAGCCCCACAAATTAAATTTTTTCATTTTTCGTTCCCCGTCTTTTCTTCGACACAGTTAACTGCGTTTTCAATTATGAACGGGAGAATACAGGAAAATAACTGTTATATAGCATATTTTGTCTCACAGAATATAAGGAGTTAATGCAATGGAGCACGCAGCTTATGCCCTCCAACCAAATCATACTGGACAAAGTAAATTATGACTATATAATCATTAAGGAGACATGTAATTACAGCTCCATTATGACTACATAATTTGAATGTATCAGTTTATCATTAATCTACTTCTGCTAAAGGCTGGCAGAGACAGAACTCAAACTGTAGTCTATCTTCGTGGTTCAATCAGAAGGTCGCCAGCTTGGTCCCTGGATCAGCAGAATAAATCTGGGGCGGGTGTGGGTGGGGAAAGTGAAATAGCAGCTCTTGCCCTGTCCCTCTCACTTATTACCATCACTGTCAGGGCTTATTCACAACAGATTTGTAGAGCATGTAATCAATTACACATGTAAACACTTGGTATTTGATTGCCAATCTATTATATTGGAGTCATGCACAGACAATGGAGCCCAGTTATTGGTGCATTGATTAAACTTCAGACTGATTCGATTGTGGGGAAAAAAAGAGACAGGGAAAAAAACACATTTATAATGTTTAATTATGAGTGCCCTTCTGTAGATTACTATTGAGCCAACTACATTCAGATTGTTTTCATTGGATGAATGTTGACAACGGATCTTGAATGACAACTGTCATTCTTGTAACAGTACAATAAGAGACATATAGAAAATGGAAGTCAGTAAAACCTTTTGTGAATCTCGAGTCAATCTTAAGTCATGTTTGGTTTTTAAATACTTTCATTATTGTATTATTGCACCTTGAGAAATATTGGTTTGGCCAACAAACAAGACAACAAATAGTAATATCTGAGAAAATAATCTTACCACAAGCCCTATTTAGTTGTTTTTCTGGAGCTTCTTTATCTTGAATGTCAAGAATGAACTTTCAATCTCCATTTTCTCCATCAAACTAGGGCCATAAAGATTTTGTACCTGTAGAAAAGTTTTGTGCATCTGTAAACAAGTTCTGTACCTGTAAAAAAGTTTTGTACTTGTAGAAATAATTTGTGCCTGTGCAAGCATTTGACAGACACTCAAAGTTCCTACCTTCCACGTGCGACATTGAAGTTACAAGACACAACACTGAAGTTACAAGACACAAAACGAA
>NW_023339785.1:3373654-3379600 GCF_004916995.1 Morone saxatilis
TGAGTGAACAACCAATCAACACGTAGCAATCAACCCATGCACCCACCTACCATCAAGGCAACAGACAAGTGTCTTTGATCGCGTATGCTGCAGGAGTGAACATGGCGGAGTGTGGAGTTTTAAATGTATTCATTTTTATTTATTTTTAACCCACCTGTGTGTCGGATGAGCTGCCTCCGCGCTCCGCCATGTTCACTCCTGCAGCATAAGGCGATCAAAGACACTGGATCTTGATTGATAATTGTATTGAATGAGACTTCTTATTGGGTCCGTGATGATACCAGTCCGTTGCCCTTGATTGGATGGTAGGTGGCGCATGGTTGATTGGCAGGTCAATAAGAACCTGCTGATTGGTTGTTCACTCAGGCGTAAATATAGGCCAAAAAGATTTTCGTTTTGTGTCTTGTAACTTCAATGAGGGGAGCAACTTGAAAGTCTGTCGAAGAAATGCTTGCACAGGCACAAATTATTTCTACAAGTACAAAACTTTTCTACAGGTACAAAACTTTTTTACAGACGCACAAATTATTTCTACAGGTACAAAACTTTTTTACAGATGCACAAAACTTTTCTACAGGTACAAAATCTTTATGGCCCTAGTTTGATCCCATAACAAAAGTCCTTAAAGTCCGTAAACTCCCCAGAATGGCATACTGGCAAACTGCATCTGCTGATGAAGACCATGTAAACAGCCTAACACTCTACCTTTAACGATTGTTCCTCTACAGATCCTTACTGTATTCATTATCCACTATTCCTAAAACTACATATTAGTAAAGGAGAACAATGTCAGTGACAGCCCACAGCATCATCTCAAGTACACTTGCACAACAGGCCTAATGGGATAGGAAGTCCTTGCTGGTCTTCATACTGAGTAGCTCTGTGAAAAAAATGTCCATTCATGTTAACCAAAATGTTGTTCAATGGTTGGGGCTTTTCCAATTCTTACAGACAGGTGCTATACTGTTGTACTGTAGGCATAGCTTGAGTGGGGTTGAGGTACTTATCCATAGTCAGTGTTTTACCTATATAGACAGTGTGTCCCCAGTTTGGAGAAACAGACTGGAGTACTAGAGCAGAAGAACCACAGAGGAGGATGGACAGACATGAAACAGACGTCGAGCACACAGAGCAAACCAACAAAATCATATTATTTTGTGTATGAAGACTTCAATATATGTGAAGAATGTGGATCCAGGGGGACTTTGAAAGAAGTTTAGATGTCACCGAGTGAGACTTGCTCTTCACTGCTCAGCTATTACAATCAATGGCAATCAGTCCAATGTACACTAGACCAATCAATACTTCATCCCTGTTTTTTTGTGTCGCAGAAAGCCTCCGTAATGGTTTGTATCTTGAAAGTGACTCATCTTAAGTACGATACACCTGGCATGACCACTTCTCCTTCACATTTGATATATTCTTACACAATATTCTTTATTGTGTTTAGTTTGTACAAACAAGAGGTTCATCGAGCTTGAATTGTTGGAGAGAGCAATGAGACACATGCTGAGACTTTTTTCTGTTCTCTATGCATCAGAATATGAATGAAAGATGCCAACCGAATACTTGTAGACAAAATGTAAATGCTTATCAAGGAGATCTCCATATCCTTTGAGAGATGATTTTAATAAAGCATCTCATGGGAACGGCCCCCGCAGCTTCACATGTGAGCTAAAATCAGAGACAATCTTTATTCTTTGCTTTACATTCTCTGCTAATCCATCAGACAGACTGACAGTGGGTCATTATTCCTTCATCCACTTGAAGCCTTTTCATTTCTAACCCAACATGTTAAATGGATTTTCCCTCACAATGTCCATTTGCAGCCGCCTCTGCAATTGTTCTGGTTTGTGGAGGCAGTGAAAAACTAATCTTGGATATTAGGCAGAAAAAGAAAACAATCACAGTATTGTTCCTTGGCCTCCATGTCTGACATTTAAGGTCTGGTGGCTGTGATCGGCAGACGAGGAAAACAAAGGCACAAAGCGCCTTGTGATGTGCTGTCTAAAATAACAATTAAAAAATTGAGGAATAAAGTCACGCTCTCTGTTGTCTGATGGTGCCATTTCCTGCGTGGTCACAGTGGGGTCAGCTTCACGTCGAGTTTAACACAGGTCTTCAACCTATTTCTTCAGTTAAGTCACAACTGTTTTGTAACTGTAGTATGGAAATCCTATTGAGTCACAGCCAACCAGATATTAGTTTCTGTTTAAGCAACAATTTCCTTACCTGGAGAAATAACATTTCTGTTAATTTTAGTACATTTATTTTCCAATATAAAGACATTTCCTTCTTTTTTTGTTGTCTCCCTCCTCTCATTTTTGGTAAACTTAAAGTGACGTTATTTTCTTCCATACCTCTCTGAAAATAAAGTGAAAAAAAAAAATCAATTTGATTCTGACCCTCAGTCCATTTCCTTTCAGATTGACTTTGGCGTGAAGTTGCCTCTCCAACTCCCACCAGGGTTAGATTCATGTCATTTTTCATTTCATAAGAGAACCGCCACTGAGTAAAACTAGGTCTGTTTGTGTTTTGAATCTGACCGAGGCTCTTTTCTCAAGCAGAACAGTTGTTTGTCACCCCCACACAGACCGGATAACACACATGCTCTTGTGTGTTTGGAAGCCAGGTGATGCCCTGCACTTCACTATATTTCTCAAAAGCAGAGGCAGGGCACATCTGAAAAATAGTGTTGTTTTTGAGAATGTTTTTTGACATTGTGGTGATGTTTTCTGAAGGCCTAATCATAATGAAAAATAAAAGGAGTTCCTTTTAACATCTGTTTATATACTTTTTCAGCCAAAGATTTCTCTTTTAAAACACCCATTTGTCTTTAATTTTGTTTTCGTATCCTAATGTTTCATTGTTTTGTTATTCAGCTGTATTTTTTATTGCAGTTGGTTCCCTATTGCTATCTCCCTCCTTTTCTGTTTTCTGTATCTGTATAGAAGTATTGTCCAGTGTGGGCTAGGATATATGAATCCCCTAAGGTTCTAAAAGCTAGTTAAATAGATTAAATTTTTAATATTTTTCTATCCTAGACATTCATTTTGTCTAGACATTATGGGCTCTGAAATAATTAGTAGGTAATATTTTTCATTTGTAAGTAATTAATCAACAATGACAGTCAACAAGGACAGTGAATAATCCAAACAAGACAGAAACAAAAGCTAGGCTAACTGCTACTTAATTCCTGCAGGACACCAAAGACACCAAAATAAAGCCATCACATCCTGCTATCAGACAGGTGTGGAGGCTCACCCAAACGCCCTGCCTACAAAGAGTCTGATTGGACGAGCCCTGACCAATGGTACATCCAGAATACTCTCTGCAGTACCAGATAACCAATCAATTCAAATCAGCAATATGGACGCTATCAGTGGCGCAGTGGACTTTGCCGCAGTGGACTTTGCCGCAGTGGACTGAATGTGTGGTAAGAAACGGATGTTTAAAATGCTGTTTCAGCGCCCTCAAGCGTTAGCTTAAAAACGCTAGCGTGAGTTAGTTTAAAAACACACAAGAAAGTATAGACTAGCATTAAAAGCATCAAGCTGTGTTATTACTACCATCAAAATATGGAGGGATATTAGTTAAACCACTGTAAGCTCAAAAACATTACTGTTAGCTCTAAGCTGGTAACTTGGTTACAACTCAAAACGTTAGCTGTTACTGAAACTATAACTAACTGTAGACAATACAACTCATTCTTCATTCAAGTAAAACTACTGGAGAATAAGGCAGCAGGTACATTTATTTATGCCTTTTTTTGCAAGTCAATTATACTAACATGTTTAGTAAATTAAATGTAAAGAAAGAAGAAAGAAAAAAGAAAAGATGGCTCAGTGTGCCAGCATGCTATGATGCCAGAATGTCTGCTGAGAAAAAGCTCTTATACAGTCATTATGTCTGTGCTGAATGTTTTAGATGTTGCCATCTGAAATTTGATTTTGTCGATCACAGCAAAGTCTTTACATTCAAAAGTGATAATCCGATCTGTTGTCTGTCTGCTGGAGTGCACTGCCGCATCTCTCCCTCCTACTCAGGCAAAGTGATTGGCTACTGTTGGATTGATTTAAAGTATAGCTGTTGCCAGGAAAGAAAAGTTGATGTTCTATAACATGACTTTATTTTTGGGCTTGGGTAGGATATTCCCTAAGTAATTCTCAAGGCAAAAGGCTAGGATTCCTGAGTCATGCAGTCCTCATCTCTCATTGAGGCTAACAGGATTAGACAAGGGTGCATTCAAAGTTGTCATATTTGAGCAGTGCAAGGCTAGGTTTAATATTAACATAATAGTATGTTTCTGTGATGGAATGTGTCCCATTTGATTAAAAGACAATTTCTCTCGGCAGGAACTGATCAAAATAAATGGATGCTATCTGATGTCTGCAAGTCCAAAGAGAAATGCATCACAAATGGTCCATGGAAGGTCCATGGAAACTTCTGGTATGTTTTCAGTTTTTTTTTTGTAAGTAAAGAACATAAAATATGGTAAGTTACTAGATTAGGAAAGAGAGAACTTTACCCATGTCAAATGAAATCCCTTTTGAGTGGAATGTGTGTGGATGTCAGTACATGCATAGATGTGTGTATTGTATAGGTTTGTCGGCATGTTCACAGGTTTGTATCTATCCTTTTAGCATTTATGTGAGTGCATGTTGGTACATCATGTGTGTTCACATGTGCTTGTATCCACAATCAAACATAATACTCAGGTACCATCTGCTCCATTGCAGTGTAAGCACCAGTTAAGAATCAATAAAACCTTGATGCAGAACCTAAACTGACAGTAAATTATCAGTGTCAGGTAAGAGTTCCCTGAGATCAATACACACTGTGTGCAGCCAGCTGTTCTGACATGAGGGTGTATGCACAAAAAAAAACATGAATTCTCTAAACCTTTTAAAGAGACACAGTTGTTTTCAGTTGTTCAGCTTCCCGTGGAAAAATGAAAAACACGGATCACCTGTTGACATTGCAATAGAGAGCCATTATACTTAGTTGTAGACCAGTCTGGAAGGAATTGCAAAGGAAATGGGTTTTTTTGATAGGGCTGCACAATTAATTTAAAAAGCAAATTGTAGAAGCATTTTACATTTCACATCATCATGATTTTGCTAGTTTTTTTTAAAATGTAACTTCAATTTGTGATTGAAAAATTATCATTCCCGGACTTATTGTGAATCATATGGCAATATCTGTTAAAATAATTGCAATATGATGTTTTTACGATATGGTGCAGCCCTAGTTTTTGATAATGAAAATAAGCAGTGTAGCTAACAAACACTTTAAGATATGCACACATACTTTATTGTTCAATAGGATATCTCGACACTGTACTCCATCAATAGATCAGGAGGTGAGGGATGCTACGGCTCAAATGTTACCAGCAATCCAGCAGCCTCGTCTGGTTTTCTATGCAGGAAACAGCACTGAACTGTCTCACCTTGGAACTGTGGTGATGATCATTCATCTCACAGAATAATGGAAAAAGCCATTAGGTAGGAGTATGTATACTGCTATATGCACACGAGTGCATTGGAAAATGAAATAATGCAAAACAAAAAGTTGAAGACCTGCAAACTCCCAACACTGAGTTCATTATAGATGCAACATTTGTCATGCCTGACGCAGGTCTGTGATGGGAATTCTGTGCTGAGGTGCAGCATTAAACTTTATTTTTTTCATGTTGTGAAAAAAAAAAAAAACCTATCGATCCAAATCCTTCCTCTCTGCAGTCTGTTACAATTCGATGGTTCTAATTTTGACCTTTTATAAAAAAATTAAAAACTTAAAAACTTTTCGATGCACATCTTCTCAAATCTGGATTGCATTTGTGAGACTGCAACTCTGAGTTCATTTTCAATGTCCAGCTTTGACCTGTATTTTGTCTTGATTGAGGCCACTGCAGAAAAACCTACTCACATAGGTAGGATGTGGCAA
>NW_023339785.1:3379700-3381771 GCF_004916995.1 Morone saxatilis
ATTAAGAATATATATATATATAAACTCCCCAAAACAACTAAACATATTGTATCTACTGTATTCTAAAGTGCAGTACAGACAGCAGCCCAGTGCCAGGGATTATATTGTTCAGACATCTTGTCTGAAGCTCCTGCACTGATGATTTTTCATGTGTCCACTCATACGAACACCACAGAGAGAGATGATTCAATCTAATAAACTCAACTAACGACACAGAGACAGGAATCACAATTTGTTTAGACTCCCTATCATTGCCAAAACCTCTAACCTGGCAAGATGTCAGGTAACCAAAACTCCACACAATAAACAAGCTACTTAAAGAGTCCATGTTCATTGTGTTTACAAGCCCCGGGTTGTTCGTAATTAGCCAATTTGAACCATAACAAAAACCAAAAACATGCAACAAAGTAAACTTTTCCACTGTGGTTTGGGAGTGAAGGCATGCTGGGTCTCAAAACAATATATGAAGAGAACAGTGACTAGTTGAGAGTCTAATATGAGTGTTTAATGCTTCTCCTCTCCTTGTTCGTCATCAGATTTCATTTGGCTGAGATGGCTTCTCTCAGTCTGAAATCCAATCATCACCTCTTTCTGTCTTCCATCTGTGTACATTCATCTTCCCTCTGTACGATTCTTCTTCTGCTTGCTGCCTTCTGTTGCTGGCCTTTCACATCTTTCAAATTTCTTCCTCCCCTGTATGTCATCCATCCCCTCTCCAAACAAATATAAAGCTAAAATAAACGTCTCTATTGTATACATGGCACAGCATGCCGACACATGTATAAGTGCTTTCATCAAATGCAGCATCAGGTCACCACTAAGTCAATGCTACAGAGAAACATAGTGTCCACTAGTTATTTGTGAGTTTCCCAGTATGAAGATGAAACCTTATTTCAGCATCTTCACCAGAGGGCCTAGAATGTATATGTGGAAGGGACATGGAAAAAACAAAAAAACAAATGAGGACTGAAAGACACAAAACAGCACATACTATTCAACACCCAAGGACCACTAAGACTTTTTTAAAGATTTGATTTGGTTTTTAGGGAGCCAGGGGTTTGTCTTTGTAAAGCTGTTCACACTGCACGTACAAGTGGCCCAAATCATGGCAGTGTGAACAGCATTGCAAAGACAAACCCCTGGCTACCTAAAAACCAAATCAAATCTTTAAACAAAACACATGTTCCTTTGCACCCAGCTAATCCCAGCTGAGCTAAAGTTCTCTTTGTTAAAAATGATCAACCATTTTATCTCAAAGAGAAATATTTTCTGATTCTACTTTGGCCTGACTAACTCTTCATTACTCTGCTAGTCCTACAGGGATTTAACCTTATTCTAGGAATATGTATATCATGAGTCAATGTGGATCAGTGGCTAAAATATGAATACTGCTTGTTCAAATGAAACTCAAGGACTGAAAATAGACTTGTACACATAAATTCATGCAGAGGAGAAAACTGCAGATAGCTCCTAATGATAATGGCTGTAACAAATCACTGAAATGAGGAAGAAGAGGTGATTTGTCTAAGAATA
Source organism: Morone saxatilis (assembly GCF_004916995.1). Taxonomy (NCBI): domain Eukaryota; kingdom Metazoa; phylum Chordata; class Actinopteri; family Moronidae; genus Morone; species Morone saxatilis. The sequence continues at coordinate 3,381,234 of NW_023339785.1, forward strand.
CCAGAAGTTGGGGATTTGATCTTGATTGATTTCTTACAGTTTTACTTCTTTTTGGCAGAGGGGGAAAGACATTATGGTGACTTGTGACACCTGCAGATGCTGTGTTTCTCGACATGCCGTGGGTGGAGTTTGCAACATAAAACATACACACACACAAATTCATCATGCTCACAAACTCATTGGAAAACACTTGTAGTTTTCGATTAAGAGTGCTGTCCACACAAATGAGCTGCTGATGACACAGTCAAACTAAAAGACTTACAGCAGTTGATTAGTACAGTGGTTCCCAAAGTGGGGGGCTACGGCTACAGGGCTAAATGAATGAGGCATGCTTGGAGACTGCTAGCAAAACATGAACAAGTTTTTGACTGGGCTCCCAACTAAACGTAAAGCAGAGGATGAACCGTCACCAGATGTGCTCCCAAAGCAAGGCAAAGCAAAGACAAGAAAATATGACGAGACATATCTCGCCTTTGGCTTCACCTGTACAACGGTGGGTAATGAGGAGAGACCGCAGTGTGTTGTGTGTCTCAAAATA
>NW_023339785.1:3381871-3388331 GCF_004916995.1 Morone saxatilis
GTGTGTGTGTGTGTTGGTGTGTCAGGAAAGGTGAGTAGCATGTTGACAACAAAAACTACATTGAAGTCAACTCTTGATCTCCTCACTCCTCTTTCCATGCTGAGAAGCATCAGTTGGAGCTCAGGTGTGATGTACAGGGCTTTGATCTAACACACAGGCACCCATACAGGATGTCAGGTCATCACTGATGTGAAAAGGCACATATGTGTTGAGGGTTAAACCCACACCTTGAACCACAAACACAGACATATAATTAAGGTGCATGACTCACAGCTTGCACTACATGACACTGACGGCTACATGCTGGCTGGACGACCATTACATGAGATCAGACACACACTTTATATTTCAGTCTAGAGGTTGAATGTGAGTAGGTTTAGATTGTATGACTTTAAATGGCTATGGCATGGCACGGCACCATGGTCTAATTTACCCTGCCATAGTTTCATAACAACCCTTAAATATTGGGAAACACTGATATAAAAAAGATATTTTTTTTCAGTTCAGTTTGAAGTGGGTTTCATGACTGTCTGCTCAGTAAAATAGTAGTGCAACATCTAGTGGCAAGTGAATATTGTATACATTATATACTTTTAGAATGAACCCCAGCCCATATTAGCTTGTAGTCTTTCAAGAAGTGCTTCTTGACATGCAAAGCTGATGCCTCATGTCTGTTCAGTTGGGCCTTTTTGAGATGCCATGTTGTCTTCGTGTAGACATGATAAGCAATCTTGCCTGCCTGTTCCAATGAGCTGGCCTTACATCATGTCTAACACAGGAAGCATTTCCCTTTTTTTCAGTCATCTATCTCACTCCTGACAGAACAGATTCACTTATGTTTTAATTGATAAGCCACATAATGACTCTCACAGTACTCTGTACTGTAAGTCATAACAGCATCTTTTTAGGCTTCAGATCTTTTTTTTCTTGTTACTGTAGCTGATTGTGTATTGAGTACTGCCAAAATGTGGGTGACCTACACAGTAGCACCTGTGGAAGACTGAAACTGCTGGTGCTTAGCTGTCTTTGTGCTGCTTTCACTTCTGCGCCCCTGCAGACACGATGTTACTCCCTGTTACTCCATGCTGGTAGCGACAGAACAGAAGCAGCTGCAGTCACTCTTAAGTGCCCACACTGAATTTGGCTAGGAGTTTTCACAGAGCTTACAGCCCAGTACATAATCATGTACCTGTGCACAAAACGGAAATAGACTTAAGACCTAAATAGACCCTACAGGTCTATGAGGCCGTTGTTTTCCGGTATAAAACACTGTCCGTTCCTTCAGATTTTGAAATTAATAGAGCAATTTTTTTTTACTTTTCATTGTAGTGCAGATAGAATCCTGATGTTCATGTTGTTGTTTTTTTTTTTTTTTTACACTTCAATATTAGGACTGTCCCAGACTAAAGATTTTCTAGTACTTAGTTAAAGCCATTATTAGACTAGTCGTTGCACGTTTATGATATTTCATTATTTAAATACAAATTTTAACAGCCGCCTGTTAAACGATAACAGAAAAAGCAGTAATGAATCTGAAAACCAGCAAGGAGACTGAACATTTAGTTCAACACAGTATAACTTCACACAAGACTCGTCGTTCAAAACACAGAACTTCCAACACCACCAAAACAAATACTGGTGGACTTCTGGATATGATGGATGATGTCCTCCTCCTTACCCTCATCCACCTGCGCCATTTGTCTAGTGTTAGTCTAGTGTCCTGGCTCTGTAGCCCCACTCCGGCTTAGCTTCCGGCCCTGCTCCCAGACTGTCAGATCCTCTCCTGGGACTTTGAGCTGGCAGTACAGTCAGCTGATAGGACACCTATACCATTGGAAGTAACTCATTAGCCGTTAGCACATGCAGCAGTGCTGTGTTAGAGCAAAGGTCCATGATGAAACAAGGCGCTGCACCCGCTACTTTTGTTTTTCTGCGAATATCTGACTCATGATAAGTGCGCCGACTAAGACTCTTCTCGTCAACTATCAGTTTATGCAACAATTTGGAAGCCCTGTTCAGTATGTAAGTTCAGTGTATAATTCCCATGTAATGTTGCATTTCAGAAAACCTTTTTCTCCCGCTTTCAGTGCACAGATGAGGTTATCTGCTATTGAGGCATGACTATCACTTCACAACATTTCTTGACACCAGACTGCTGGTGTCTGTCTGTGTGTGTGTGTGTGTGTGTGTGTGTGTGAGATATCACATATACTATGGCGACTGCGTGGTTGTAATATACTGCTTTTTTTTTTTCTCGGACAGCACTGTGTGTGTGTGGCTTCCCCTGATGGCAGAGGGAATAGTGGGGAGTCCCAGTGGCATATATCCTGACAGGGGGAATAATGGGACATCCCAGTGGGACGTCTTGGTAAATGGGTTCTTGTTGCTGTCCCAGGTAATTGCTCAGTGCAGCTGTCATTGTCATTCCTCTTGACAAGAGAAGACATTGCTTCCTTCCCTCATACAGAGAAAAGTGCTTGTGTGCTTGACTTTGTCTGTATGCCTGACTGGTCGTGTGCATGCAGTGGTGTGTTCATAAATGTGTGTTCCTCTGTGTTTGTAATAGAAATATTCTAAAAGTGTAATCACTGATACTACTTTCTGTGTTTTTGTGTGTGAAGATCAGTGTTGGTGTTTGTGAAGGATTAGCTTATAGAGAATCATTTCATAAAAAGAAATATCATTTAAGGAATTAGATTTGACTCCTTGAGCACGGAATATGTAATGATGATATCATTTCTCATGAGTTAGAAATACTTTTTTCTGATCGCCATCGTAAAGACCGCGCTGCATCATATAGACACAGAATATTGCCTACATATATCATCTCTTAGCTGGCTTGCCTTAACTTACTCAGGTTCTGCAAAGTAATATTAGATAGTCTGATCTTTTTCAAATGTTGCCACATAGACTTGGACAGCAACATTAATCCTTAATTCCAGCACAGTCTCTAACAAAATCTGAAATGTAAATAATTTTAAAGTTGATACAAATTGATATTGTCATGCCAAAATCTACAGTGTATATATACATATTCACAGTATTCAAATTACACTGGGGCTTTCTGAGACCCCTAATTTCCAGAGGAGGGTACACACATACCGAATGTGCTTGCTAACATGCAAAAATATACAGACAGTACATGTATACATATCAGTACATTTGAATTTATACAAAGAATATTTAGCCTGGGACAACACACAAACAGAAATATTCACCATTGCCATGTTTATATATATATTGCTCTCAATAAAAATGCAGGCAGGCAATGGTTTGCTTTACTTTGTTAAACAGACCAGACCTAGGTTGCATCCCATGACAACTGTGAACATGCCCAGTGCACAGCGTGTGTTGAGAGTGCAGGAATAGACAGCATTGTGTTTATTAGACACAATTGAATGAACACAATCTGAAATCTTTATGTAAGTTCTAAACATGCACATTGACCAGTGCTTTACTGCTATCCTGTTATTTGTTTCAGGAACCTAAATATACAGGAAAAGTGTACAAAACCAGTGGCACTAAAGGTTAACATATTTTAGAGCTACCCCTACATTTTTTTTAAATGAGGCTTTCTGGGAGCCCATGTCTCTTTTAGGGGAGCCGAGCTCTCTTAGCTCCCCCACCCATATTTTGAACCCTTCATAATAAGACTGCAATTAAGGTTTTTATCTTGGTTAAAAAATCAATACTACGAATGTAATCATGGTTTATGGACAAAATCCAGTTTCCCAAAGTTGATTTAAACCCACGCACCCCATCCTCCCACTTCCACAGCTTTACTTTTCCCTGTGCAACAGTATCAAACAGCTAGTCCACTCGTCAGACATAATTATCATTATTTTGTGCGTGTTGTTTGACCATAAAACGTCATTAATTTTTAAAAATATTGTTTTAGATTATTGATAAACTGGCACAAAAATCTATGTGAAATTCAAAATATTGCTTTAAATATAAAAATGTTTTTCATTTGGATATTTATTTTACAAGATATGATTCTTACGGTGCACCAATAAATAGTGTCAAATAAAGTGAAATACCAGTGTTTCCTGACCCTCTGCAGTAATGCATTGTCATTTCAAATTCAAAATTGGTAAGTTAAATATAGTGAGATAATAGCTTTTATTATTATCTGTGATGCTTGGAATGACATGATTGCGTGCGACATGCAGGCATTGTCTTCCTAGGTATGTGAGTGATTCAGATAATTAGCTCACAGTACATTACAATCTTATCAGTGGTTTTGTTCATGTCCTACTTATAAATCATATATTCAGGGATGGTTTTCTGGCCAGTAAAAGAACCTGATTTCTTTGATTATTGTGTTGTTGCAGGGATAAAACAAGAATGCTAAGGCAGACCTGAGCCTCCATATGACTAACATGGTATACTTTACGTGTGTAGTGTAAACATAGTAAAGTGCAAACATCTTTGGGTTCTTTTGGCTTCTATCAGGATTGTTGCGGCGGTTGAACAACAGAGGCCTGGAAGAAAAGATTTGACCTGAAGCAAAACGCTGCTGCTGCTGCTGCTCTGATGGTTTTTTTGGAGACGCTGACTCACTTTGGAATTGATTGACAGCAAGTCATTGCCACTATTGCAGAATACATTTCCTGACTGGTAAGTACTTAATTTCTACCCTTTTGCAGATTGTAGTCAAGAGGAGCATTGGGTACACCAGCTGTGCCTGCTTTCACTGTCCTGTCATGTTAGCTTGACATGAATAGTTTGTGTCACATTAAGGCAACTAAAGTACAGTATGACTCACAGGGTTCCTATGTGTCCGAATTGTCATTGACATTGATCATGGTTTACTAGCAGAAATAGATGTTTGCAGCTTATTTAGATATGGTAACGGATGCTTTGTGGCTGTACTTGAATATGACAACCTGTTGCTTTAAACATCCTGAATCATCATTCCATTTTATAATCAATGTCCTGATCATAAAACACATTTTTTTTATCTGCTCAGCAGCTCAATAATGACTACTGGCTGACATAGTATTCATGAGGTGTGATCAAATTTCATACAAATGTATTAAGGAGCAATTTGTCTCATTCATTCAAAACTAGAAAGAAAAACTGTTCTGCCTGTATTAATAACGACCAAAACCAAATCTTACACTGGAATACACCAGACGAAAAAATCTTGATAAATTTCACACACATTTGGTATTTGAGTCATCAAGCATTAAATCATTTTTGAGTAGCTCGCTCATTAGTTGCATGTCTACTGACAAGCAAGCAGCGCATTTCAGCTATTTGATTGAGCCTGAAATACAAACAAAGAACTGAGGCTATCCATTTATTAAACCGCAATCTTTAAAGCCATGTGAACGCACAACATTACAGGCACCCACTGGGAATATTGAATTTAATGTATTATGTTAAATGAACCTCGTACCATCTCTTTGTCAACTGTGTGGCTGCTGGAGTCAATTGTGTTACTTCAAACTCTCTAATGCCCTCAAGTTTTTCGTTCATTAGTGATTTATTTGAGCCAAAAGAACCATTTTTATCTCACTCGGCACTTTTTGAATAAAATGAAATGAATTACTGAGTCCTGAGGATTTTTACTGCCTTTTAATACTTTGTCCACTGGCTGCCTGTGACGACTCATCAAATTCCAAACCTAGCAGTGTGTTCCAGTAGTGGTTCATCCCTAGTCGACTTGCCCATTCAAGGGCTGAGGGTGAAATTGAAAAATCACGTACATAAGGAGCATATATACCCAGAATCCATTGATCTTTCACCCCTCCTCTCCAAAATGTGCAATAACATACCAAGTGATATAAAAGTATAAAAGGCAACAGCTCCTGCACAAACCCACTTTATAATGTATAATGTATGTTTGATACATTTTTCATTAAAGTCAACATTAAAACTAGTTGTAATCAGCTGATTATTCATCATTTATTATTATTATTGAGGACCAGAGTGAAGCATTTAGTAGCATCGAGTGTTGAAGCTGGAGATTGCACCCAGCTGCTTGTCAACTGCTTGCCTTCCAAGTGTGTAGGAGAAACTACTATGGCAGTGAAACTCATTCTAAGGTAACAAAACGGAGGTGTGTTCAGTCTTGGTAGAAAGACACAAACAGGATTTGTGTGTGTTTGTGAGTTGGCGATGCACAGTATAATGTACAGTAGTATGTGTTGCAGAGTGCCTTTGGAAGTTGGTAAAGCATGTTAAAAGACTACAGAAAAGTAGCATTGCACTGTTTAACACAAACTCCTTAACTGAAATGTATGGCCAAGTCCTACACCCCTGTATGTCCAAATGAATTCATCCAAACAAAGTTAAGAAAATGAGCGATCACTCCATCAAAACTGGAACCTACTGATTTAAAAACAACCTTCATGTTCTACATTTAAGGTGTTGCCCCAAGCAGATTTCTGATGAACCAAAATCATTACCTCAGACTGGATCCTACAATTTTAGGATATCAAGTGAGGAAAGT
>NW_023339785.1:3388358-3393678 GCF_004916995.1 Morone saxatilis
GCAATTTCGTTCTGTGCTTGTGATATTATTCAAAGTCATGCTCCTGGGTTGAAGGGTCTTCTACTCAGCACCTGTTCAAGTCATTTGTGACAATGGCCGGACAAAACACGCCATAAAATCTCATGCTCTTGGTGATAACGGGTTCGACAGCTGCTCTTTTCTCTTTATCTGATAATAAAAAAAGTTTTCCTTTTTCCATACTAGCAAAATCAGCTTGTTAGGTTTTATTTTTGATTTTTAACCGGCGTCATACACCAGCTCTAACATAATGATGGAAGAGAGAGCTTTTGCTTTTGGATGTGGCTGGCAGTCATTGACTCAAAGCACTCATTGCCTGACTCATTGCACAAAGGGAGTCAAAAAAAGGAAAACGCTTAATTCACACGCCAGGCGTCCTCCACAGTTGAAAATCTGCCCTTACTGGATGAGCTTTCATGAATTTTGCCAGAAAAAATGTGATGTGCTCAGAAGTTTGGGATTGTGCCGTTTCCTCGTAAAACCTGTTTTAAATTTTTTGGTATGAAATGAGACGTCTGGTGAATGTGCTTCCCTTCCCAAGACCCAATAAAGACTGGAGAGAGATAGACTGAGAGACACTGAAAATAATGAGTAATTTCACTCAGCTTCTTTTAAATTGTGCCTTATTTATTTTATGCTTGTGAAATATCCACTGTGTCCACCAGATATCATCCCCCTCTCTCTTTGTTTCTCTGCAAAATGTGAAAATAAGTTGCCGCCAGTTAATATACTAAGTGCCCCGTAAGTACACCTATGTGAGACTAAATATAAAATTTCTGTGGAATAAAATAAATGCGTCATCTGATTGCGCCCTTCTAACGCTTTAAACGAATATCTGCTAATGACGACTGGTGGTCAAATCAATTGGACTACCCTTACAAAACACTGTTACAGTATGTGTTGTTATCACACAGGTAATTGTTTGCTCACCTGTCATCTTCCCTTTCTGTCACTACTGGTTCTCAAGCCCCTCAGGCTCTTACGAGAACATGTGAAGCCTGAGATTGAGACCATAAACTCATTAGGAAACTGTTTATTGAGCTCATAAATGAAACGAGAAGTCAGCTCATTCTCCATTAGAGTGCATGCTATCTGTGTGTTATTGCCGCCAATGGAGCCAATTAGACATTTTCTTATTTTAAAATATATTTCTAACTGCCACCTGTTTGTGGTTTGGTTGTTGACATTTAGCCCTGCCTGAAAATTATCTTAGTTTTATTTCAAGTTTGTCAAGGTTATGTGCCATTACGTGATAATGAAGTGAGAGCAAGGCATTTTTAGAGAACTCTTCATTATTAGTAAGTGTGCTTGTGGCAAAGTCGAGAAGAAAAAAAAGTCATCAAACTAGAAAGAAACATTCATGTTACTTTTTCAACTCTGAACAGGTGAGCAACTTTTGTAATTATTGATTATATGATTGATTTTGAACAGGAGTAACTTTCAAAGCAACTATTAATAATAAAAAATTACCATTAGCATCCATGATAGCATTCAATTTGACCCAGCAAACACAGAGGCCATATTGGAATCCATAAGAACTCAGTAATGAAAAGCAGAAGAGCAGGCTGATGTTGGACAGAGAAGAGATGGGCTCCTTCTGTGTTTCACATCTCTTTTATTGGAGGACAGAGAGTGGACATTATGAGGAGTCTTTGTTCATTAAACAGGCATTAGTTGTAGATGCCAGTGAGCCTTGTGAAGAGATTATCATAGTCTCATGCCATTGCTGGCATTAGCAGCTTTGTCTGCCTGTGTATTTCAGTATGTAGAGCATGAATAGCTACGATCAGCTCCATGACCTTTTGATTTAAATGGGATCTATATAGATATATTACACTAATGTCTCAAAACAAACATGGCAACGACTCATCAAAACATCAAAATGCTATATATAGCTATATAATACCTATAGGCTACCATCTTTCAGTTTTCATCAGTTTTATTTTCATCTTGCACTCAATTTGACTTATTTTGCATTATTTTGTGAAATAAATGAATATGACAGCAAAACATTTAGCACATAGAATAAAGAGGGACACAGTATTGCAATTTTACAAAAAAATTTAATCTTGTTGCCAACGCAGGCAATGTTAATGCTGAAAACAGCTGATAGAGATCCAGGTGTTGGTTTAACTGGTGGTCTTAAAGCCAAGATACAAACTAACCTTCTTTTTCAAGTCATAGCCATTTCATTTTATTGATGGATTGCTCTGTAATGATGAAATCGGTGTTTATTCGCTGCTGAATCCACTTAATACAGCAATATAAAACCAAATGAACAGATGTTGCTGTGATTTGATTGCAATAAATCGGCAAAAAGGATACTGAAATGACTACATCATGACGGTATGTGTGAAAGGTCTTTTGTCAGGTCTGTCCGCAAGACAGCAAACAACTTTTGCAATGCTTGCCTTCTGAATGAAGTTCAGATGGATCAGTGCTATATGCTATCTTAGTTCATAATAATGTACAACTGATAGCTGACACATACCAGTCCAACTTCCACGTTTCCTTTTTTGTCCAGTCTCTGTATAAATATGAAGTAATATCACAGAGCTCTGGGTGCCTACAGACTGCTACAGTAACACCAGTGCAATGGAAGACAGGTTGATAAGCAACTGTAAAGACAAATCCACATCTCAAAAGTTTACAAAGTAAACTCTGACCTGCTGTTAAAGTGCTCTAACTCAGAGCAGAATCCAGTGTGACTACAGGTGTTTATTCCTCCGGTTCTGCCCCCGGCTGTTGGACTGAGGGCAGACTAGATTGTACAGTGACTCAAGGGGGGTAAAGGGTCAATAAGACAGAGACACAACCCTTGATCAGATCTTTGTCTTCATGAAAGCGACAGCATTAATAGAATGAAAATAATAAGTTACTCTACGAGTTGGCCCTGACCATGGTTTGAATTTGTTTATGGAAATTCAACTAATACCTGCTACATGTAGCATCTACAGCAGTACAGACCCAGTGGTGTTTGGTTCTTTACTCACAAAAGAACAAAGATGGACGTCACATACTCTCTCTTGGCAAGTTTGACTTTTTCTTTTTTACCGTAAAACCGAATGAGTCACATCTCCATGGACACTGGCAGGAGTTAAGTGTTACTTTGATGAACCAACACAACACGTTCTCTGGCTGCTCTTGTTTATGCAGTGAATGAAGTTAAGCCCTCTCACTGCCTCTTAATGTCATCCCACAGGCACCAACAGAGAGCCAAGTCATACCCATCTGACCATCATTCTTTGGCTGATATGAGGTCAGAGCCTCTGGTGTTCGGCGTGTGTGTGTGTGTGAGAGATCCAGATTAGTTTTCAGTCAGTGGATGAAAAGGAGTGTTTGGTGTTGTGGTGGGGGCTCAGAGGGGTCATTATGAGAGAGAGAGAACACTTGTGCATGCATGTGAGTGTGAGGTTGTCAGTGTGTGTTGCTGCCCTCGGCCTCCTCCACGCCATCTGCTCGCTGCAGTACAGAGTGTCCCTTCCAGCTCCCTGTAGGCCACTTTAGCGAGTCCAATTGTGGCTCAGAATTAATATTGTGCAGAATGGACACTTCTTAGTTTATTGTTAATTGCTGGGACATTGTCCTCACATATGATGGCTCACTGAATGAATACTGGTCAAGTTCTGTTTGCACATGTAGAGAGAGGGATGCTCAACAACAGGCATAGACAGAATTACTGTGAAGTCCATGTAGGCTCATTCAGGTCATGTTAGGAGAGTAAATGCTGTGCGACTGTAGCTGTAAAATGGAACTCTGATGTTAACAAATCTGTTATTAGCAAACGGTGTACAAAACATTCAAGCAGCAGCTTCTCATTTTTAGCTTTCATTGGGTTAAAATGACAGCCATCGTATAATTGCCGATAATTGCTGTTGATTCTGTGAGTAACTCTGACAGGCCCAAATGACATTTATCTGTCTGATTGAAGTACTCCCTGCAGCCAGTGTCTGCGGTTAGCCAAAGAACATTTGTGAGGGAAGATCCTACACTCTGTAACACAGCTGTACAGCCATGAGTGGACATCCCCAAAATCAGTGTCACTAAACATGCCACCTAATGAATGAAATGAGTGAAGGCATTTATTTGAGGTGATGAATTGGACAAAACTATGTCATTAGGGAGAAAATAAGTTGTATTCTCAGTATGAAAGCAGCAAGATCATGACCCTGCATGCAGACGTTGTGATTCATGGTCGGTGCCTTAACGCTCATCTCGAACCCCCCCACCCCCCCGGCAACTTCTTAAAAATCCACAGACTGTCAGCTGCACAAAGTGTCACTTTCAAAAACTCTTTGGAATTTGATCCAGTTGGGACAACACAATGTTTGCCAGAATATTAACTGAAGCAGAGGAAGGCTTTTGAAAAACATTTCAGTGTACACCTCTGTGACTGACAGCTTTTATTACTCTGTCTGACACCATGGGGATTGTGCTGACGCTGTGAAAGCAAACCCACCCATCTGGTGCTATGGTCAGTCCAAGGCGGACAGCAACAATTTGTATATAGCTCTGCTCACTGCTGATTAAAATCAAACAATATTTCTGTATGGGAAAACTACCTGCACAACATGCTGCTATGAGACTATTCGTTATGTGAAGTAAATCATATGAAACATAGCGGCACTTTTTTATTGACCATTATGTCATTCTAGAGATTCTTCTTAGTGGAAATATGGACCTTTCAGATCAGTCAGCTTCATCTGAGAAAAAGAATTAGATCTGAGTTAAAAAGAAAGTCGAGCTGATGCAAAAAAACGGTGATAAAACTGTTTGGTGACAGCAAAACATAAAAGCCTGTTGGCTTCCCTGTCGAAACCTCAGTGAAATATAGAATTGTCCTTCACAGAACATTGGATTTTTGACAACTTGAACAAATATCCCTGTGGATGACAAGTGCTTATCCATGGAGTTGTTTCCCTGTGTCCTCCCTCCCTCCCACCTGTGCTGTCTCTGTCTATGGAAAAGCAAACAAAGAAATGGAGGCAGTGTAACGTCATGGCATTTATGGATGAAGCAGCTTTTGTCACATTGCAAATAACAGCAATGAAAAAAGAGAGCTGCTGAGCTGTAGTCAGAAAGTGGTTTGAATTCAGTGTGCTCCAGTCTCGTTGTCCAGACTGCTGCCTCCATTATCTGAAAAATGAAATGAAATGTTGGTAAACCTGACCTTATTGTGCAATCAAATCATATTAACCTGGTTAGTGACCCAGGGAATAGGAATAACAAGAGAAGTTGACGAAAATCTTCCTGATACATAATGAATTAAAACAGCATTAGAACATAGAGTAGGGAAAACAGC
>NW_023339785.1:3393703-3397541 GCF_004916995.1 Morone saxatilis
TGAATTACAGCAATTATTAGTGATAATAAATGTTAGTTTGCATAGGCGAGATATCTAAATACAAATGAAGAGTGCTGGTAACTAATTAGAAAAGTTCAAATGTGGCATTGAAATGTTCCTGAGGTTAAAAAAGTTGTGGATCATTTCACATTAGAACAATTTCACCTCCAGAGCAAGAAACACTTCCCATCTCTATTTTCACATTGTTTTCCCTGGCTCGATTAAGAATGTCAACTTGGGATTTGGCGATAATAAAGTATGCAGACTGGAAGAGATGGAGTGTAATTTTGCTCCCCTCGTCCTGTACGGGAGTTTTCCGTGGTGTACCAATCAACACAGGTGCCATTCCCCAGTAAATGTAATTTGCGAGAGGCAACAAGCCGTGAAAGAGACTATAATCACCTCTGCTATCCCTACCTCTCTGCAGACAGCTGGGTCTCCTCACCTCTCCATCTCTTTTTTACCTGATTAAGCTTACACCTGACAAGGTTGCATGCATACAGAGGACAGTCCTCTAGAGTTCAGAGAGCTTACACCAGAAGTTTGTCTGAAAAACATGAGTCATTTTATTTATTGCGTACTTTATTTATTTGATCCCAAGAACCACAAATTACAAAAGTAACAAGTGGCTTCTCTTGTTGATCTCTGGTCTTTAAGACTTTATTTGCTGTGTTTTCAGTATCGACCCCTTTGGACAAGGCCTAAACTGGACCTGGAGTTTGGAAATGAAGTGGAACTGACTGATGTGGTCTTCCTGAATTCTGCAGCTTTTTGTCTTGGCCGTCTCCACTCTTTGTTCCCAGTCAGTCCAGTGTATTTTTGAGCTATTTGGATATTTCTGTCAAAGAGCTTTATTAACTAAAAGTATGTAGCACCCGGACAAATTGGTTTAAAATAAGATTAAAAGCAAGACATAAACAAGATTTAAAAAATGTACAATACAAAAGGTCAGAACTAATAAAAAATGAAGGTGAAAGAAATCCCTTCCAGTGTTGCTCTAAACTTGTCCTTTAGTGTGAGGAGTGTAAATGCATAGACATATATTATACTTATAATTTATTTTAAATTTATAGCTGTGAAAAATAAGTTTAATATTGAAAGTGTTATCAGAATGTGACATTTTTATCTAAATAGAAATCACACTTTTCCTCAGTTCCACAATGTCACTTTATTATTTACCAAATGCTCCTTGTTTCCTGATCAATGCTGCCCCCTGCTGGCAGAATAAAGTCACTGCCTTTAATGGCACATTGCAGGATATGCCACCACCAACCTAAACCAGCACAAAAGTCTCCATTTTCTGAAATATTTCATTCTATTGTGGTACATTTTTCTTTCATCATTCTTAATTTAAAATCCAACTGTTGCTACTGTTTTGCAAAGTGCCGTATATAAACTAATATAATAGTTTACTTCTTTCAAACATTCCTGTTGGACAGTTGAGATCTCACTACAATACTAGCTCTTCATGATACAATAAAGCCACTGATTATGTGGTTAGAAGCACATTAACACATTTACATCATAAACACTCAATGATTCATGGATTTATATAACACCATTTTCCCTTTGTAACACCCTCAGTGAGAGTGGTAGATGGGGATGAGAAGAGTGAAGGGGAAGAAGATGGGAGCAGGAGATAAAGGCAGGCCCAAAACTTGAAATCTATAAACTGTTATCTCCTCCACAAGTCTCAGAGAGCCAGAATGGTTATTGACTAAAGCATCACAGTACAGGTGGGGCATCTAAGGACCCTCATTCACTTCGAAAAGCTCATCAATATTTAGTATTTTCCTTTGCCAGACAGGGCCCACTATCGTCTGGGTAATGCTACGCAGACAAAAGAATACAGGATGAAAAGTACAGTTGAAATGAGTAATAAAGCTGTTGAACAACAAAGTAGAAAAGCCTTTACTAATGTCTACATTTTGGATATTGACCACTCTGTTGCCTTATGAAAGATTGCATTAGCCAACTGATCCAATCATTTTAAAGCATAATTGCTGTCCTTTGTTTTAGTGTCTCGTGATGGAGTGCAGTTTCATGAGCTCATTCTAAGTGACAAGAACCTAATTCTGGGGGAACACTGAGAATGTTTGGGATGAAAAATGCAGAAAGAATATTGGCAAAATTGCAGGTAATCTGTCTAAAGCCTTGTCATCACTATCTGCCTTTTATAACCCAATTCCAGATAAACTCTAAAACAAACTGTCATGATTGACAGCGAGACGATCGGAAAATGTCACATCCAGTTCTTTTTGTCAGAATGGTAAACTGTCACTTATTGTTGTGGTTCCTCTTCTACTGTAGTGTAAGGTAGAGGCCTTTGTGTGTAACTCACACAATGCTGTGACTTCTTTTTGCCTTACTGTTGGCTTACTGCAATAACTATCCTTTTGGCCTTTTTAAAAATATCTTAAGATTTTAGACTGTACTCTGTCCTTGCCTTGGGAGACACGTCTGTATTTTCATTCATCTCGTTCCCCCTTGAAACTCAAGAGAGAAAACACTGGTCTTTCTGTCCTGTCAAGTCTGTCCTCAGCAGCACTCCAGTTATCAGAGCTTTCCACAGCCCAAAGTGGTGTAATCTAAATATTTGGTCTGAACAGTTCAACATTTGAAGAAGAGTCAGTTATTGATACAATAGAAAGTTTACTGCATCGTTATAAAGTGCCAAACTTCACGTAGCTTCACTGGAAGAAGTACCATTGGATTAAATAAATGATGCTAAAATGACCCGTGTAGTCTATTATCATCAGGGAAAGGAGCTCTAAGGAGAGAAGAGGAGGAAAGGTATACAACTAGTTTGACTAGCTGAACCTGGGTTAAATACTGTTAGTCCCTCTGGATACTGTCGGCCTCAGCAGTAAGTCCATGGGGTTGCATTAGAGCAAGGACAGACAGTTTATATACTGACAAAGAAGCCTTAGTTATTTTGTCTTGCTAATGTTTTGTTTGGAATTCCAGAGAGCCAGACTCAGCTATAGACCGAACCCTCAAGGCTTCCCATTCACCTTGAAACCTGCATTGACTTTAATCTGGAGCCTGTGTTTCTATTGTCCCAGGAACAAGAGAATGTCGTGGTTTAAATGAAGTCCTCAAGTTTATTGTTGTCCACGAGAGAGGTTAGCCATGTCACTGTGCTTTTAGAGGCTGTCTTAAGGTACAGAGCAATGCTATTTGTAGTTCTCTATTTTGAAATGTAAAAAGCGTAAAGCTCAAGTTTACTCAGTTTATTCCAGTGTGAGTAAATGCTATATCCTCAAATGTATGACACAAAGGTTACAGCACAGCAGTTTATGTAGCCATGCTCTCATTCACTCCACTTTAAACCTATTTCCATATCATTTATGTGATAGAAAGGATTAACAAATATCTCCCACAACCGGGACAGAACAGCAATTCAATAAATAAAACAAATATCCCAGTACTTCAGTGATGAACTGATCACTTCATTAGGGTAATAACACATGTGATACAAGACCTCTTTAATGTTAGTGCTTCTGGGTAAACAAAGGTCCAATTTCATGTCCATTTTCCCAGCGTTCAGATAAGACTAAAGCACGTGCAATTAAAGTAAACAGCTGTAACAAAAGAGAGTTAAGAGTAAATGAATGGCTAAGTACAGTTTGTGCTTGAAGAAAAAAAAAGACACTGACACAATCTATTTCAAAGCATTTTACTAAATTAAAAGCAATCAGTACATAAACTGTACAACTTTTAGTTTTCCCCATGATTATTTGCATGTCAGGAATACATTCCCATTTCCTCATTTAAAGCAATATATATGTTACATCAGGAAATTGGACAGAGGCACAGAACGGTTACATAAATCCTT
>NW_023339785.1:3397558-3419699 GCF_004916995.1 Morone saxatilis
CCTTCTACACTACAGATTGTCTATATTTTAGAAGACGTGTATGATGAACGTCCTGCACCAAAACAATGCCATTATTCCTTTCATATGATCTCTGCATCATGGATCTATAAAAGGTGCTATAAATATATACCACTGCTGTTTTACATCAGCAAGAATATTGGAGTTAAGAAAAAATCTTATACCCAAACCCAAAACAAGTTGTATCATGTCTCAATTTATAAATTATATCATTGCAAACTGCTGCATAACAAACAACCCGCAACATTTCAAGTTTCTAATAGCAAACACACATTTCAATAAAAAAAACAGTGTCTTCTTGTTCTGACTGTAAATACAGGACAGAACAAAGGCACCATAGCTTAAGTAAGTTGCTCAAATTGGGTGATAAAAGTACATTAGAACTCATACATGTATTATGGACCGAGTTGCAGTTACACGTTATTGATGTGGAAGAATGAAGATTATGGCTTCCTTTAAAGCGGACAGATTCATTGGTATTGGGCAACAGGAAAAGCCCTGCAACAGTACCACCATTTGAGATGCTTACTAGAGATGAGATTGTTGATTCAGAATGTACACTCAAGCTCCAATTCTGAGTTGATCTTATACAAAACGTTGACTTGGCGGAACGGGTTGTTGCAGTTTCCCTGATTTTATTTCACAGGGTGGGGATTAATGGTTGTATAGAAAATGCAAGTCTTAACATTACTGTTCAACAGACTGTACAGCCACATCTTCACAAACATGTAGAGGAAATGATGAGAGCTATAAGACCTGAACCTGCAATAAACTGCAACAAGCAGTTTTGTTTCAGGATAAAAGCTACTGTAACACTAAAACCTCAGAGGCAGAATTTGTGGTTAAAAAATAAACTACTACTGTGTAATGCAAAAGGCTGTAATAGTTGTGTTATGTTTCATACAGTAGTGTTTTGTCACTACGTTATGAAAGAACTTAATGGGAACTTTGTAACGACCGAATAAGTGCTATATAAATAATATTACCAAGTAGTTTCATGCACAAAGTTTGGTTACAAAACACCTAAAGCTGAAAACATAAACGTAGATAACATACCGGTATACATTCATCAGCTCCAACAGATTTCATTCTCCCTTTTATATTTTTGTGTGAAAAAGAAAACTTGAGTTTGAACTTGATGCCAGCTGTCCACGGTCAAGGGCCCACATTTGAATATTACATTTTTAAAATAAACTGTCATAAAAAGCTTCAGTAAGGACTGTGTTCAGTCCTGTGTGACAGTATTTTCCCTTCAGAAGTCCTTCGGCTCCAGAAGACCAAAGGCCTACACTGCCTACCTGACTAACTGCTCCTCCTAAAACTCATGCACCCTCCAGCAAAGGCAAATGCTGTTTAAAAAAAACATCCCGTCTTTGTGCTGTAATGTTTGGGGCGTTATTTAAAAGGTGCCCTGTGGAGTTTTCATGTAAACAAACAAAAAAGTACATTCA
Source organism: Morone saxatilis (assembly GCF_004916995.1). Taxonomy (NCBI): domain Eukaryota; kingdom Metazoa; phylum Chordata; class Actinopteri; family Moronidae; genus Morone; species Morone saxatilis. The sequence continues at coordinate 3,399,028 of NW_023339785.1, forward strand.
GTGTTTCAAAGTTAAGTTCCTTCCTCATAAATCAATTGTAAAGCTGTTTGAACATGTCTAAACTGCATTGTCTACTGGCTAGCAGTCTCTCTCTCTTCCTTGTGCTGGTGTAGTGCTCCATTTTTGCCACCACCTGCAGATCAGTGGAAGTGTGTGAAACTATTAGCAGGAACATGTATTGCATATATATCTGCATATTGCTAAAAGATAAACTTCACAAGGAACCTTCAACTAAGAACACATTACATTAGTAGTAATAATAATAATAATAATAATAATAATAATAATAATAATAATAATCTGGCTTGTACTTTGATGAGTTTGACTGGGACAATTGAACATTAAATTCAACAAACACTTGGCGGGGGCTCTGATGTAAATCTCACATGGCATTCACTGCATAAAATGTTTTTCATTAACTCGAACTTTGCCCCCCCATCACCCAGCTGGTGTATTTACAAAGGTAGTAGTAACAAAGGCTAAAGCTACGTCAGTGATGTTGTTGCCCTCAGCAAACAGAGATTGAGGACAAACTTTAAAAAGTACTTCATCAAAGTGACACATCCAGTACAGGCCTCAGTAGGACATTTTATAGAATGAGATCCTCCACTTTAAAAACGTGACTTTTGTTCTAATGAAATAACTGACAAAACTTAGTTAAGTTACGGTAACAACAAGATTGTGGATCACTTGCCTAATGGTGCTCTTTGGAAGAAAGGTAATACTTAAGTTGTCCAGTTGTAACAGTAGAAGGTGACTGGCATTCATATGTCAAAGGACCTGCTATGAAAACATTCACAGTGTATACATTTGTACAGTGTAAGCTTCACTAAAGGCACTGCAGTTTGGATACATGAAGATTGATTGTCTGCTTGAGCCGAGCATTCTTACCATCTCCCATTCATTGTTTTAATGATCATTTACTGCTTTCTGGCTCTGTAAACAGTCTTTCCCACAGGAAAAAGAAACTTTTCCCTTGTATATCACTAGGCTACTATTAGTTACAGTGCATTCATGTTCAGGCACAGTTTGGCGATGTCTTACAAAATGCTGTTGAAGAAAAACTGTATACATTTAATTTAAAACTTAATTGAATCTTAAATAAGTTCTGAAGTCCCCCTCAAAGCACAATTTCTCAATGATAAACCTTTTCACTTTGTTGCACACATCCCAACCTAGACATGATAATTATTTACCCCAACTCAGTTTACAGTTCTGCAATTCACAAGAATTCAAAATTTGTTGTGTGGCAGCTTATTGGCTTCCCTAAGTCATAAAATGAAAATTCTTTAATCTGATAAAGAAAATAGAGGAACTGTTTCAGCGTCAGATTGTCAGATGGAATTAGAACCTGACTAACTAACAAAGTCTACATAATGTAGACATGGGATGATACAATAAAAATTTCATGTCATGATTATCTTGGCCAAAATAATGGCGATGCATAACATAATCTAAATAATCATGAAAATATACTTCAGACTTTTAAAATGACTAAAACATACTGGAATCACTTTACCTAACATTTAGTTAAGAAACACATTTTTTGCATCACAGATAAACACCTGATCTCCCTGTTCTGTTTTGGAATTTATACTATTTCCACACATCCAATTGAACTTTGTTCTTGCAACAGGCGAGCCGAGCCTTCAGTCATAGTGACACCCCAAGGGTTTTGGAATGACTGAAAGATGTGGTCTTCCCCTTCTCCCCTTGTTCAAAATAAATAAGGAAATCAATGTAAAACTGTACCATGACGAGCATGACAGCTTTTTCAAGTCAAGCCATGTGAGGATATTCACAATTATCCCGATTCATGACTGATTATGGAAACTCACCACGATAAATTTATGACTTGTTTTTCTTTATCGCAATACGCAATAATATAGTATATTGTCCCATCCCTAATGTTGGTGTTCATAAAGTCATTTGGGTGTCAAATGTGTGCAAAAAAGAGAAAATGTCCTGTACTGATGTCGCCATTGTGAAGCTTTTACTAGAAGTACTATGTACTTAAGCTGCATTTGCATGAAGAAGAAATGCTCAAACAATATTAAATAAAGAATTGTCTGCTGCAGTTATGAAAGGTAGACGCAGGATAATTACACTCAGGAAGGACTTCAGCACTCACTGTAGCCTTACAAGGCACATAGGAAACAATGGACTTTCCTTTTTTATGTAAGAGATGTAAACATTGATATTTGGACAGTTAAATTATCTTTTTAGCATTTGCTGTCATAATCTCCATTAGGAGTTGAGAGGCCTTGGACGTAGTGGACGGCGTCTGCGATGGTGAAAAATACAATTTTGTTTTCTCCTCCATCACATTCTTTTTTCTCTGGGTAGTATCCCCCTCTTTCCAGATCGTCCAAAACTGAGACATTACACTGGGCCAGCACAACCTTGATCCCCAGTTCTCCGTAATCTTTGCGGACCTCTTTCAGAGCATTGACTCCAGCTGTATCTAGAAACAAGATGGCGCTGCAGTCGATCACCAAGCTGCTTAAGCTACGACAAGATTTCATCAAGGTTACAGTCGTACCAGCTTCAACCACATCCTCTTTACCTGCAGCCTCCTTCTCCTGGGACTTCATATTTTGGCCTCCTGTAACCTCTTCCTGCTGTTTCTTCTTCTTCTTCAACTTGATAATCCGCGTTTTCTCCTTCACAGGATCAAGTCCTACACACCTGTAGAGCGATTTTTTGAACAAGCTCTGGTTGGCATAATAGATTGGAGCCTCATATCTAAAAACTGCCACTCCAGGATGTGTCCCAAGGCCGCGGTAAGACAGCAGATCATCATAATGCTCCCTGGTTGTAGCCCGGCCAAGCTCCAGGACCTGGGCTTTCTGGGTCCGGCCCAGGACGCAGAGGGCTGACACCAAAACCCCCACGAGGAGACCCAGCTCTGTGTTGACCAGCGCTGAGGTTGCCATGGTGATCATCCAGATGGAGGCATCGACATGGTTGACACGCCACATGCGGGGAATGTCGATGAACTTTCGCAAAGCTCCACGTAGATTAACCACAATGATGACGGCTAATACACACCTGGACAGGAAAAGGAAGCAAGAAAATAGGCAAAGGGCAAAGGTCGGGAAAGTCACTTGAACTTGAACCTGAGTCAGCTTTACGGTTTTTAAATTGCCAATGTAGTCTTTTGCGATTTAAATAGGGTTTCATCTTAGATTTAGGGACTGTCCACACGAATACGTTTTTGTTGAATCCGGATAAATACTTAATCGTATCGGCCTCGCGTCCAGACGGATACGGCGTTTGAGGTGTGAAAGCGGTATTTTTTGAAAACGGGTCCAAGAGTGAGAAAATCCTAAAACGCCGGATTGCCTGGAGTCATCTGGACGGCGAATGAGGATTTTTTTCAGAAACAATGACCTTAGCCGCCACCGCTAGATGCGTCATAAGAACAACAACAACAACAATGGCGGACCAAAAGCTTGTGCACAGCGCATGACCGACCAGTGTATTGGTGTGGCGGCGTCACAGCGCCACATACAGGCCTGGCATCTGTACTACAGCGTTTTGGGTCGTTTCCAGTGAATCCGTGTGGACGCAGATATTTCTGGAAACGACGCCATGTTTACGGAGATTTTTTTCGAAACGACATCGTACTGGGTGAGGCTGCGTATTCGTGTGGACAGGCCCTTAGTTCCCGGGGGGGCAGGTTGAGATGTTGGATGGAACAGATAATATCAACTCAAGAGACCAGAAAGCTTCACAAATATAGAGAGAAGGGATGATAGTAAAAGAGATAAGGAACAAAGACAACTTAATCTGGCCTCAGAAGATGTGTTATATTATTTATGAAGACATTCCGTATGTTCAGTGTAGCAGCAAGTGTCTATGGGTGTGAATGAAGATAACACCAGCATTGAAGTCAATCAATACTAATCATCAGCTGCAATCAGATCAATGGAGCGTGATCAAGGCTTGCCAAAGACTCAGAGGATCCCCCACTGTGTGAATTGCTGTTTACCTATCTAGTTAGCAATTAACTCATTTTATTAACTCATATTTCTGCTCTTTATTCCTTATTAATAATCATCTCAGTAATATTATATAGAAGTTGCAGGCTTTTTAAACACCTGTATCTTCACAGAGCGATGACCACAGTGTCAGCATTAACCCTGAACTACAACCATAGGTTATCAGTATTTGTCTAAGGCTGCCCTTGAAACCACTTTAGTGGTAAACAGAACGGCAAGCTCGTTTTTAAGCACTCTGATATGCTAGAAAGAAAACCCTTGAATCACTCCCATCCTGTGATTGTGCAGTATATATTATTTGTCTTATTATGATATGGCTTTAATTATACTACCACTATCAAGAAGCTATTGATAGCTAGCTTCTGTTGATGACAGCATGCAGGCCATCATTCCAGAAATCAGGATTTACTAATCACCTACTTAACTCACAAGAGGAATAAATAAGGAAAGACCTTTAAATTGATCACTAATTATTTTGGTGTGCTTACTTTTGAAGGGAATAGAAGAGCGGTGCAATAACGAGCAATACCAGCAGCAGGACAAGAGCGCTGACCAGTCCAGACACCTGAGTCTGGCACCCTGTGGACTCCTTGACGAGAGTCTTGGTCAGTGCAGCGCTGGTGGTGAAGCAACGGAAGAATGATGGTAGGATGTTGCAGAAGCCAATGGCGTACATCTCCTGGTTGGCATCCACGGTGTAGCCGTGCTTCTTGGCGAACATCTCCGACAGTGACACCGTGATGGCGAATCCCACAATAGCAATGGAGAAAGCGTCAACAGCCACATTCGGGATCAGTGTCCACATGGGCAGCTGGGGAGGGAGGAAGCCTGTGGGAATGTCACCAGCCACACCAGACCCATAATCAGTGTTGAAGTGGCCAAAGTGAGAAGCCAGGGTGGCGATTATCACCACAAAGAGCTCAAAGGGAATTGGAGCCTGGGTAAGGAAAAGAAAACAGACGTGACACACAAATCTTGGATCAATTTAAAGTTAAGAGCCAGTTGGTATGGTGCCCTATTTACGACATCTTGGACTTTCTAAGCTGAACTTTGTAAGGTTTAGCTGCACTAAAATGGGTAAGCTATATGCCTTCGCTGACATTTGTCATCCTCAGTTTAACCCCCTGCCAAGCTTTGGTTGAGCTGTGTTTAGCCTCAACTGTGCTTTGATCATTATAATACTAGCATTAACCTCAAAGTATAGTTGTGAACATGTTTTGAGGGATATGAAGTCCCACCCAAATTCTCACCCCATCCTTAACCGAGAGACACGGACCCCAGACATGTCTAATCTTAACATAAACATGAGTGGTTTCAAAGTTGCACTGGAAGTAAACTATCTCAAGGTATAAATGTAAAGATGCCTCAACCCAACGTTGAACTTTGTTGGACCAATTACAAGTACAACATTTAATGTTGGTGATACGTATTCATACAATTCCAATTTATTTCTCATCCCCCACCACCATGCTATGCTAACATGTCCAAAACAGATGTTTCATCCATATTAACAACTTTCCCCCCAGGGATCAATAAAGTGTTTCTGATTCTGAAATGCACCAGGTTGGCTTGCACTCACTCAACCAGTCTATATCTACAATGCTGTGTCAGTGTACACATAGCAATAGCACGGCTGTAAACGTCACAAATCACAAAACGAAGGAGAGAAGAGTGATAGTTAATGGATGCAAGTGTGACTCCAGCTTGTTGGCTGCTCTGATGCTCTATGCTCTAGTGATGTGAATTTGGCTAAACCCCTTTTGAACCAGATGGCTGTACAACCTCCTCTACTGCCGTCTACTGTGATTGACTCTTTGGCTGACAATGCTGTCAGCAGCCCGGAGGGAGAGATGCTATGTGGTGCATTAAGATTTTATAACTGAACTATGAGCAGGACATGCACTTTTAAGTTCTCTGACTGTGTGGAATACTGATATTTTCACATCACACGTGATATTATCATTGCAGGAACTGCTGATATGAGTTTTCTGTGGCACTGAACTGAAAAAAAAAAGGAATACGTAGACGAATCTTATTACTTTACGGCCAAATCCAATTTGACTTACAAAATGTTTAGTTGGGTACATCCCGAGTATGTTGTGACCCTAGGACGAATCAATAAAGAACCTTTGATTCTTGCTCTGTGAGGACTAAGGTTTACTATTGCAGAAAACAGCAATGTGTTAAACAACAATTTTTACATTTTTAAACAAAAGCTGTTAGCATGTTAAACTTATATTTAAATCTATACTTTCAAACATCACTTTGTTTACCTTTAGTTTGGCTTTGAAGCGATCATTGAGCTCCTTTGTCGGTATCAGAATGAGCAAACAAACCAAACTGGTCACCAGGTCACAAATGTTGGTGTTTCCCAAGTTGATGAGCAGGTTGTACCAGGTCTTAAACAGAGTGAACCAACCCTGAGGTCTGGGGATCTTCAGGCCCAGAAGGTATTTGAACTGGGAAGTGAGGATGGTCAGGGAGGCTCCTGTAGCAAAGCCACTGAGAAGGGAGTCTGAGAGATAGACAGAGACGAAGCCCACCTGGAAAATGCCCATTAGAACCTGAGGGAAAGAGAGAAGCATCAGGCAGTTTGGATACCCAAATTACCACATCTAGTTAGCTTGAGGTCATAGAGAAGAACGGAAGTATTTGTTGTTGGTACAGTGCATAAAATCGCCCCTGCTCACTTACCTGGTAAACTCCAGCAGTGAAGGTAACGGTGGCTCCCACTGTGATTGCATAGCAGCTTCTGTCACATTCCACCCCAACACTGTCATTCCCCTGGCCAGCCAGCAGGATGGCACTGGCGTTACTACTGACGCTGCTTTCTGTGAGGTATCCCGCCAGAGCTAACTCCCTATCTACAACCTGACCCACAAGCAGGCAGAGCACCCCAAAAATCCCCACTGAGATGTGTTTAGAAGAGCCTAAGAGGGCGTAGATGATGGAGGAGAAGAAAGATGTATAGAGACCATAAATGGGGTCCTGACTGGCCAATAAGGAGTAGGCTATAGACTGGGGGACCAATAGGATTCCAACAATCAGTCCCGACATGATGTCACCCAGCAGCCATTCCCTGAGCTGGTACTGTGGCAGCCATCTCAAAATCGGGACAAAGCCCAGTATTTTGGATTTAGCTTTCTTTGGGGTGCACAGGCAGTGTTTCTTTATTCGGTGTGACACGAGTGTTTTCCAGTTTTTGGCTGAGTCTTTCTCCACTCTCTCCAGAATGAGAGGCCGCTGCTGGTCGCTCTCAGCTCCATCTTCTGCTGTCGCACAGCAGTCCTCGCCATGCGTCATGATAGAGCCCTTATCTGTGGTGATAGGAAGAAAGAGTTCAGTTTAGTCAGCTTTATTTTTAAGAACTGATAACAGGAAAAAATGATGCTGTTATGCATATTTTAACTTTAGCAGCCCGCTACAATAACAACCATTGAGTAGCAGCGTGGAGGGGTGGGGTCAGCAGGAGCACTGTTCAATTTCAGGTCAGTGGGTGTGGGCCTGACTGCTTATTTCTGACATTTTGCTGAGACGGACAAATATTTCCGCCCATCGATGTTACATCACAATACAGATAAAGATACTTCCCTTATTCATACAGTGTAACTTATGCCTTTAGTGACCCTTAGACAGAGAACAAGGCCCTTTCTGGTAGTCACCAGTACTGACATATACATATCTACAAACTGAAGGTTTCTAAGGAAAATGCTATTAACAGCTAATGTCATGTGATATGCCATTCCCCCTCTACAGCCTTGATCAATTAAAGGCATTATATAAATAGGCTCCATCCATTTAGTGACTGGATCGTTTATAGTAATATACTTTTACTTGATCATACACATTTTTATGAGCAAATCATTTAGCAGGTCAAATATGTAAATTAAAAGTGGGCTTAGTTTGGTTGAAAGGTTCTGTTTTATAAGAACACTGAACTACTTGAATGTGGAAAAAGTCCAAACCATGTGTTAAAACTGAACTGAACGCAGGACAAAGAGTTGGTTATACAACGTAGACAAAAACAACCTTTCAACCCAACTGGTCTTATTTCACAGAGGTCTTTTACTCTGCTTTTCCAAACCCTACTAAGTGGCATCCCTGCTGGGGATGTAACGTTATGACTACTACTCTGTAAAACTAGATTCTAGCGCTAATAGGATTACGGTACCGGTAACGTGTTTGGTTTCAAGAGAACTCCTGTGTAATGTTGTGTTAATGAGATTATTGGTCTATTTACAGGCTATGTAAATGTTGGATCAAAGCGGAGGAACGTTAACTGTCCATTTGTGTACTGTACTGTGTAAAAGTCAACGTTACTAAATGACAGTATCTACTTGTCATAGTAGACCGTATCTACTACAGCGAGTGATATTCCTGATCTTCAAGTCCCGCTGAATAATTACCATTTAACGTTAGTTGGTCCAACGCAGTGTAACTAAGGTTAGCTCACCTACCTTACCTCAGTGCAGGAGCTGGCAACGTTGCGTTATCCGAGCTGTGAATGGGCACCATTGTAAACAAGTTGTCAACGTGGACACCGGTTGAAACTTTTAGCCGACTAACGTTACAGTAGTTACCTCAACGTGACACTTGGATAAACAACGTCGCTGTGAATGTGTAAAGTAACTTAAGTGACCTGAGCTGACCTGTCGCACTTTACCAAGTTGGTCTTCGGTTGTGTTCAAACACTCGAGTGTCATTCCGCCTCAAATTCATTTCTCTGTTTTAACACTGCTCTGTGGCTCCGTGCGTGATGACGTAAGGAACGTGAGCTCTACGTCACATGATCTGCTGAGACAAAGATGGTCTGTGGTGGCAGAGGATTCACTTTGTAGCAAAATAAATAAATACATTATGTATATTAAGGAAAATAATAATGCAAAGCATATGGCAAAGGAAGCTACTTTGTGTGGTTATTACAGTAAGATAACACGGTTTACTAAAGAAATAAATGAATCTTTGTACTGTAGCAAACCTTCCAGAAACACACACATTGCCTTTTCATAAACAGTCTCCTGTAACTGCCTGAACAGTATGCCCAGTGTCACAACTCTTCCTGGCTGACCTAAAACCCTAAACTCCTTTGAACCAATACAGAACTTGGAACTTGAGTCTCCAGGCTGTCAGGAGACTCAAGTCCCTCCCTGCTCTACCGTCACTCCCACCTCTGCCCACCCTGCCCCCTGCCCCCTGCCACAGACTAGGACCCCCAACCACCCCCACACACTCGAACCTCAGGGACCGCACATTCCACTTTCCCCCTGTTTATTTGCACTACACTGCACACCTCACCTGTTTAATTACATATTTAATTTATCCTATTTTATTCACCATGTAAATTACCTGAGTGCCTTAATTGTTGATTGTTGATTGCTGTTTATTTTATGTCTTGTTGACTGTTTATTTATGTATGCTAAATTGTTGATTGTTTATTTTAGTCTTTTCTATTAATATATATATATATATATATAATATATTAAATGTTTTTTTTTTATTGCCTGTTGCGCCGTGGGCCGGACTGAAATTTCATCTATGCTGTATGTCGTGCATGTATAGCATACTTGACAATAAAGTTGACTTGACTTGACTTGAAAACAGAAAAACAGTGGAAATACAGTGAAGTTTCAGTTCACAGGAAGCTGCCTTAAGTCTAAAAAGCCAATCACTCATGTCATTCATGTTGATGCTGGTGATAGGATATCCAGGAGCAGTGAGCACTCTTCTTGATTCGCAGCTCTCTGAACAGGCTCTCATTGATTGACACCATAGAAGGGGAATCAGATGTACAGTTCTGTAGTAGGTTTATTTTGTTATCACCAATGATATGACTTCTGTTCTTGCTGTTTGTTATTCTCTGTCTCAGATTCCTTAGAGAGGGTGTGAGGGGGCCTGGGGCATGATGCAATATGAGCTGTAGGAGAAACAAATGAGTGTAATACTGTCTTTTTACTATGACATAGCAACAATACTGAGTCCCATTGTATGTGCAACAGGTAACTTGAAGTGAAGAGAAGGGAGGGAGTTTTGGTCAATCTTGGTAACATTCAGTTATCAATTAAATAAGGTTGATACAGTAGAACATTGATGTTTCATTTAACTGCTAACTCAATTGGGCCTTTATTGCAAATGTACACAGTAACAGCTATAAATAGTTGAGTAAAAGGGAAAAAGAACTTGTCTGTGACATTTTCATGTTTTTTAGACCCTGTTTAATTGTTAACCCTAAACTACTAATACTGGCAGTTTATATAAAATAAAAATATACCAATGTACTATTAGATAGTTATAAAAAATGAAACTGTTAAGCAACTTAATTAACAACAAAAGTATCAAAGTGCCCATTTAAAGTTCTCCAACCACTATAATCCATGCTCATGTTCTCCATATGTTCAAAACGTTTGTATGCTTTATATGGTATATTAATATGGTATGTGTGTATATATACACTGCTTCATAATAGCTGCTTTCATAAGCTTAAGGGTTGGAAAGCAAAGGACCTAGATTGTGCTTTGGTGGAGTGGTTTGATCCTATGTAACTGACACATATTCAAGAGGAGAGGAAACAACCTTCTTTTAACAGCCACCTTTGAAGCCAGCAGGGACTAAGTAGACCTATTTTATTTATATAGCATATATGATTCATGATTAGTGTGGAAATAGTCATTTTTGCATTTTCACATATAAAATATTAAAATCATGACAAAGTGAATCTTTTTGGCGTCTGTACCAAACAAAGATGTTTTCTTAAATGTGAAGAACAAGATTTATCAGCCAGGGTATCTCTGCAGTACTTTATATAATCCTGTTTTGACGCAAATTTGACCTTTCTCAATAAAATGCAGCTTCTGTGATTTGCATATTGCACTTGGCCATGTTGCGATTTCAGTAATATTAATTTTGCCGCCCTGATTGTATTCTAAAATTAGACTCTGGGTGAAGCGTCGCTTAAATGTCTCCTGATATGAACAGACATACTTTTGTCCCATTGTCTGAAAACTTCAGTGGGTTGAACCAACAAATCACATTTTTTCTTGCAAAGTGACATTTTTAAAGTTAGTTTATAATCCTTCAGCTCATAAAAGCTACACTTTCCTTTAATCATCTTAAATACCAGCCACAACTGGATTTTAAGCTAGTCATCTCACGTGAAAGCCTGTTGTCCATAGTCATGGATTACAAAAACTGAAGTAAATTGCATGTCAATTATTTTTATGGATTTGTTTTAACACTTTGTTGGATCTGCTCATTGAGGTTTAACTAAATATGTGTATAGCTTCTTCTTTAAAGTGTAAACTATAACTACGCCCATGTTAGGATGTCTTTATGTGTTATATATGGCTAATAAGCAGTATGTCAATGCAGTAGCCTAGATGCCATGAGTACTCAGGACACTGCACAACAGCCCACAAGTGCTATGGGTGAGACAGAGAAAGGAATCCCAGGTTGTGTCATTAATCATTGGAAGGTGGTGTTATCCCAGTGTTGTAATTGGATGCAGGCTTATGTCCACACATGACCATTTAAAACCATCCTGGTAATCCTTTTTCTTTTCTCAGACACCTGTGGACTTGGTTAGCAGGACAGACGGATTATACAATTTGCTGGAGACAACACAAGGACTTCAACAGGTAGGACTGTTTACATTTTATCTAAAAAATCATTTGGATCTTTGACGTCAGTACATTATTATTTTTAATAATGTATTAATTTATTGATGAATTTATACATGAAGTACCTTGAAGTGCCAGAGGAGACAACTAAACCATGTCCTGGTGTGATAACACCCATGTCATGTATAATCTGACCTTAACATTAACACATTTAGATCATCTTATGACATATATACAAATAGTCTGCTTGGAACAATGGGAATGTCAGATTTTCCCACAAAAATATTATTTCCACATTAAAATCATTTAAATGCATTTATCATCTATTCCTTAAATGTCCTGAATGTATTCCTGCTGGACACAGGATGTCTCCTGCTTCACTGTAAAGTCCATCCTCAGTGGACGTGCACTGGTTGATTCAGCCCCTGTGTTTCCACTGCCCTGTTTCGTGTGATTTCAAAGGGAATCTGATCAAAGACGACCCAGTGGCAGGCATTGCAGCGCGGAGAATAACTGTGTAGAAACAACATTCTCACTGATGGTCCTGTTTGTTCATGTAGGTCATATGAAGGCATCCATATTAAAGCGAGACTGTTTCATAACCACCTTGTAGTACGTTTGTTGCCTTCTCAATTTGTTTACATTGACAGAGTGACAGGAGACAGATATTAACAGGTTATCATCTAGAATACTGCATTTAAGACTGCTGTATATACATATGCATACTAATGTATGAGTGATCTGTAGTACTGACTGGATTGAGCTGCTGGCATCTTTCAGCTCATTGTTTTTGGTTGTACAGCACATTTGGTGTAAGGTTCAGTCTCAGCACTCATCCACCCTGTGTCCAGCTGCATCAGGCAGCTGTTTTGAACCAATAAAGCTACTGTACATGACCTACCCAGCTCCAAATAACAGAAGACAAAGTCAGCCACCAGCTGGTGAAGGAAGTGGAACCTTTAGCGGTAACAGAGTCAAGCAGTTTTTGCAGAAGTTATTTGAGACCAAACCAGGGCTAAAAGAAGAGTGAATACCGGATTTGCTCACTAACCATTTAATAGAGCTTTGAGTGGAAGCTTTTTGCTATTGGATTAGTTTTAGCAGTTCATTAGTAATAGCTAAATGAAAGAAAGTGTTTTGCTTACCATCCAGCCCCAAGCAGTAATTCTTGTATTCCTCTGCCTGTGCCCTGTCAGCAGCAGCCATGGTGGACGCAGCGGCAGCAGAGCAGTTCCTGGATGCCAACCCGCAGTTCGCCAAGCAGTACTATGACATAAACTTCCGGCCCAAGGTCATCTCAGAGCTGCTGGACAACAACCGGAAAACCGAGGTGGACATCAGCAAGTTCCACGATCTGACGACAGTGGAGGAGAGCGAGGTCCTCTTCGACCTGATGCGGGACATCCAGGACAACCTGCAGATGGAGAAATCTGTCTTCAACCTCATGAGACACCTCAGCTTCATGTTGAGGGCCGACCGCATGAGCCTCTTCATGTACCGGCAGAGGAATGGAGTGGCCGAGCTCGCAACCAGGTCACTGGGGATTTCTTTTTGTTTAAAAAGTAGCCTTTTCTCTTTTTAACAACACGTCTCACAACCAGGAATGTTATCACTGAAACAGGGATCATGTATTGGTTACAGATTGGCTGTTTTTCACCAGCACCGTGCTTCACATTCATTCCGTTCCACTCACTCACATTTGGCAGCAATGATAGCGAAGTATCTTTATGTTAATGCTACAACCAGGCAACTCCATAAGTGAGTTAGAATGCTGTTGTTATGCTCAAAAGCACCTTGATGAGTAACAGGGGACATTTACACATTGTTTTGTCTGAATGGTAACTCTGCGAAATGACCAGTTTGATTTAAAAAGGTTGAAAAAAATAATTATTTTAAGAAGACCTGCTTTAATTGCATAGCACGATTTAATGTTTTTTCTAATCTTTACCTCCAGGTTATTTAATGTCAATAAGGATGCATCGTTTGATGACTGCCTGGTGCCACCTGACAGTGAGATCGTGTACCCATTAGATATCGGCATTGTGGGCCACGTGGCGTCCAGCAAGAAGATGGTCAACATTCCTGATGCGGCTGAGGTAGATACAGTGAATATTGTTTTTTTATGTGTTTAATGTTCACTAGTAATGTGGTACTGGTGTGGGCATTGGAACCACATTACTAGTTCAGTTAATCATATACAAAATCTTCCCTCACATACATTTATAGTGGAACTCCCAGGGTCCTATGTTTCCCAGTTCCAGGGTCAGGGTCGGGGCAGCGGGTTAAGGAACTTAGAACCGTGAGAACACAGGAGCATGGGAACATACACATGGTTATCTCAGACAGTTACACTTTAAATTCAGTATTCTCCTTTGTTTAAGACTGGTTTTAATCTTATGGCTTTTCCTTAACTGATGGAATTGGTTGTAATTATTAGAATTGTTTTATCTTGTGTGTTATCTCTTATATTTTGGATTTAATTTACTTTCAGTTGGTTTTACTAAAGCACTTTTTAGCTACTACATTCTTATATCTTCAGATGTATTTTTAAAGTTTACATTTATCTAGGACAGCTAAAATGAGTGTATATATTAATGTGGTTGGCCCCACTGAGAATTAAAGCATGTGTTGTTGCAATGTTCTACCTATCTGTCTATCAGTCGTGTAAGCAAGTAGCACAGATCCATGGCCAGAAAGTAAAACTAACTAATGTTCTTCTCTGTTAAAAAGCATTGGAATTTAAATATTTCTAATTGCTCAGTAAATGTTCAAATCCCTCTTTTGCCACAGAGTGAAACCCTGTTTGTTGCTTTGTCTCTGTCTGACCACCAGATGGCGACCTCACACCACCGCGTCCCTTAATTCCCTTCAAATAAAGCCAGCTCAATCTCATTACAGCCAATACCTTTGACATTTGAAAATGGCTGGCAAGCTTATTCCCATGTACATTTCAAGTTTGTCATGCTACTATAGGTCCACACTTAGGGCACAAACTTCTATTGTGACATTTATGGTTAATAAGGCAGCAGCCCACTCCCCATAACTGATGGATTACAAGCCCTCCTCTGTATCAGTCCAATCACTTCCTTTCATGGGAGATTAGAAACCTCAGCTGCTGATGTACAAACAAAAAGGACCCGGGTTGATGTTCCCGTTTGTTTTTTATCTATCAGTTCTGCTGCCAGGCTTGCCGCCACAACAGAACAAAAATCATCGTGCTGTCCGTCACGCCGCAGCCTCACTCAAACACAGGGGCTCATGATGGGGAATGTGGCAACTGCAATATCAAAGCCTCAAAGGCTCCCCAGTTGCAGTGAAGGAACAGCTAATGTTTCCAATAGCCTATAATTGGTTGGCTTTATGATGCTAATGCTCTGTGAACGGCCTTTCAGAGTAATGCAGAGGCTGGGAATGACTGTCTCCCTGCGCTCTATTTCCATCCCAGTCCAACCCAGTACAGGCCAGTCAACCAGTCAGGATTCTTGTAGGTGGAAGGTGGGGATTATGTTTCACTGGGATTAGGTAGTGGGCAACAGCTGGCCTCATTTTTCCCCCTTCATCTATCCCGCTTCCTTCAGACTGAGTTTATTTGAGGTGTGGTTACTCAAAGGGGGTGTGCGTGTGAGGAGGGTGGAGAGTGTCAGTGGGGGAGGTTGCAGATGAAGCCGGTTAATCTGTCCTGAATTAGAGCGATCCCAGATTACTCCCAGAGGTCACACAGGCCCAGAGCCATTTTCACAGGCTCAGCACTACAACACACCTTTAATCTATTCTGTTGCACTGTATTGTTTTGCTTATTTCTTTTCCTTCTTTGGTAGAGCAGAAACATCCTGGAATCCACTTAATGTGTCTGAATTGGCCAGGGAGGCAGTTCATGTATTGACTCATGCGTGCTGACTTTATATTAAAGAACTGTGTATAAAAATGTATTTATTACATATGTATATTTATTTTGCTGAGTTTCTTTATTTATTTACATGTAATATTTATTGACAAATTTCAAGTTTTTTCGTCTCATTTGCCATATTTTTTCACAAATTCATGTGAGATGTAGATGTAGTTAGATATAAAATGAATTGATTTCATTATTTAGGACTTGATGATGTGAGTTTCCTACCTACATGGTCATTTTATTTATTTACAAGAGTTAATAAATAATAAAAGCTGCTTATACATGAGTAGTACATACAAATATATATTTTGTGTTTTTTTTATATTAAAATACAACTTCGATTATGCTTGTCAAGAGTAGAGCTGTTGGGTAAAGGTCAAGGCAAAGCTTCAGCTGATAACAAGCAAGATGAAGACTTCTCTGGGCTTTAGGGGGTCAAAGGTCACCCCATAACAAGCTGTCAAAATGCCCAGATCTTTGGGAACAGGTTCATTTTTAGGCTGCATAAATGGCTGCAGTTGAATCAGCTACTGTGTGGGTGCTGATCCAAGATCAGCTTTGTCTCAGTGATTTTCCCCTTCACTTCCTGTGCTACTGCCACAGTTCAGGCCGGCCCCTATGTAGAGAGAAACAGACAACTTTAGACATTAATAAACAAAAAGGGTGATTTACTAATTCATTTGTGGCGCAAGATGAGGACCATTCAAATCTCATTACTGGTGCTCAAACAGACGTACAAATTAAAAATAAAAACCAAGAATAACACAGGTCTGTACTTGAGAGGAACATGGTGATCTTAATACTTTACTGCATGAAAGGGATTGAAACCTTGAAAGGTATTTCTTTGCAGACCCAGGCTACGTGCAGTGTCTGAGCTGGGTCAGAGGACAGTGTTTGAGTTGCTGCTCAGGTTTCTTTGCATGTGACAGCTACACTTTTAAGGTTTCTGAAGGATGAAACTTTAATGATGCAAATGTTTGACTTTGAGGTGTTTCCTCCTGTAGGTGAGTGTGAGGTTTATGAAGGGGCAGATAAAGCAGTAGAGCAGTAGTAATTCGTAGAGCCCGATTGACCTGGCTGATAACTTATTGCATTTATTATATCGGTATCGGCGTATATGTCAGCCAATAAGTGAAATTAAAGTACAGCAACACGAAATATATGTTTTAAAAGAGTTTTATCAGTCTATAATTTAACAGTAGTGACAAGCTTATTTTAAAATGTTCCACTCAGTACATTTCTTTGTCACAAATTTAAAAGGAAACTTATCAAAAAGGTTTATTTACGTTATGGGTTGTGTAAAGAAAATTAAAAGACCAGTGTGTAGGATTTAGTGGCATCGAGCGCTGAAGTTGCAGATTGCAACTAATTGAGGCTCCTGGACTCAAATCAGTGTGTAAGAGAAGCTATGGTGGCAGCAAAAAATGCAAAAAAGTCCTCTCTATAGCCAGTGTTTGGTTTGTCCATTCTGGGCTACTGTAGGAACATTGCAGTTCAACATGGCGACTCCGTAGAAGAGGACCCGCTACATCTGTAGATAAAAAAAGGCTCATTCTAAGATGACTAAAACACAACGCTTCCTATATTCAGGTGATTATACACTAATGAAAACATAGCTATTAATATTATATTCCATTTCTGACAATAGATCCTCCTAAATGTTACACACTGGACCTTTAATATAGGCCAATGTATCATATTAAGATTTTTGAACTCTCATATATGAATATCAGTAACTGCCTAATTTACATGGGTAATAATTATTTGATTTTATACATCTGCATGAAAGTATCAATTATGTTCCTCTTTGTGCTGACTGATTGATTCCTTACCGGCACCAAACTGTGTTCTTTCTTTTACGAACAAAAACTCACACCTTGCCTCGGCCAAATCAGGACTCCAATTTTGGTCCCTCGAGGGTCGCTCTCTGCAGGATTTTGTTCCTTCTTGGCAGTTAATGAGCTGCTCTTCCTCTGTTTCGCCCCTGAAGGAACACAATTGATGACCCCTGCTGCACAGGAGGAGCAGTAGGTGGAGTGCAGCAGAGAGGGCCTTGAGTTTGTGGATAATGGAGAGCCTTTGCTAGCAGCATGTATAGATAGAAGTGGTGTCTTCATCAAAGCTGAGTCTGAAAGTTATAAGGCGTGCAGGGACAAAGAGCAGGAGATTAAAACAATCAAATTCACCCCCTCGCTCTTTTCTCTTCATAGAGCCCTCATTACAGTGACTTTGTGGACGAGCTGACCGACTATCGAACCAAGAACGTGCTTGCTGTCCCCATCATGAACGGTAAAGATATGGTGGCCGTCATGATGGCCGTCAACAAGTTGGACGGGCCACACTTCACTGTGAAGGATGAAGAGGTAACATCTAGTGCTGTCTGTCCTGGAAATACACCCTCAGCACACTGTCAGTTTTTGTGATTCAACCACTTAAAATTAAATACGTTTTCAGCTTTATACAGAACTTTACAAAACCAGTTACAAAGTGCCTCAAAATGATATTTATTTATTTATTCATGTTTTGTTTGCATGCATCCCAGCACTCTGTTGTCAAGTTAACTGATAACATGTCTTATGGCTTTATATAACTGAAATGTGATGGCATGTTGATGATGAACAGTGGGCTACAAATCGCTGGATGGTTGCAGTATCCTCCCTAATCTATATACAAATGTATAATCTGCATTTGGATCCAGATGTAAGTAAAAATACACAACGTGATATAGACATTCTTGCTGATTGGCTGTTGGCACCCAGGATTTTTAGAGAATATTTAAGTTCTTTCTTGGAATATTAGTGATGAATTGTAAAATTTTAAAGTCAGACTCCTGACCACTGACACATGGTCATTTAAATTGACCATGTGCCTGTAGGGCCACCTATATATATATATATATATATATGAAATGCCATGTACTTTGGCCAAATTCAGTGATTGTTTAGTGCAGTGTAGTCTTTATTGTGCAGTCTTTATTGATCAATTTATCTTAAACCAAGTGATCCATTCAGACAGGATCTTTGCTTCCACTCCTCACTGTGCAGAATCATGAGCCAAAACGGGCTTTACACATTACCACACAGAGTGTGGTTTAACTTTAACACCCAGACAACATAAAGTCAATGGGCCTCAAGCATGTATGGTTTCTTCACACAGATTGGATATTAAATTGTGCATGAGAACAATTTAAAAACTTTTGTGACATTCATCAATACTTGATGACCTAGACTACATGTAAGCCAATACCCACAAATTCCAAATTGTGTTTTGTGCTGTGAAGAATTAATAATGATGATGGAAAAAGCACTTACTACATGGACATACTATTACATATTACCTGTCAGATGTCAGTGGTGTGTTTGCAAACAGCACTTAAGGCTGCTCTTACATGGTTTTACTGGGGCGTTTCCACATGCACACGCGCCCAATTGAAGATCAAACACAATTCATCAACATACTCAGGTGGTTGAGACCAGACTTTGCTGTCAGTGCGCTTTTCATGAAAACATTAATGCATGATGCCCAATGTTTTATATCTGACTGAAACAACAAGTGATGTGGGGAACTCTCTAAGTGGGGTTGTCCCTCAGCCTTCCTGCTGCTCTGGCCTGCTGTAGCAGCTGTTGTACAAGTCACCTAAACGCAGCTAGACAAACCGAAAGCCTCCCAAATCACAACTAACAACAATTCTGATCCTTTAGCTTTCTGAAAGCCGAGGAGAACATTTTTCAGCCAAGAGAGGCCTGTCAGAGGACATTTGGAGAGATGTGCAAATTAGGGGTTTGCCACTGCGATGAAAGAGTCACAGAGAAAGGAAAAACTGAAAACTCACTGCCAATTCTTTTCTGCCAAAACAGTACAAATGTGATAATAAGTGTTATCACAAAGTCAGTCAGATGTCAAAGAAATGTGGAAGTTGGACATTACATTAGCACTGGCTATTCTCAGCCACTGCTAAGCAACAGTTGTGAACCTGCACTGTATCTGCCTGAAGGTGTGTTATATCACCAGAAAGCCCTCTGTGGCATACACTCCAAATACCACACAGAAATCATTCATTTGTCAAGAAAGAGGAGACAGTGTTACCTTTTGGTTTAATATCACTTGTCAAACATGGCAGGTTGAACCATGTAACTATCGGAAATTTTTGATTTAAAAATGAGACACTTGCCATTTGAAATGTGTTACCTGCTCTGAGTGATGGCACCAAGGTAAATGTGAAAAAACGAAACATTGCAATGGTTATTGCTGAGCCTTTACTAAGACACCACAATCACTTCCATTTCTCAGTATCACACAACGCAGCTTAAAGTGTGTGCTGTTTTCTTTCAGACTCTAAGCAAGTATCTCTTCTTCGCCAACCTGGTCCTGAGAGTGTTCCACCTGAGCTACCTGCACAACTGTGAGACCAGGAGGGGACAGGTGAGGCTGCAGGGCATGCAGCACTTTATTATACTCTTTCTTTTGGGACCTTGTTCCTTTTTTTTTTAGATTTCATTTGAGTTTTAACACGTTAGCTGAAAGTGTCCCACACCTGAACTTTTTTCTGTGCCTGTGTAAGGGTACATAGATCCATATTGTCACTCTTGATGACATAAATGTAGTTAAACCTTGTGGTGTGAAACTGTGGCTTCGTGTTGTATTCTTCTGTGCAGGTGCTGCTGTGGTCAGCCAGCAAGGTGTTTGAAGAGCTGACAGACATAGAGAGGCAGTTCCACAAGGCCTTGTACACAGTCAGAGCTTTCCTCAACTGTGACCGTTACTCTGTGGGTCTGCTGGACATGACCAAGACCAAGGTGGGTTACCATAGATACACACACCCACAGTCAAGGATAAGCTGGGAAACAAACAGAAACAGTGAATCCAGTGTTTGTAGATCACTATCTGTGCTACACTGTTTTAGATCGGTTGCATGTTTACACTTAAATATCAGAATGTGTTACCTCAAATACAAACACAACTCAAACTAGGAGCAAGAATCTACATTAGGCTTTTATGTTTTTTTTAAGGGGCGGCAGTAGCTCAGTGTGTAGGGACTGGGCTTGGGAACCGGAGGGTCACGGTTCAAGTCCCACAGACTACAAAATATGGAGTGTGGACTGGTAGCTGGAGAGGTGCCAGTTTCACCTCCTGTGCACTGCCGAGGTGCCCTTGAGCAAGGCA
>NW_023339785.1:3419799-3425175 GCF_004916995.1 Morone saxatilis
CAGTGTGTGTGTATAAAAAAGAGTGAAAAAAACAATTTCCCCCTAGGGGATCAATAAAGTATATCTTCTTATTATTATTGTTTTAAAAGGGCTGAATGCAGCAACAGGGCTTGGTTTCACAAAATCCTGGAACCTTGACATCCAAAAATAAAATGGAACCACTGTATATTATATATTTACACATTTTAAGTGAGTGCATCCATTGCTTATTAATTATGCACCACTGTTTTTGTAGCATTCTCATCTCAACTGAGTTTTGATAAGATCTGTTTCTGTTTCTCCTCTTTTGGGAAGAAATATTTTCAGAAACTCCTGTGGGCTTTCTTTCTCTAATCTGCACAATTTTTCTGTCTCGATGTAGTTTTCCGCTTTAATCCCTTGTGCCAGTGAAAGAAATAATACTTAAAACTATCTTTTGATCAGTGCGGTACAATCCCCATGTATTTGTGATAACCAACATACTGTCATAAATACTACTTATTGGCTGTGGCTGTCATCTAATTACAAGCAGCTGCCAGTTGATTCCTAACACCTGCTATCTGAGAACAAACACATGTTATCTGCCTGCACAGATGGCTGTCTGGTAACAACCCTGGATTTCATGAAAAAAACACTTAAGAACAAACAAAACTAGTAGCTTAGCTTTGAACACGTTTTTTTTTGGAAACTGTGCACTTTTTGAAGACAGAACGAAAAATATTACACACTCCTAAGAGGCTGCTGGCATTAGCATTTTCAGGCAGAATGGTGGTGTTGGCTGTATACAGTAAGTGCATCTAAATAATGAAACAACATAAGCAGCCGTATCGCCTATGTTGTACCACTCTAAATCTAGTTTTCTCTGTCTCTGTCTGTGTGTGTAGGAGTTCTTTGACCTGTGGCCAGTTCTGATGGGAGAAGTTCCCCCCTATGATGGACCCAAAACTCCTGATGGCAGGGTGAGGAAATATGGACCACTGCTACTACTACTGCTCATTCACTCTGGTGTCAACATCAGGTCAAAATGTCAAATGTCAACTGTCACTTATCCACAAGAAGAGTATTTTTGGTCACAGAGGATGAATACTGTTTTTTTGTGTGTGTTCCTTGATCCCTGCTGAGATTAAATGTGTGCTCCCAGGACCATAGTCATGATTCTATATGAATAAGTGTCTCAGTATACTTTTAGATAGAGAACATGGGCAATGTGACATTTATATACAGTAATTAACTTTAGCTATTACAATTTTGTCCGTCCTTAATCTATATGTATATAATATATAATCTATCATACTTACAGTTCCCGTATGTGCATTTAAAAGGACATTCAGATTTCTTTCCAGTTTTTTCAAGGAAATTATCTTCTACAAACTGATTGACTACATCCTACATGGCAAAGAGGACATCAAAGTCATACCGTAAGTCACAACACAGGTCCAGTGAAGCACTTTCTTCTTGTGCACATGCACGCGCACATATTCCACTGATCTACAGGGGGCCATAACATGCCAAGAAACAAGGCATTTCACCACAAAGACAGGAAAGACAGTGAGCAAGTAAACATGGATGTAAACAATGCAG
The DNA here is from genome assembly GCF_004916995.1 of Morone saxatilis. Taxonomy (NCBI): domain Eukaryota; kingdom Metazoa; phylum Chordata; class Actinopteri; family Moronidae; genus Morone; species Morone saxatilis. The sequence goes on from NW_023339785.1 coordinate 3,421,360, forward strand.
GTTTCAAAGTTCTAAGAAAAATTGGCTTTGCAAATGTTTAATGAGAAAGGAAATGCATTCCACATCCGCACACACATGCACACACACAATGAGTTTTATTGAGTAACACTAGGTGTAAATATAAAACTCCACAGGGCACCTTTGAGGTGTTTGTTTGGTTGGTTATCAGAGGGATAGCAACAGGATACTAATGTTGCTTCCTCCTCCCTGACAAAACCAAACATGATGTACATTTGACCTAATAAAAGATTAAAAAACGTAAACACTGAGGCCAGGCGTATTCATGTTTCTTGAAGACTCGCTGCTCTTGTAAACAGTAATAACGACTGTCCAAACATTTCACTGCAGAATAATCTCACCTGTGTAAAGTACTTTTAAGTTTAGTCATTTGGTTCACCTTGGCAGAGTCACATTTCTGTTAATGTACTTCATTATTTTGTGTTCTTGTTTGTTGTTAAAGATGATTATTATAACAATTGAATTTCTGCTTGTACTGCTCTGTTCACCCTCAGGAACCCCCCAGCAGATCACTGGGTCCTGGTTAGCGGGTTACCAACCTACGTAGCAGAGACTGGACTGGTCAGTGTCTGTTGTCCTCTTCCTTTTGATTTGCTCACACAGTGTTGTGAAATGAGCATAAACTCTCAAATCCAGCTTGTGTCACAAGAACATTCTCGCACTATGCCTGAATTATCTAGCAGCATCACGAGTTTCACACAGCATTTTTACATGTTTGTCCCACCATAACATTACATTAATTAATGTTTGAGGAGTGCAAAATAAAATGCAAAAAATTGTGTTGGGTATCAAACCTGAACTTCACAACCTTATTTCCCACCATGCTGTTTGAAAGTCAGACTACCTCCTACCACAACATGATGAACGTCAGCAAACAAATATTTCTGTTTCATTGCATGGCACTGACAACATTGCTTTAGGTATGTCATGGCATTGCACGGAAACAAACTTTCAGAAATATTTAGACTACTGAGAGATTTGAATTGTAGCATTGAAAGCAGTGTTAGGTTGATGCTGAGTCGCCCTCCACCTCATGTAAATTAAATTAAATTCCATGTGGCATCTTTAAGCTTCCCTGTGAAGTTTTACACCTCTAGTAGTGCCATGGAGCCATCGATACAGACGATACACAGTCTTACCAATGATGTACACTATTAGTACAGTAACACACCAAGATATGTTGCAGTGTACCAGCAAAGGCAGGGAAGAAGAAGACCTACAGTTAGAAAATGTGGAAGTAAACAATGCTGGATTTAAAATATCAACTTTTGATCAACTGTTTTAAGAGGAAGTCGACACATTTGTTAGACCTCAGTGAGACACACAGTATGTTTTGGTGAGCAACCATGACAGTAAACATAACTTTAGTTTGTTTACTAGAAAACTCCAGAGTGAGCAGCTTTAAGCTGTAGCATTATTTCTTATTGTTGTGGATGTCTAACTAACCCTAAATCAGATCAAATAGGGCAAGAAGTATAATCAGACAATGTATGAATCTAGCAGTCACATTTACATTCTTAAGTTACAATGAGTTCACACGTCACATGGATACACGATGACTGAGAGTTTAGAACATAACCTTTCAACAACCGCTGGGGCCCAAACAAGTCGAAATTAAACAACAAATGAATAGTGAATGAATGGCCAGTGGGCAGGTTGAATACAAACTCTGTCAGTGATACACTTCAGTGTACAGGGTTCTCACGTATCCTCAAAAACATGAAAAACCTGGAAAAAAAAGAGTGAGCAAGTGCTTTCCTGTAATGTCAAGAATATAGAGTGGGAACCCTGAGTATAGTAATAACAACCTGTCTTGACAATCACGCAGGTGATACAAGACATAATCTTTTGGCCAATTTACAGCAGATTTGATCAAACAAGTGGAAAGAAAATCCCAACATGAGGTCTGTTTAGGGCTTTAAATGGCAGTGTTAGTCATTCACAGATTTTAATCATGTTCTGCTCTGATCGTATCCAACCTGCAGGGAGTTTAACAAACGTTTTAGTGTGGTGATCCAAAAAAAGAAATGTATGGTCAGAGATGCTCTAGGTAGGATCATAAAGAAAAGTTGTATTCGTAATAGTAATAAATGATGCATACAGTACCTCTTAAGGTCCTTGAAATGCGAGGCTTTGAGAAACACTGTGCTACAACGAATGAATGTCCAACTGTGAACATCTATTGGTGAGTCCTTTAGGAATTACCACTGTTAAGACTGCATATGATGCATTCATGCACTGTGTTTTGGCAGTACTCAGAGCCAAATAGACAATCACTGACTATAATTACGTGTAAAATGGAAGAAAATAAATTTGGGGCATAAAAGTACACCTGTGTAGACTAGCTGTAAGCCATATTTAACCAATCTCTCCCTTCCAATATTTGGGAAAACTTGGCGTGTTTTGTTTTACAAAAGACAGGCAGTTTGGAAAGGTGCCAATTTAGAATCACTTTTATGACTCAAAGTCAAATACACATAAAGCTTCAACTCCACACTCCAACTTCTTTGAAACTACAGTGAGGATGAGGTTGTTTCTATAGAAATTCTCTCAGGCAGCACTTTCTCCAAGGTTATTGCTTTGACCAGGCTCCTCTTTGTCAAACCATCTTTTACAGTTACAAGAACTAACCCATCTCTGGTCTAATGGCTTAAACTAAGCATCTGCATCGCTGCATCGCTGCCCTGTGGGGTGCCACAGGGATCTATTCTCGGCCCTATCGACTGAGCCAACTATGAAAGGGCATTGCTAGATCAGTCATTGAACTGATAAAAGCATTGGATTGGGCTTCTCGGAGGATCTGCGACTGAGATAAAGACTTCACTTTGGCCAAAAAGACGGAGTCTGAAAAAAGCTTGTGCTGAGACAAACAGACGCTACATCTGGTTTTCAAATCATGACGCCCATTTATCATGATGTTACCCCAAGTATTTTTGACATGTGATTTAAAGAAGGGAGGTGGCGGAGTGGCCATGAGTTTGTGTGAAAACATCTTGACAATATATGGGTAGAACCAAACAAAATGCATTCATAGTTTATGCTTCATTTAAGGTGCAAGAAAGTTCTGTGAAGCCACTGCTCTATTATCTGTGATGGCAGTCCGCAGCTTAGTACGTGCCAGTGTTTTTGTTTCGGTCTCATGCGGGCAAATTATATCTGTCAAAATGTCACATTAAAAGTGAAAAGACAGGTTGTGTTTTTTTGAAATTTGATCCCAGAGGTGCATACTACAATGAAACAGGAAGGAGCGAGAATAGATCCCTGGTGTCCCCCCACAAGGGCAGGCGATTGCAGGATGCAGATGCTTAGTTTCAGGCCATTAAGACCCAGAGATGCGGTTATGTCTTGTACACGTAAAAAGATGGTTTGACAAAGAGGAGCCTGTCAACGGCCATATAACGCTTCAGGAGAAAGTGCTGCCTGAGAGAAATTTCTATAGAAAGCACCTCCGATCGCTCGAATGTAGATATTCAAAGAAAGTTGGACGGTGAGAGTTGAAGCCTTTATGTGTATTTGTAACTTTGGATGTCAGTAAAGGTGACATTCTAAATTGGCACCTTTCCAAACTGCTGTCTTATTGTAAATATCAAAGAACACCGGCAAGTTTTCCCAAATATTGGAAAGGAAGAGATTGGTTAAATATGGCTTACAGCTAGTCTACAGCAGGTGTATTTTATGCCAAATTTATTTTTCCTTCCCATTTTACACGTAATTATAGTCAGTGATTGTCTTATTTTGGCTCTGAGTAACCCTGGCCAAAACACCCGGTTGCATATGGGCTCATATGCAGTCCTTACC
>NW_023339785.1:3425200-3437780 GCF_004916995.1 Morone saxatilis
AAAGGGCTATACAAATAAACTTGATTTGATTTGATCTGGGTTATGGAACTAGCTAACCCTGTTGGAAAGTACTACGTTTATATTAAAGCCTTGATAAAGGGTTAAATTTCTGACTAGCTAACTGCACAAGTTAGCGGCTACTGACTCAGATTCCTACTTAAATCATCTTTACTCTCAATGCAATATTTGACATATTATGATTCTCAGTGCACTCTTTAAAACAACTGCACTTTTAAACAACTTCCAACAACTGCAGCTGGCAAAGCAGCATCCAGATGATTTACAGCAGTTCATGTGGTTTAAAGCTTTAACTTCAAATATTAATTTGGTGTATCTTGTCCGATTTCGTCCAGCGTATATTAATGGACATTGCGTGAGATAAAGGATGGTGAGATTGTTTGATCCATTCCGTTCTATTCATATCTTTGACAGCTCATCTTCACCTAATCACCCATTGTGAGCACAAGTATGGCTCACAGGCAAAAGTCTATAAAATCCAGCATTATTTGACTGATTGAACATGTTTTCAAAATCACAGAGCGTGGCTCGATTGGACCAAAACTTTTAGCTTGGAACTAAATTCCACCTCATTTCTCACTCTGACTTTTAGAGAACAACTTCCTTTTCTGCTGTGCAAGAGTCCATGTAAAACCAGTGTCCTTTTAAAATATCTTTATTACCAAATATGTTCAGTGGAAGCTGTAGGTGGTCAGATGAGCAGAACGCCATTAGGCCTTATTACACAGTTGTCAGTGTGCACACAGTTGTGGAAAAGAAAAGTGCTCAGCCACACGCTGCTATGATGTATAATTGTAATTTCTGCAGCCGTTGTAATTAATCACAGTGTGCTTTTCCCAAACCGCTGAGCCTGCCGTCGCTCATCCATCTATCCCTCCTTCTGCATCATCCCGTCTGTCCTCCTCCTGTCTTGCCCTTTCATCGTCTTTGGCACCTACAATTTTTCAGCTCTGCATCATCTTTCCTCCCTCATCTTCTTTTTTTCCTCTTCTACATCATGTAAGAGGTGAAAACTTCATTTCTCCACAGAGCCACCTTTCCATAAATTGAGGGGAAAGGACACATCAGATTGGCACTAATGGTTCTGGATGTGACACAAGGGGTTTTGAATTGATTCACTGTGGAGCAAAAAAACTTTGTCAACTCCTGAAAGGGACATATGAACATGTGATCCTTCAAGTGACAGTGGAGTTTATCACATGATAACATGAGAACAAAGATTTCCTCTTCTTTTAGCCATTCTCTTATTCTATCCAAACCTGATGACCTATTCTTTTAGTAACGCACATAAATTACATTGTGAATTCATTTCAGTTTCATATTCGTCGTCTAAACATTTGTATTTTTCTATAATATTCATCAAATGTCATCATCCTCAACTTTGTCTTTTTATTTTCCTTTTTCAACAGATTTGCAACATAATGAATACAGCTGAGGATGATTTTTTCAACTTCCAGGTAGGACGGCTACAACTTTATTGTTTTGTGTGTTTTTTTCAGTACCGGTAAGGGGAAACAACAACTAACCACTTAGTTTAAGAGAAGATAAGATAACAAAATCAATAAAGCAACAGTTTGAATGTCTTGGTAAAACACCAAACATCAGTATTTCATCCAGTCCATCAGCTAAATTTCTTTCTGGAAATGATTCCTGTTTGTTAAATGTTTTTCATTGTAAGTAGGGAGTATTATAATCAATACCGCGCTTTCGCCTCTCTTATTCGAGAGAAGCCATAATTGATAAGTGAACAGAAGGTAAAGTAGCTGAAACATTCCTTTCTGCCAGGAAAGGTAAAACAAAATGTATTTTTAAAACCAAGTTTATAATAAGGTAATATAATAAGTCATTTTAAACTGCAATATGCATTGACATGAATTCACTCAGAAAATGCTTTTGTCCGAAGCGACATACAAATATGATTACCACAACCACCTATTTCGATCGTTATTATTTATTCTTCTACATGTATTTATCTGGGAAAGAATACATTCAGTACCGCCCTGCTTCACCTTCTTGCACATTAACACCAGTTGTTGCTGTGAGATAAGAGAGCAATTTTGCTTATTATCTGTAATCAGGTTTTTAGTAGTAGATGACATTAGCATTTTTCAGTCAGATTACAGTAATTGCATTATGTGTGAGCCTTTACTCTTGAGAAATGTGAATAAAACTGGAACTGAATATGTTGAAATAATGTATTAAAAAAAAACTAACTTAGCTTTATAATGAGCTCTCATGTACCATAAGAGACCACCAGGAACAATTAAAAAGAACAATTCTGCCATATAGTCCTGACTGTTCCTCATTCTCTGCTCTCCTCAGTTGAAATGAGTTTTCTGAGGGCCATAAAGGGTTCATTGTATTTATCCTTATTATACTCTCTTCCTGATACAGTGGAAGCAATTGTCCCAGCTCATACATTGATCCTGGTTCTGCTCTGCTTACAATTAGTGTCTGAATGTTAACATGAAAACCCACCTCTTCTTTTACACACTTTGATCTCAGTGTGAGGTTCATTGGGATACAGGAGTTATTTTGTGATGATGTGTTGTAACTTGTCTCATGAGGATGCTAAGGAAGGGTACGGCTCATGTTACTTAAAACCCAGTAGGTCAGTACGTTGCTGTTTTGCTTTCTGGTCTATCTGCTTCTCTGGCTGTAAGAAATCAATCTGTTAGTGTGTCGCAAATCCATACTACATACTAATTCTATGCAGTATGTATGTACTGCATGCTAATTATACACACTATTGTGTACTGTCTGAGCAAGAAGAAAGAAGAAGAAGAAACATACCATTTTCGGAGTAATAGGAAATTATATAATATGGCCAACAAATTGTACATTTTGAATATTTGATGATTATTTGAGCTGTCTCCAGCTGTGGACAGCTCCTCCACTTCCTTTGTGCATCAACTGCACAACTGGCTGTGTTAGTGTACTTCATTGTGTCACATTTCCAGTGTGAATATACTATAAGCTCGAAACCTGCTCTGAGTTAGGATGTAGAATAGATGTGAGACACACTGCATTTTATCTCTGTATTTTTTCTGAATGAACACTGAACCGTTCCTCTCAAAGAAGCCTCCAGTCTTTGTCTCTGCTATTTTTAGCACCTCTGCTCTTTTTCCTTCTTTTCCGCTGCTGGATGTGTTGCTTGTTATTACTTTGTAAAGCACTTGATGGAATTAATTTGATTTTAAGGTTTTACATTGCTATAAATATCTTGACTACACAATAGTTTTCATTCAGTTTTTTAGCTATGCTACGTTTTTACTTAAAAAAACCAAACACTTCTCTGTGATGAAGCTAAAATGCAGCAATAGTTCACCAAGCACCCATTTTTAAGTGAGGGTACAACAACTGCAGCTGCAGGATGTTCAGATTTTAGGGGCAGTGAGCAGGTGAATTATTGATTCTCTTTCACATTTTCCCTGAATGTAGAAGGTCACATTACGGTTCTGTAGGGTTTCTGCTTTCTGCTATCATGATGAAAGAATCGTCAGTGGAAAATCGAAATACGAGGAAAGAGAGGTCCATATTACTGTCATATTCAGGGCAACAGTGCAGATGAAGAATATTCTGATTTATAGGGATTGAGATAAAGCATGTGGAACTGTGTGTGTGTGTGTGTGTGTCTGTGTGCAGAAAGAGCCTCTGGACGACTCCGGCTGGACCATTAAGAACGTCCTGTCGATGCCAATCGTCAACAAGAAAGAAGAGATAGTGGGTGTGGCCACGTTCTATAACAGGAAGGATGGGAAACCCTTTGATGAAATGGACGAAACACTGATGGAGGTACAGGCTGTGTGTGTATGTGTATACGTGTGTGTGGCAGCACTGAGTCATTGGTTTATAAATACACTCGGGCCATTCAGAGCGTCTGCATTATTTACCAATGGGCCTGGAGGCTTTTTACTAAAGTTTCTCTGTATCTGCCTCCCAGCAGTTAAAATACACAACGTGACAGTTTGATCCTCGACTCTTCCTTAAAATCAGAGTAGTTTTAGGAACATAACACAACAGTATGAGTTATTCAATAATTGCTGTACCACAAAAATGATTTGAACAGAATCCACTTCAGCTTTCAGATTGGATGTTTTAACAAATTGTTGAAGTCAAGTTTTACTCAAGTACAATTTTGAGGAACTAAATTCATACTCCAGATTAAGATTCTGCATACAAAACATATGATCAACATACAAAACACGATGGACTTTTAAAGTCCAGCAGGATGTGCTTGAATCATCTTGATGTTGCATCCTTAAAATGCTAAGTCAATAACAATACGTCCTTTTACTTTTGACTAAGTGTGTTCTCCTGATAATACTTTAGTACATTTTATCAAAGATTTAAAAGCAGGACATTTCTGCATTGTGGTGTTGTTTCTTTTACTAAAATGAAGGATCTGAACTTTTTCCACCACTGGCAGGAAGTGTGATGCATGTGTTTTCACTTGTTTTGGACTAAAGAAGGCAGTTAGCTCGAGCAGTAATGGCTGAACAGAAAGAGTGTCACCTACATTTTTATTTATTTATTCTTTTAACACACCTGCAACAAGTAATAGGCTATTAACTCACACACACCCCTGTGTTTAGTCTCTTACCCAGTTCCTGGGCTGGTCGATGCTGAACCCCGACACGTACGACAAGATGAACAAGCTGGAGAACAGGAAGGACATCTTCCAGGACATGGTGATGTACCACGTCAAGTGTCGCAAGGATGAAATCCAGCACGTCCTGGTTAGTATGTAAATGTTTCTACCAAAACACTGCAAATTCAAATATATCAATCTGTATATATATGTATGTGTGTGTGTATGTGTGTATATCATTTTTTTTTTTAAATATATATTTAAATATTTAGTTTTTTAAAGCTAATATGCATTGAAGCTTCCGTACAGATGTTTTGTGCTGTTATTCTGTATGTTTCAATTCTGCTAGAAGATACAGAATATTTTCAAAAGTCAAGGATTTCGATATTTCCCACATAATTGTGTTTTTGGCAGTTACTATGAAGCCTTTTGAAAAACCATTTTGACCAACATAAAACATTAGGCTATAACTTTACACAAAGTTAGAATATTTATTTTCTTTACTTGGCCTCTTGAGGTTTCTAAAATATGTAAAAGTGGTTACACTGACAACAGGCATATCTAAATGCTAATTTCACCTATGAACTGAAGTAATGAAAATGTTAATGCTAAACAAGTTTGAAATGGGCCAAGGAAGAAACTGTTTAATTTGATGATAGTGGTTTTCCAGCCAGATGCTTGTACTTTATTTAGTACTATGTAGTTTTGTCCAATTAAGTCTGATCTTCACCTTTTTATTGATTCAAATTTCAGCAGAGTAACACCTTGAATGGAAAATGTTAAGTTATTTTAATATTCAAATTAGGGACAGTAGGGTTTTTTTGAAATGAAATACAAACCACACTCCAAAGTGCTCCAGGGATGAGATGAAAAATGTATTTATAACTATAAAGGGAGAACGAGAAGACCTATTCCCAAACCTGCACCATCAGTATCTTGCTTTATCCTTTGATATTTGTGCTAGACAGATTAAAACCAGTCCATTTCAAACCAGTTGGTTGATGTGGATGATATAAACAGGAGGGTGAGCATCGTTTATAAACCGAAATAAGCTGTCAAATGTTCTATGAGGTGATTTGTCAATGGACAGAGAGAGAGACTGAGAACAAAAGCAGAGAGATGACCTGGTTTGACCTTAGATCAGGAGTCAGGTGATTGATGCTGAACCGTTTCATCCAAGGTGAGCGTTGATGATGTGTGTTTTCCCCAGAACACCAGGGAGAGATGGGGGAAGGAACCGGATGAGTGCGAGGAAGAGGAGCTCCAAGAGATTCTGGTAAACAACAACAAAACAACCAGTTTGTGCAAAAATACATTTCCCCTGATGCAACATGATTCTCTGAAGGTGGGAAGAAAAAAGTGGGAGTGTGAAATTGGTTATGAAGGACACACCACCATGTCGGGAAAGTTAAGGACAGACTGTAACATTTTAAACCTCAAACATTAAACCTGTGACCTCTTGGTTATACTGCAAGGTTCCTAACTTTTCCACTCTTCCACTTCAATATGAGAAAAAAAATGTATTCTACATTAAAGTATTCACTCTAGGTGACACAGTAAGGCCTGACAAAATGATTGCAAAAATATAAATTATAAATTGACACACATATGTCCATCTCTGTCCACAGTCGGAGGTCTTGCCGAACTCTAAGAAATCTGAGATCTTCGAGTTTCACTTCTGTGACTTTGAACACAGTGAACTGGACCTTGTGAAATGCGGCATCAAGATGTACTACGAACTGAAAGTGGTGGACAAGTTTCACATTCCCAGAGAGGTGGGTTCTTGGTTAGTTAATTAATTAGTTAGTTAGGCTGCGTGATGTTCATATTCTTCTAACTTTTGCTAAATGAATCCATGTGTTATATATCTCAAAGAGCTGCAGTTTCAAATCAGTTGTTGGAAGCTCCTGTTATAAGTTTTGCAATACATTAAACTGATGCTTTGACTAAAAAGTGCCAAACAGTAGATTTAGGCCGAGGCTGTAGAGCAATAAGCAAACGATGGTATAGAATTATAAAGCTGTGCCTATTCAGCAGCGTGTGTGTTTTAAAAAAATAAATAAAAGTACTGTCTGTGTGTGTGTGTGTGTCAGGTCCTGGTGAGGTTCATGTACTCTCTCAGTAAAGGCTACAGGAGGATCACCTACCACAACTGGAGACACGGATTCAACGTCGGACAGACCATGTTCACCCTGCTGATGGTCAGACACACACAAACTGACTCACTCTTCCACACCACTCTCCTTCCATCTTCCTCTTCTCCCTAAGTACTCATCAATCCCTCACCTCCTGCTCTCAATCTTTTCTTCCTCCTCTCTCCAGTAAGCCCACTCTGCTCCCCCTCCTCTTCACATCTCCTCATCTTTCATCTTTCCTGTTCCTCCTCCTCCTCTCTCTGAGTAATAAACGTTCTTTCTCCTCCTCTTTCATTCCTTGTATAGTCATCTGGAGTGTACTGTATGTGTGATCATGCTCTTCCCTGTGTATATGTATGTTTATCTGTTTGTGTGTAAATGAGGCAGATAATGAAGTGTGTCTGTAAATGCAAAGTGAGGCAGCGTTGCCTGAACTGACCATTAATAAGAAAACCAGTGAGTGTCATTATTGTTTAAACACATACAGCCCCTACTGGGAAACCTGGTCAACCTGTGTGTGTCTGTCTGTCTGTCTGTGTATGGACATTACTCACCTTCCTTTTGGGTATGAAGCCCCATAGAATAAATCATTAAAGGTTATATATATATGAAATTCTGCTCCGGGATGTTGCAATAGAACACAGTATCTCAGACTAAAAGAACTGTGTGCTACAGCCCACCAGACTCCACTGACAAAACCAGTAATCAATAAACAAAAAAATATGTTTGTGTGCTGCCATGGCGTACATATGTGATAATATTTGTGTATACAACCTAGCTGCCTACTGTGTGTGTTTGTGTTTTTAGACAGGTGACCTGAAACGTTACTACACAGATCTGGAGTGTATGGCCATGGTGACTGCTGGCTTCTGCCACGATATTGACCACAGAGGAACCAACAACCTCTACCAGATGAAGTAAGAGCTTCAGCGGGGAGGAAAGGGGGACACAGGGGTGGAGGGGGAGTGTCAGCATGTGGTTTAATCAGCTGTAAGTGGACATGTTTGATGCCTACACAGCCCAACTGCAGGACGATAAATCGATTAGTTTGAATTTACTTAATATATAAAACGGCTTATATTTGTTTGTACTAAGATCATTTTTTTATTAATATTTATTTGTGGTTGTTTCTTTAAAGCTATATTAATTTAGCTTCAATTTGTAACTGTTGATGCATTATAGGCTCTTGGGATTCATCAAATTGGAAATATAAGAACCAGTCTGAGAACAATGAAGCTACAGGGTTTGATAAACGAGAACATTAATGTTGCTGAGGCGCGCTGAGTACAAAGTAGTTTAAACCAAGAGTTTACACAATACAGTACCTGTATGTAGTATTATCCCATAAGGGATTTCTCTTTGGTTAGTGAGAGCAATCGCTAGATATATAATGTAGCAGGCGTCTAAATCTTGAAGTTTAATAGGTGAACTTTAAGTAGCCCGTCCAAGTCAAACTGTGAATCGAATATAATCAAAAAAAGGAAAAAATATGTCAGATTGGAAAAAACTCCCTAAAATCAAAGCAGACAGTGATTAGACATAAACAGCATGATACATTACAAATATGCTTTTATTTATTACTAACTGCTGCCATGACCCAATTTCTTTCTCTCATTTTCGAAATCAGACTGAGGCTGTTTTAATTGACTCAAAGTGACAACAGCCACTCCTCCTGTATACAGGCGAGCTGATCTCGGCCTTTTAGGTGAAGGTAACGTCACACACGGAGAACATCAATGAGCTGATATTGAGCAGAAACACCTCCAGCTGCTTTGCTCCACCTGCTGATGGATGAGCTAATGAGAGCCGTCATTAGCCGCAGACACAGCAGGCCAGGCCCACCCTGTGTTTAACGTGCATGATTTATCACAGCGTAACCTCCCAACATGCTCTGTGTGTGTGTGTGTGCGTGCGTGTGTGTTTCCAGGTCTGGTAATCCTCTGGCGAAGCTTCACGGCTCCTCCATCTTGGAAAGGCACCATCTGGAGTTTGGCAAGACTCTGCTGAGAGATGAAGTATGCCGCAGTACACACACACACACGTACATGCATAAAGAGGTGGACACATTAGCTCCTGAACACCTGTACAAAGTAAAGCAATGCAATACAACAGCGCTGCAATAAATATGAAAAACTGAAGGCCCACCCCTCTCTTAGCTAGCCTTCAACTAGTGTCTCAGTGAGGGGGGAAAAAGGAAAATTAAATTAAAATGATGACCATTCAACAAGTCTTTGCCTTGCTTATGGGAGCCACAGCCACACACACAGACATATACCCCTGTACTACCTGCTATTCTTGTTTTTCATAGTTTGATGTGACTTTTTTTTTTTTTTTACTTCCTCTTGTTTCAGTCGTTGAACATTTATCAGAATCTGAACCGCCGTCAGCACGACACTGTCATCCACCTCATGGACATCGCTATTATCGCCACTGACCTGGCTCTCTACTTCAAGTCAGTACAATGGCAGATACATGAACACAGCTATTTATTGATCAAACAAATGGAGTGGCACATTTAATAAAAAATATATAGTTTTCAGTTATTTAACAGAATTCAAATAAAAATATAAAGAGTGACTTAATAAATTGATTTTGGAAGGAAACAACTTTTAAAAAGTAAGAGTGGATTATTTTGGCACACTCCTTACTCCACATGTAGTTTGCCCCACCCACCAACATCAAGTCAAGAATCTGTAGGAACATTTATCCCCAATGCCTTAAAAAACATGTGATAGAGATAGATGAGTGTCTCTGTATTAGAGTCCTGTTGTGTTTCTGTGCAGGAAGAGGACGATGTTCCAGAAGATCGTGGACCAGTCCAAGACCTACGAGACCTGGAACGACTGGACCAAGTACATGATGCTGGAGACCACGCGCAAAGAGATTGTCATGTAGGCTCACACCTACACACACACACACACACACTACTTTTATTGAATTTAGTGTAGTACGCTCATATTGTGTTTTTTTGTTTTATTATTATTTTTAATAAATGCTTTTAAATATACATACCGGCCTATTTAATGTTGCACACGGGTGAATGATGCCCACCACTTCTATGTTGAGCTCCAAATCCTTCAGTTTACTAGCTGTTGATGGTAATTTGGGGGGTAGTTATTACCAACAGAGACATACAGACGTACAGATCTCAGTCATGTGTTGTGTTTCCAGGGCCATGATGATGACTGCCTGTGACCTGTCTGCCATCGCCAAGCCGTGGGAGGTTCAGAGCAAGGTACACACCTGTGTGATCTCTGCACAAGGCCCTTTTCAAACTTCACAGTAGTGGTTGTAAAATGACACTCCAGCCTCAATGACATCCAGCCGGTCGCAGCATTAAGACACACTCGTACACAGGCTCCAGGAGAGAGGCTGTGTGAGAGGGGAACCAATGATAAAGTAGACAGAGAATGACATTTTGTCAGTGCTGCCATTTCTCTCAGCAGCGTTCAGCAGTGACTCCTGACGGCCTCATGCATCAAGAGCAACTTGGTGCTTTTCATTTCCCTCATCACCTCCTGGCAGGCTCAGCATTTTATTTCAGTTAACTATGTAATATACACATCGCCATCGAGCCTGCACACATGGCATATCAATATGAACAGGAAGCGTCTCTGGAGGGTCATTTTTTACCTTTATTTGTCTGCAATTGACTGGGAACATATGTTCTTTTTCAGTAGTGCCTGCTTCATATTCTTATACACACACATAAGCTGGTGACTCATAGCAATTGCATCAACATAGAACCCATAATAAAATCAGTAATGGTGATTTAAAGCACAGCCATTGAGTGCTGTGTAAATGTGTTTGATGCAAAAGATAAAGATAATAATCTGTTGTATGTCAGTAGGAAAAGTTTGTCCATTAAAGTCACCTGTCCAGCAGGCTGCTGCCCCGTAGGTATATACTCAATAGAAAGAACGGTTCTACATTTACCATTTTGTGTAAAATTGAGCTGAACTTTGCAATATTTTTCCACTGCCTGGATATCAGGGGACATGGCCAGATACATTATTCTGTTTATTTTGTTAGATTTTCCTCCAATCTGTGTGTGTATGTGTGTTGGTCTACACTTTTTAAAATATATTTTTATATTATATAATAATAACTCCACCTGGTAAAAGAAGTCTATCGCTGTGAATGAGAAACTAAACTTTGATTTGGTTTTCATGATTATCTATCGAGCATGACTAGCTAAGTTGAAAAAAGAGCAATAGTCTAGCTCTGCCATTCTCAACCAGTGGGCTGCAGAGCGCCATCTAGTAGGCCACGGTGGCGGTGGTACTGCCAAATCAGTCACAAGTACATGACATCCAACTATAATTAATGTAGTGAACTGACTCTGTACATGCTGATATAGAACAGAACAGCCCATCATATCAAACAAGAATCATTATTTCCACACAAAGTGTTAGACCTGCAACATATTCTTATTATATATTAATTAATAAAGCAAGTTCAGTTCTGTTACTCCTCCTGCATTGCACAGCCGCTGCCAATTAGGATATTCCACTTGTTATTTTTTTTGGCGGATATTTTATTTCTGGTTGGATTTCACCTTTGTCTACACCTGGTGAGTCAGCTCTACAACCCACACACACTGCCAGAACATCTATCTACAGCAGCAGCCACCCTCAAGTGAATTGTGCTCCAAAAGTAGTTTGATGACTAATTCTTTCCTTTTAAAGGTGAATTCCACCCTGAATACAGTGATAACATATCATAGCTGTCATACGAAACCCTCCAAACTCCAGTTTTGGTGATGATCATGTGCAGGGACCTGCAGATAGTCGATACCAGAATTTAATTTAACCAGAGTGATTCTCTGTTGGTGCAAAATTAGTCTTTAACATACTGTAGTTGATAAGATGGCCGTATTCTGACATAAGAATCAAGTACAAATACATTCTCTCAGATTTGTGTTTATGATAGACAGCCCTCTTTAAGATGCTATGGAGAGACAAAAGCTCAAGCTGCTTTAGTCTTGATAAAATATTCCGCTGACATTTTTATGGCTGATATTTTATTTTTCCCTCAGTTCCGCTTCCCACGCACACAGAATATCTGTCCACAGGCCCACCAGCCTCATGGCAATTGTTCCCCAAAACTGGCTTGATGACTAACTCTTTCTAAAATGAGGTTTCTACCCTGAATACAGAATTCAGATATTATTCATCAGACCTCACGTTGCTCCATTTAAGGTTTGTGAGGGCAGACAAAACTGGCTTTCATCTAACCAAGACACAAAGCCTGAAACTGCCTCGTGAGCTGTGAATAAGATTCTCGTTTATGGGACGTTGTGAAAGCTTTATAGGATGATTTTAACAACATACACAGGAAGATATCCTGCTTGATAAAATCCCACTCAAACAGAAAATTGTGCTCCAACAGCTGATATTGTATATGACAGCCTGTGTTGGAATATGTAGTTCTGAAATTAATTAATAATTAATTAATTAATCAAAATATTTGGGAAAATATATCTATATATAGATATCTATAGATTTCTGATAGATGAGTAATCATTCAAGAATGTTCTCTGGTTCCAGGACTTGCTACAGTTTTATGTCATTGTACATCTTTAGGTTTAGGGATGTTGGTTGCACAAAATAAGTAACTTAAAGGTTCAGTGTGTAACATTTAGGCAGATATATCTATACAGAAATGGCATACCTTAAAATGAGCTGTTTTTTTCTACATTAGGGGGTAGTCCCTCTTCTACGATGTCCGCCATGTTGAACCGTCATGTTTCTACAGTAGCCCAGAATGGATAACCCAAACACTGGCTGCAGATATCTGCAACTTCTCCGCTAGATGCTACTGAATCCTACACACT
>NW_023339785.1:3437798-3444217 GCF_004916995.1 Morone saxatilis
CACACTGGTCCTTTTAAAGACAACATCTTGGACTACATATGCAACATATTGTCATTCACATTTGAAAACTGTGATTCTGAAATTGAATTGAAATTTCAAAAATGTTAAAAAGCAGCTCTGTTCGATTGCTTTGTAATTTGACCCCAGAGGTTTATGTACTCGTTGAAGTGATGATCAAATCCCCATAATAGTTGTACATGTGATTGTTATTGTCCCTAATTGTGTTGTCAACAGCAGCCAAACAGACAAATTCTTATTGACTGACACTCAAAACTTTTTGTCTCACCCTCTAGGTGGCGCTGTCTGTAGCTGCAGAGTTCTGGGAGCAGGGAGACCTGGAGAGAACAGTCCTGGAGCAACAACCCATTGTAAGGACACAGAGAGAGTGGTGCTTGAGAGAGAAAGAGATGCTAAAAAAAAAGTTTGAGGACTGGATGGAGGAAAAGCACTAACCCCCCTTTAGCTCCAACGGTGCTGCGGTTCTATTAATAGTTGATCTCTGACCTCAGAAAAGAGGATTTCCCTTCGAGAGACAATAAAGCAAAACATAATTATTATTACTAGATGGGTTATGGCAGTATGTGTTTGCTAAAATCTGAGGACAATTTGACCTCATCAGTCTTATCTGGTTCTATCACTAATTTCACTAATTGCATATTTATTGAATATATTTGTTTCCTGTGAAATGTCCACAGTGTAGAACATAATCAAGATGTTGAAATGTCTTCTTCTGATCCTGTCTAAATGCTTTTTAAGATTTTTTTTTTTTTTTTAGAAACTATCCACACGAGGCCTATTATATTGTGACTCGGCCATGGTTACTTCTTTTTAAAAAACTTGTAGGTGGACCTTTGACTATGCTATACAAACCTTTCAGGTGTCTGGTTCACCATAGAGTTGGAGTTAACAAGTTACAGTCCTGAAGTGCAGAGCTTTAGGACTTAAATGTCTGGTCTTTCTAATGAGCCTCAGGCTAGTTGGACCCTTTATCATTCAATCTTTTTTTCCCTCTTTTATAACTATAATCTTAACAAACATGTTAATGATGTCATCCTATAGTTTGAACCTGTTCATGATGCAAATTTAAACTCCTAAAATCTGCAAAAGCAGATGTGTGATTAATCTTTTTAATTAATTTGGATTGTAAAAAGTAGTTTTATGTTCCTGGGCTTTTCTGTGTAATTTGTATTTCACTGCTTTCCAGTTTTTATTCTAAATCAGTTTGTGCCAGTAAGCTAGAGTTTGAGAGGAGAAGAAAGAAGATTTGGTGGGTGGACAGGAATCATGGAAATTAAGGCAGGACAAGGCTCTCCTTGGGGCTTTAATTTAGGATTGAGAGCAGGAAGGACACAATGAGAGAGAACAAGAGACAGAAACACAGTCGGAAGACAAAATGAAAAGACAGATTTAGTTCCCCATGGCGGGCGGTGTTGGCGATGTACAGGCCATTATGTGGAGCACTGATACAGAAAGAGCAGGCGCTGTGGCCCTAACCCAGCCGACCATACCCTCCCCTGGCTCTCTCTCCTCCATTCTGCCCCTGTGTCTCTCTCTCATCGCTCTGTTTCATTCCCTCATGTCCTTGAGACACTTGAAGTGCGAGAAGCACCATCCCACACTCTCTCACCTCACAGTACTCTGAATTTAATAGCACCTGTGTCAGCAGGGAAAAGTTTTCATTTTGATCAGTTTGTATTTTCCCAGCAGTCGATTTTGTGACTCACTGTGGTCTGACAAGAAAAAAAAGACTTTGCAGAGGCTGCGACACTTGAACAATTTTGTCAGGAAATGTAGGTGGGCAATTTTGCCAGAAATTATAGCCAGCATGAACTTTCTCTGACAGGTTTTTACAGCCCAGTGTGCCGCCAGGTGCACCAGGTACATTTTAGATGTGGCTGCTAATGTGGATCTAATAAAACCTTGCATGTTCATTAGACTTTATTTACACTCGCAAATGTCACACTGAGGAACTAGAGCCCTCTTCTTCTTCTTTAAAGGAGACTATTTGGGTTCTGATTGGATGTTTCTGACATTGGAATTTCTTCTGTACCAATATCACTACCCATCGGGAATTGATAACAATTTAGCCTCTGGGGGCAATGGCCAGTGTTTTAGGGCAGTGTAACCAGTAGGTATCCGGACCAAAACTTCCTCTTTGCCTGTCATAGTTTACAGTCCAGTTAGCAACCTGAGACGCGAGAATGTAGTTTTGAGTTGGAAGACAAATAAACAGAAAAATTAAAGTTGGCAAAGTAAAATAGCCATAGACGCCAATTTCGTCCAGTAGTTTCCAGCTCATTTGCTCTCCACACAAACAGTTTACCTGCATGCAACCAACGCTTGCTCAAACATGATAGGGCAATACTACTCGGACTACAGACGGAAACCAGAATGCTTCCACTGTCAAAATCTTGGTCCTTTGCCTACAGATTCTGCATTCATATGCAGATATCTGTTCATAGAGATTACATTAAAATAGACCGCTTGGTATTATTACTACAATATTTAATCTGAGTATAGAAGCATCTAGATTCTTAGCAGAAAGGTTGATCAGTGTATGTGAATATTTTAAACATGTTTCTCTCTCTCCTCCAGCCTATGATGGACAGAAACAAAGCAGCTGATCTGCCGAAGCTGCAGTGTGGTTTCATCGATTTCGTTTGTGCTTTTGTGTACAAGGTCAGACATCACACCTCACAAACACAGAAACATTCACTACTGAGTCCCTTTAACCTACTAAACATAGCTGGCTAAACTGTAGGTACATTTGCATGCAGGTCTGGCGTTTTCTCTCAAGACCACATGAGTAACATTACTGAGTAACTTTATTCCAGGTGTGCAACTAGATTACCATAATCAACATTGTCCGCACTCATTCGTTTGTGTTATATTTATTTGATTTTATAAATGTTAACACTTTGGATCTAACAAAGCAGAATTGATCTGATGTGATTTAATTTGTCCCAGGAGTTCAGTCGTTTCCATGTGGAGATCACCCCCATGCTGGACCGCCTGCTGAACAACAGGAAGGAGTGGAATGCCCTGAAGGAGGAGCATGAGGCCAAACTGGCTGCCCTCGAGGAGGCCAAGAAAGCCAAGGAGGAGGAAGCACAGAAAACTGCGGGGACCAAACAAGGTAGGAGGCTCTCACACGCGTGAACACTCACAGAAAATGCATTACTATCTCTATTTCATGTGAATGGCAAATGTATGGTAAAACTGCTGCTTGGTAACCATAATACCACACAAATACGCACATGCCGTGGAGAAACTGAAAAATGTTTGAATTCATTTATCACTTTAAA
This sequence comes from Morone saxatilis, assembly GCF_004916995.1. NCBI lineage: Eukaryota > Metazoa > Chordata > Actinopteri > Moronidae > Morone > Morone saxatilis. The sequence goes on from NW_023339785.1 coordinate 3,441,104, forward strand.
TAAAAAAAAATAACTCCTTGTTTTCTGCCTTCCTTCCTTCCTTCCTTCCTTCCTTCCTCCCTCCCTCCCTCCCTCCTGCAGGGAGTGCAGCCCAGTCACAATCAAAGACTTGCATTCTCAGCTAGAGATGCTTCAACAGTACCAGCTTGCTTGCTACATGGATGTGGTCCAGCACTGGGTTGCCTCAAAGATAATTTATTATACAGTTAACTTCAAAACCCCTTACAGATGTCTCCTATGGCTGTATTTATTGATATTTTGTCCCCTCAACGCTTTCCTCTACCGCTTTCCTTCTGCACTGCTTCTTGCACCAGCATATGTTATATGTCATATGTTATCTGAAAATCAAGAAAGAAAAAGAAAATTTCAAAAAACACTATTTATTCAGCTTGACCGTGCACATTGCTTTAAATTGATTATAACAGTGCTGGCTGCTAACCCTAACTGAAACCAGCAACCAAATGTAGTAACTAATGGGCTAAAACATGAAAACCATCAGTTTGTTCCTTAAGAGTCAATTTAATCTGTGATGATGGCTGGTCTACATCTAATCCAAATTTGACCAAAAATGTTTAGTTTTGCAAAAACCTCTGGTTGGTCAAAATCGGATGATGAAAATATCTGCTGTCCGAGGATGTGGCTTTCATGAACCCTTGATTGAAAAGGTTCAAAACAAAAGATGTGAAAAAGATTTAGCAAAAAAGGTCCAAGACGATCAACAATTCATAGCTCAGATTGTCAGGTATTTTGGTGTTTTAAGGGACTTTGCATAATATCCTGTGTATTTTGTAGATGTTGATCCTTTATGATGCAGTAATATTAACGGAGAGTGAAACAGGGCATGTCAACACTGTCTGTGAATCAAATGTCAACAGTTATTTTGTATTTTTGGCTCAGGTCTTGTGACATTTGACATTTGTCTGCATGCTGTCAAGAAGTCAGAATTTCTAATGGACATGAAAAGAAACAGAACTTAGCTTGTAAGATAGTTGTACATGTCGTTCTGTCATTGGTTCGTCACTGAGAGCTCATTTTCTGCTCTGCACCATTGGTTTGACTATATACTGTAAATGGAAATCTGTTATAAGCTTGTACATACTAACAAATCATTATATGCAAAATTGTCCTTCTGTAGACTCATTTCTCTCTCAACACACAACATGTATTACTTTTATTGTAGTTGGTGATGAGGAAATGTGACAGTGCTTATAAGTCACTTTGCTGAGATTAGTAAAGATGTATTGCTATTTTCCTACTGAATTACTTCAATTACTTGGTGTCTGTGTTTTTACTGAGCTCTTTAGGTGTGCTGTTAAATACTGATTATGAGTTTAAATTACTTTCTTGTGTCTTGGTATTTTCTGGTAGTCAGAGCCACATTTGTAAAAAATACACCTGTTAAGCTTGAGTGAGTGAGTGAGTGAGTGAGTGAGTTCGAGTGATATCGAGTGAGTTCGAGTGAGTTCGAGTGATATCGGCGTGGGGGGGCCCATCTAAGATTATCTCGTCCCGGGCCCAGGCGAGACTGTCAGCATGCTTACCAATCAATGTCACTAGCAATTGTACACCTGGTGGCCAAAACTCCTCTCACTGGCAAAAGTCTTTTCTCATTTGGACTCAGACCTGACTTGGACTCGACAAGGTGGTTTTGACTACAGTGTGACTCTGTAAATCATAATAATGGTTATATTAATATCACAGTCATTGTTCTGAGACACTCAGTAAGAAAGTTTCTCAGTTTCTATAATCATCATCATATTGGCAGAAACAGGCTCCCATACTGGACTGCTACCAGGCAGTCCCTTGAGAACGATAATCAGTTACTCAGCAGCAAAAGTAATGGATTACATTACAAATGACTAGGGACGCACAATAATTATCAGGGCGATAAATGGGGGAAGAAAAAAGTCTTATTCCAATTTTTACATTATAGCCAATTATCAGTTGATAATGAAGCAAAACGATTGATATACTTTATTTCTATGAAAGACAAAGTATGTCTGATGTGTTGTTGGTTGTTTGTTGTAGTAAACAACAGTAATGCCAGTAAATACTGATTATTAAATCATCCTTCTTTATTCTCTACTCTCTCTCTAGTCTGTATTACCAGCAGGTTTGCACAAACAAAAAAAGTTATCAGCATCTTTTTAAAATACAGAAAATAATTTAATTTAATTTAATTTTTAAAAAAATTATAAGTTATCTTATTGGTTAAAAAAAAAACATCCTGACTGAGTATCTGAACTCCTCCACAATCCACACGTCACATCTCCTGCTCTGGGTCCGACAGCAGAGCGCCTCATGCTTTAGGTTTCAGTAATGTAGGTATGTGCTGCTCTCTGCTGGACACCACAGTGTAATGAACCTGTAACCTGTAATACAAATCAATTCAGTTGTTAAAGACAGAGAGATAAATTATGTCCTTTTATAGTTATTTTTATTAATAATTTTAATGTAGACGATAAGATCAGAAATCAGATCACTTGTTCCTGCAGCTCCAGATACGACCGATAGATCATAAAATACACACTGAATAAAAACAAAAGAGAAAAATACAATAAATAATAGAAATAGCACAATAAGATATGGAGCCCTGCGCAGGTCACAGCAGGAGGTAGTGGCACACTGTAACAACTATAAGAACAATATATACAGCTGTGTAATTTAAAAGTCATAAAGGGGCTATTAATATACAGCACAGGTATAATATCATCTTAATAATGTGCTTACTCTTCCTTTGTATAACAATTTATTCAGTTATTAAAGACACAGAGGTACATCATTATAAGTACACACAGTTAAACACTTTAATTGTATTTCACTGTTAAATCTTAAAATATTGATCCAACACTGTAAATTATAACTTATTATAACTATGTTATGAAATTATAACGTAGTATTTTCTTTCTTTCTGATCAAGACACTTTCTACAGGAAAGAACAGAGCAGGCTACTCAGGTTCTTCAATGTCTGCACTAGGCTACTGCAGATGTTCTACCAGTCTGTGGTGGCCAGTGTCATCTTCTCTGCTGGGGTGTGCTGGGAGGAGGCATCGGGACTAGGGGTACCAACAAACTGAGCAGGTCAGGAAGGCCAGCTCGGTGGTGGGGATGGA
>NW_023339785.1:3444317-3450548 GCF_004916995.1 Morone saxatilis
GAGTGAGTGAGTGATCGAGTGAGTGAGTGAGTGAGTGAGTGATCTACAGAGTAGACAGAACTATCTAAACATACCAGTGCTCACTACATATATTTTGCTTGTGTGAGTAATAGTAAGATCAATAGCAATATATATGTGTGTTTATTTATATATATATATATATACAATATGATCAGCCTTTCCCATGGCTGTTAAACTGTTTGAGTGATCTTGTGATGAGCGGTTATGAAACGTGTGTATTTCAGCATTAAACACTCATATTTGTGTATGTATGATGAGTTTTTACATAGACAGCATATCGGAATGCTCTTCTGTCAGAATTTCATTTCTAAGACACCTCCTTGTTACACTTTTCCAGCATGTTTGTTGAACTCTCACTGCACTTTCATTCCCGAGAGAATCTGTTTGGAAAAGTTTTGCACTCTTTTCAACCATGAGCATTTACAACCCAGTAAGCATTTGACTGACAGCAGTGTGCAGGAGCTGGCTAAGTGTTGTGCAAAAAGTTATTTTCCTAAAAAATAGGTATCCTCACTGGTAGTGTGTCTTTGCATCAAATTCAAGCCAGGAAACAGAAATAACAAAATTCTAAATCTTTTTATCCCCAACCACTAATGTTTATTGATTCTGCAAGACAGTTGTCAAGCTTTGAATTGTTCTATTTATTAAGTGTCTTTTCTCAATGATTGTGCTTGAAAAACACAACCCAGAAATCTCTGATTTACAAAAGAGACTGAAGGTAAAACTGTTTAATTCTTTTAAAATAGTTTTCAGTAGTCTAGGTTACATATAACCATTGTTGTGACAGCATTGTAATTCCTATATTTCAGTAGTAACGAGTAATGTGCTGGACCTGTGTCATGCTGGCTAAATGTTCTTGTAACTTACATGTCTGCGGTATGCAAAACCTTCTAACCACATTTAGCTCAGTTTAATTCTAGAGGCTTAGACATCGTTTGACCTGCAAATGACCAAATCCTTGCTTACTGAGAACAGATCACCCTGAGGACAAAGTAAGGGCACACTATCTGGAGAATTCTAGGGAAAAGAAAATCCTAACACTCACAACCCAGCCCCAGCACAACAACAGCAACATCTTTATGGTAAACGCATGTTCAAATTCAAAGCAAACTTGGAAAAACGTTTGTTGTGGGTTTTTCACAAACCGATGCAAGTTGCAGCTGTGGAAGTTTACAGTAAAGTACGGTACGTTTTCACATGTTCAACATGTAAAATACTGGAAACTGGCTAAATGAGAGTATTAGATATTTATGTGGATGGGAGAGAATAATCTGCAGCACTAATGCAGGGTTACTGCAGGAAACGGAAACATGCATAACAGACGACTTAGACAACAGCTGACAAGATATAATCTGCCAGCTGCACTATCCATTTGCATGCGTTCGTGTTTGTACACATTAGTTAATTTCCCCACCTAGAGCCATACATAATGCTGTTACAAAACACAACATGAAGCCAGAGTGGGATAATGAAAACTGATCGCCACTGGAGCATCAACAGGGGGCACATGAGCTAAATTCCTCATCACCTACCCCTGCCTCCCTCACACGCTGTAGTAATATAATAATAGCATGGATACATAAGCTAAGTGTGTCGTCACTGGTGTATGACGTAAGTCCCCATGACGTAAAGGCATGCTGGGAGCTCAAAGGATTGCCGTATATGGTTGTGATGATCAGCGGAGCTTGCAAAGCTTGGCTCTGACGCAGGGATAACCCGTGACTGCAGAGAGAGAGAGAGGGAGAGGGGGGAGAGTAGCAGCTGCAGTACAAGCAGTGAGCCTGCTCGGAAGGGAGCTTTAGCCTCATTCTAGCAGCGATCGGGGGCAGTCGTGACTGCAGAGCTGCCAGCCTGCAAGCCACAGCCGAGGGAGCGATGCAGGACTATTTATAGGACCACTATGCATGGGTTGGCTGCAGTTTCTAAGCAGAGGAAGTCACTTGACTAGTTTGCGCAGGCTTTTTTTGCCCCCAGCAAATGCATTCGTCAGCATTTTATGACGCACACTTTTATATATGGTAGCGTTTTAGCCGATGCCCTGATCACCTGATGACCTCAAATTCTGACAGTAGGACATGGGTTTCAGGTAGTGATGAGTGTGCAGTGTCAGAGATGCAGCACTGGCATAACCAGGGATGCAACTGAAGAGTTTGTTAGCCATGTTTAACAATTATGTGGCATTTCTCCTTAGCAAATCAATAAAAAGGTTCATTGATTGTCAAAATCATAGTTAATAAAATTGTAGGACAACAATTGGATGAGTCTTACTCCTGTGACCTGTGGAAGCAAAGCACCAAGATCAATGTGAAATAAGTGCGGCGATCGTTGCATTTCTCAGATTTCAAAGACAAAAAGATATTAAAGTAAGGGAATAACTGAGAGAGCTGAGGACACACTGATGTGACCTTTTTAATCACGCCGTTTCTCACCTTTCTTCAATTCATGCTCAAAACCATACCAAATCATTTCAGTCGCAGCAGGTGTGATGTGGGTTCCTGGATCAACATGTCTCATGAGGACAGTTAAGAGGCTTATCCAACACCTCGCACAATATGCAGGATCTGTGCAGAAAGCAACCGTATCACAAACTAAAACACTGATATATTTGCCTGAATCTGTTCCATACTGCTGGACTGTGAAGCAGTTGTTCTCCATCTCAGGGTCAAAATCCCCTGAGGTGTCAGTGGATGTTTTGGGGCTAATATGATTTATAGCCATGAAAGAAATGTTACTGAATTAAAAATATTATAGTATTTAATTTAAGCCAGGATAAATGCCAATCTAGCAAACCAACAACATCCAACGGTAAAATTGAAACGGGCATTAATGCAACAATCTATAACCTCAAAATACAGCCTAAAATTGCATGTCATCATTTAGTTGATGTGTGTGTCAAAAATGGTCAGCTTCCACTGTATGTAAGTCATCAGTGTGTTCCACGAGGTGACCTTTGACCTGATAGTGCTCTCTGCACTGTCATGTGTCCTGTCTGAGCTCAGTTGGCGTCCCGAGAGACAACACTCAGTGAAAACCTAATTTCTCATTTATTGCAATGTGCAGAATGAATAACCACAAAATGCACTGCACATGTACAACACAAATAAATGAAACAGCAATTAAAATGTTTTCATGCACTTTTTGCCTCGTGTTAATCTGTAAATGTTGCTCCCCTCCTATAATTGATGTACTGTATGTCTTATTTTGGAAATTGTGAGACGCAACATTCTCTTAAACAAATGTAAAACAAAAGCTGTTGTCATCCTCACTACCCAGCCCAGTCTCATGCCAAAGCGTGTAATAGACCTAGCGATTAACTAGCTGATACTATGTCAGTGTCATGTTACGCTGCACCTAGACTTGAAGAATACATGATTATTGGCAAAGCAGTCTAAGGAGTGACAGTCTCTGTAGGAAGGAGGGGTAGGATGGATGGATGTGTCATTCTGGCAATACTGATCATCAGCCAATCTGTGTAAATGCACTGTATTGACTAATATGCCCCTGGCTAATTAAAAAAAAAAAGTTTCTGCCAAATAGGTGGTCATTTGACATCTAGTCACGATACTATGCTGAACAATCTGGTTCTAGGACAATCTGTTGGATTTCTGGTATGTCCCAAATTTCAGTCGGCTGTTTACGGTCTGAGCAGATCCACAGTTCCCATGTTGCTGCTGTACAGTGATCTGTTATAAACTGTAGTGAGCTTGTTTTAATATTAGCATTAGCAGAGTAGCATTTTATATGGGACTAAACTGTAATCTTGAGTGAGACTGAGCTGTGATGTAAAACAGACCATATTGTCTGCATCTTCAGCTATATGCCGCTCCATATCTTTCCTTTTTCTTACTCTCTGTTCAATTGCACAAACTACTGCTGCCCTTCTCTCTTTTGGCCAACATTGTTGAGGATGCTGGTGTCTTGTTTGAATGAACTTGAATTATGGGCAGAATTGACAGGTGGGACGGGTCAAATGATCCGTACAATGGCAGCATAAAGGTTGCAGGTTCTGGTCGTACAGAAAGAAAGAATAAATGTGTAGTATATTAACACAAAGTACAAGATTAATAAACAATCACAGTGCCCAGCTTTATTTAGAAAAAAATCTAACTAATAAGATGAGGCAAATTAGCCATCAATGTCGAAGATATTTTGCTTGAAAAATGAAAGAAGGAAGGCTGAAAAAAGTAAGCGAACAAATGCAGCCCAATCACATTGCCCCAGACAGGCTGTATAGAATGGATGAAGAAACATAATTCACAGAGTCTCAACATGGCTGACTAAAAAGAAGTTATAAGGTTGACAGTGGTGTCTTGTCCTGGTGTCCCTGTCAGAGTTGAGCAGAGGCTCATGGGGACGACAGTGTGTGTCTAATAACTCGGCACTGCACTGCAGAGCAGCTCTGTTTGCTGCAGTCACGACTGCCCCACAGAAACAACCAAACAGAGGACAGCAGGGCAGGAAATGGCTGACAGGATGATTTCTAATCGTCTGCTTTCTCCTCTGGCTTTGGGCTGTACAATTAATCACAGTCAAAAAAAAAAAAGGTTCATGCTTTACAAATGGCTCTATCAACCAAAGAAAAGTCACTTTAGTCATACATGAATTACTTAAGTTGGAAGTTTATAATGTTAATACTTAGTTTATGAGGGACACCTAGCTGAAACTAATTCAGTCTTATACAACAGCTTTCCAATATATCTTACCTTCATGAAGGTTATGATGTTGGGTTTTTGTTGGAGCTGTTTTAGCGAAGCACTGATTCCACTTTATGGTTATTTTGGCGGCTGTAGTTGTAGGAGGTGCTGTTGAGCTAAATAATGTTTTATTGATCTAAGTCTGGCCTCATTAGCAGAAAGGTTGTCTTAGAGATACCATGGGCATATAGATTGTTGGTTGTGTAGCTATGTGCCATTTGGTTGATTTATTACAACAATAAATGTTGTAATAAAAAAAAATAAAACGATAAAAAAAATAAATAAAAAAATGTTCTCCAAAGTGAGTCAAGCAGGTTTGTAGAGCTGTGGACTCTGCTGAGGCTGTTCCTTGTCACCAATTCTGTTTGTGGTATTCATGGAACGAATCTGTATCACCTCAGCCAAGAAGGGTCTACGCTTTGATGATCTCAGGGTTGTCTGCTTTTTGCAAATGATGTAGTTCTGCTGGCTTTACTGGACTGTGACCCCAAGTCTGCACTGTGTAGGCAAAATGTGAAGTGGTTGGAATGAGAGCCATTATCCATGGTACAGTGCAATGCCCCCTTCAGATTAGAGTCGTGTTACCAGTTGAGGGTAAGCTTTTTGAATAAGATCGCATTGTGTACCAGACAGTCACTGTGGAAGGGTGAAAGCTGGAGCCTGATTGTGAGTTTGTCTATGTTCCAACTCCCTCTATGGTCATGAGCTGTGGGCAGTGACCACAAGAATGACATTTCAGATTCAAGAAGCCAAAGAACATGCAGAATGCTTAGTGTCTTGAATCAAACAGCTTTGTGTATTGTTTAAGTGGTTACTTGTAGTGCCAAACCAACTGAGAATCAACACTGAAAGGTATAGCTTTGCAGCTCTATATTTTTGCACGATCTGGCAGCATAGTACACGCTGCTACAGTTTTTAGCTGAAAAAGAGAACACAGCCGCTATCACTGAATAATAAATGTATGCATTCGGCCTGGTACATTTTCCTCGTCCCTCGTATCCTTGGGGCTTTGTGAAACATAAATGGTACCATGTGTTTTTGCTGGTGTGGGAGTGACAGGAGACCAGAGACCATCAGTACAGCAGTGCTGGTATAGTGATGTCCTGCACACAGACATCATCAGTGCAGTCACTGACATGTGAAGCACAGTTTAGCCAGGCGGAAAATTGCCAGCGGCCTGTTAATAGGACGCTATTTAACCAGGGGAAGACTGGAAAGAGGGAGTGTACCGCTTATGGAGCTCAACCTCTCCACAGCATGGATAGACTGATCACAGCAGCCACACAATACATGCAGTCTTGTGTATAGATGCTAACACTTGTCTGTATACAAACACTCATACAGGCATAAGGCGCGATAATATTCAAACTGTATGTCTAAAGACGAAGTGCTAACAACACACAACAGAGAAATCTTATACAACCATTATCTTATACACATAATAATAGAGCAAATGCAAGTGTTTTAATATTTGTACGATCATGAAAGATTTCTAACTTTAAAAACTAATATTCCA
>NW_023339785.1:3450564-3482491 GCF_004916995.1 Morone saxatilis
GAGAAATGTATCTAATTGTATTTAGTAACACAGGAACCCTGTGTAGTATGGAGTATGGAAAAGTATAGAATGTGATTTTTGTATTTTCCGGATTCGGATAAGTATGAAAATTTAGAAATTGTACAAATAAAATGATCACACTAATAGTAGTAATTAGAGTTGTTCCGATTCCGATACCAGTATCGGAAATGTCTCTGATACTGCCAAAAATGCTGGCATCGGTATCCGCGAGTACTGGAGTCCAGGCACCGATCCAACCGTAATTTATTAAATTAGTAATCTATTTACTGGTTAGCTCCGTTAAGCTCTGGTACAGTTCCTTCAGGTTCCTTTTCGACCGCTCTTTAAAACGCAGGTGGCCTGTGGTGCAACCTGCAGCTGCTGGTCTTCTAGGAAGGGACGAGGAGGATTCGATCAGGTGACACAGACACCACACACACGACACACGTGTGTCCCAGAGCGGTTGAGCCGCGAGGCGCTTGGAGCTAAGCTTAACTACAGTATTATTGTCGCAGTGTGGAAATATTTCACGACTGATTATCTCCACCAGTACACTGCAAAATCTCAAGGGTGGCGACGACGCTCTTCTTGCTAATTTTAACACAACGTTAAGTTTAAGTTGCTGTTCGCACTATGTTTGGTATACCTTGTTCGTGTAGATCTGCTAAAAATATAAGATGGGTTGAATTTGCTGCTATAGTATATGTTTTTACATGAAGGGTTTAACGCTGGAGCCCAGGCTTTACCAGCAATGATAATCATATCACAGGATGATATTTTTTTTTATAACATACTGGTATCGGATCGGTACTCGGTATCGGCCGATACCCACAGCACAAGTATCGGAATCGGTATCGGGAGGGAAAAAATGGTATCGGAACATGTCTAGTAGTAATCAGATATTATGCTTGTCTGCAGTGATGTAGTTATCAAAAGTAAACAGATAAGCTTTTCTGTGTAAGGAAACCTTTATGGCTGTGTTTATCGTTGTTTCCATGGACACAGTGAATGAACAAAGCTGCACAGATGCCACAAAAATGTAATTATGTAATTTTTTAAATCAATTTGTTGAGGGAAAACAATACGAGTAGGGACCCTGGTTAGTTTTCTTCCTCTTTAGGTGGAGATATTTGACACTGTGCTCCAGCTGCGTAGGAGTGTGAATGGTCACAGTGGGTAAAGCAAGCTTTCTGAGGACTGGCCTGACAATCACAAATATAAAGCCTGGCTGTATAAGGATCCAATTGGGGAAAGAAAGCTGATTTGTATGAGCTAGTAGCTAGCTATGATCTTCTGGAAATGATTTAGCAACATAATGGCATACATCGTTAACAGTTGGATTTTAAACTATTTATTTACATAAAAAGCATCTAGCTATTTGTACTCAGAAGTCAAATATGGTCTAAAAAAACTCTTAAGACAAGTCTGAAAAATTGAGTTTAGAAAGTAAGGAATTTGTAGGAACCCTGCTAAAAGTCCAGTTGATAACATTTGAACCCTGAAGTTAAAGATTTCCCATTTTAAAAAGTGTTTTTCTCCTGGAGGTGTGTCTTAACCACTATTTGGAGTGTAGAATTTAATAAAAATCCTATAATCATATAGTGCACTTTTCTAGGGCCAGAGCAAAAGTTAGTCATGCAGTGTACACTGAGGACGTCACCACCCACAGGGCAAGTTTTATCACGGTCAAATCACGACAGAATTCCACAGACGAGTCATGTGTAAAGAGAAGACTGGATGCGTTTTGATAGATTAAAAAAGTATTTTCAAAACAACCAAAAATGTCATTTTTCTTATTGTCAACAAATCCCATAAAAAGAGTCAAACCAACAGTGAACTGATACTAAGTATTGTGTGTGTATGCTATGCCTCTGTGCCATAGAACTCCATTGTGAGCTCCATCCAAAAACACAAATGAGCTCCTACTGTACCATAGATACACAAAGTATTCCCACATTTGTAGTTGATTTAGTTCTTCTAAATGTTTGCTAAAAACTACAATATCCAGCTTTCTACCCATTTTTAAAGATTTACATCTTCAGTAGAAACAAGTGGGCCAGACAGAACATAGAGCATACTGAAAGGTGCATTGTTGGTTTTAAATTACACCACTCTTATGTTTTGAACTGACTAAATGCTAGACCCAACTTCCTCTAGATAATTCAGAGAAAATATGGTAAAAGTGATATTTTGAATGAAACACCATAAATACAGCCAACAGTGAAAAAAGGTATCACCACAAGAACTGAGATGCTGTTCATTAGGATTTTATTTTTTGGAGGCAAATCAATGAATATATGTACTTTTATACAGTATATGAGGAGCACATCTCTACAGTTTCATAATGTAAACAATCTCTGAAGAGAAATGTATTCAGTTTAAAAGGAAGCCATAGTCTTCTGTTTTAAACTATTTACATGAATTAAAATATAATTTATAACATCAGATACTTCCGCTTCTATGAAACTAGATTTTAACAATTCAAAAATACTGAAATGCCTTTGTCTCCACATTCTCAAGACATATGAAATCACACAAAAACAGAGAAAATAACACCATTTGAAGACATCCAAACTAAGTGGCGTATAAATAAAAAAAAAAGAAACAAAATAAAACCAACATATGTAAAAATATAAAATCTCACTAGCAGTATTTACCTTTTTTGTTTTTACCAAAAACTAAGTTAAAAAAAGAAAAAAAAATCATTTATGTGAATTTGATAGTCATTAGATGTAAATAGACAATAAAATCAATAGTAATGAAAAACAACAAAAACAATGTATGCCCTTTTATGTCAAAATATTTTCCTCCACCAAAAAAACACCCACTCACATTTAGCAGATTTTGACAGTTTGCAGTCCCTACTTAGTGCCTATTTGACATCACTGTTGCCATCAAGTTTGACAGATTACCCATTATTTTATGTGTATTGTACAACTTTTGATGTTGAAATGCGACACATTTGCAGATCAAAGACGGAAGTGGAATCCAGAATCAGGCCGGTATTGCAAGCACTGTCCTGGTAGGGGCTAATTTGATGGTGCAGCTAGCTGACAGATACATTGTTTTCTGAACTTAAGAAACAGTAAGTGACAAAGAAAAACAATGAAGTGTTTTAGTGGGCCATGGCATTGGAAACATCACATCTATAAAACTTAATCTGACGTGGCCGTCGAAAATGTCACATTTTACACGAGCCACGCTCTTTATTGTTGAAATTAAATTTTTTGGTCAACTTGCCTATCAAGTTTTATGGTTTTCTTGCCATTTTCCATTCTTTTGAAATGAAGAGTGGAAAGAAAGGTATTGCATTCTGACGTGGGTAATTCCCTTTGGAAGGTTTTTTTTTTCTGACTTTTTTTTATTATTTGGATTCGTTGTCCATCGACCTAGGACCTAGACCAAGCGGACAGCGGTATTGTGTTGAGATGTGTCAACGTGTTCTCAAAACACTGAGGAGAATGGTCAACATCAAAGTTTTCTATAAGAAAGTATATAATCATCTAGATATCTACACAAACACACAAATATATATTCATATATATGTATATACCTTTTTATAATATGGCTATTGAAAAAAGTTTTAATTACGTCAGTAATTATTTAATAATAAACCACATTGGATTGGAAAGGAGTTCAGACAGTAATAATAAAAGCTAGTGGTAGCTTTGTTCCCCCCCCCCTCCCCGATTGATTTTTAAGGCTTGCCATGTTGAAAAATTGGGTTGTTTTGATGTCAATACCCTCTGTAACAATGGAGGAACCCTCACAGGCACAGCAGCAGCCACTGTAGAAATCCCACCACATACTGCACACTCACATTTCCTGCCAGTCTGAATTTTGGGTTGCATGTAGAAACTGTGTACGCTCTTCCTCCACGAAAAGGCCAAACAGATTGTTTAGGTCAGCAAAAAGTTAACATTTGCTTACCAAAAGTGTTTCTGAAGGTAAAAAACTAAACATCTTCCACACAGGTTTGAAGGCTCCCATTCACACCCTTGATCTCCGACCCGTTCTTGCCTGTCACGTCCCCTCAGGTAGTAAAGAAACATACACCCTCTTCTTATTCGACATTCACAAATTTGCCTTTGTGCTTTATTTTGCATCTATCCTGCTTAAGTATTGCATTATCTTACAAACGCAAAACTCTTAGCTAGTTGTACCATTATACCGTTCTGTAACTTGTATTTGATAATAATTGATTGAATCCAAATGCTTCCTTTATGGGATGAAGTAAAGGTGCAGCAGTGAAACTGGGATTTTTACAGTGCCTACCTCATCTGTATCAACTAGTCTGAAACTTTAACTGGGTCAAACCAGCGACAACTGTATTTTTTTTTTCTTTTCTTCTTTACCTCCCTCCCACATTCCTTTACCAGAGTCAAATATGTATAGTTATTAGCCGTTACCGTAATACAAGTGAGTGTTCAATGCAACTCAGATTTGAACAAACCTGTGCACCATCGAATGTGGTAATAACATAGTTACAACAGCTTCCTTTCAATGAGAAGAAAACATTGTGAAGATATTTCTCTACTTGGGACGTTATTTGTGCAAGAGTATATTAGTACAATTTGTTTTGTATACGTGTTATGTGTTTACACACAGCTGACCACATTCTTTCTGTAGTTTGTTTTTATGATTTTTTTGTGTTTAACAGCAGTCTACATACAGTACAGTAGCCTATTGAATCCGCTGCTCAAAGATTGCCCGTGTTGTAGTTCAACAACCAACCATACACTGTACATTATTACCTCAGTTTTTCGGAAAGGCTGTCTTAAAGATAAGATTATTATGTATTGCATTTCAAATTGCTTTTTAAAAAAACAGAAACAAACATTAAAAAATATTTAGTCATTTCATAAACAGCAAAGAAATAGAACCTTCTAGTGTGATAGTCTAAAGGGATACTTGTATCTTTTTTGTCTTTCTTTTACAACAGTGTTGGACTTTGTGTGAAGTCATTTCAACTTAATTTTTTCCCTTAATTTCCTCCCTGTACTGAACAAACATGAACTCAATGGAGCAAAACCGACCTGACCATCTCCTGTTTGATTAGCAATCAACTGTGACCCGCCACCTTTAAAAAAGAACACACAATACATTTTATGTTTACAACGAGGCATAGTGCTATATACACATTTTATATTCATATATTATATTTTCTTTTTTTAATATGTAAACCAGCACATTCTCTCACTTTTTAGTAGTATACATACTAAGCACAAATACTCATTCAGTTGTTTGCGATTAGTTTTGTTAAAGTTTGTATTTTTTTTCCGTTTTAAAAGTTTACACCTAGTTTCTCAATCAGTATGTATAGCACTAAATTGTTTTTGTTAGTTTTGGACATCAGTGAGCCTGGAGAAGGTGCATCTCTCGAGGCCACTTAACTTGCTGTTATTTTTTAACACTGAATAAGGCGCCTTTGTACTTAGTGTGCGTTCCTAATAAAGTCAAAGGAGAATCGAGTAATGTAAACATTCAATTTTTTGTGTGTGTTACCAAGGAGTTGATTAGATAGAGAAAGGACAAGGAAGAAGGTTGGTAGAGAGGGATTATCTGTTAAAAAGCAGGGAGTTTACCAAGGATTCGGGAAGACCTGTAAACAAGGCCTTGAACCCACCGAGAGACAGAAAGCGATTTGAGTTAAAGTTAGAGAAAAGGTCGGGCTGCATTTTATTGAAATTCCTGGGCAAGAAGAGGAGGAACAGGGAAGTCAGTAGGGATGGCATGTCCCTGAAGAAAACAAGTAAGCAGGGGGGAGAAAACTGGGAATCTTCCCCTCCAAGCGCCATCAAGGACCCAACCAACCACCAAGCCACTGTTCAACCCCTCCCGTCCCCTCCTAACTGACCTGCAAGTGTCAGCAGTGTCCGACTCAAACACGAGACAAAGACAAAACACTCAGTTACACAAGGACACAAGGTCGAGACTCCAAGAAACGGACACGCTAAAAACCGTTATGAGGCAAGCAAAGAAAAGAGTTAGAGAGAGAAAGAGAGATTATTCCCGTCACAAGGGGCTTAGTCGTAGGAGTCATTATATAAAAAAGCAACACAAACCCCATAACGACCCATAACCACCCATCAGTTGGGGAAACCCTTACAGAGAGAACATTTCTGACAAAAAACAAAACAAAGAGTGTGAAACTTATAAAAGAGGAGGGGGAGAGCATCCAGTAGAACAAGAAAATAAAAGGACAGGGGGAGCAGGGATGAATGGATGTGAGGTAGAGATGCTCAGCTGATACAGTACCTCCGAAACGAGAAATCGGATTCTCGTCCGAAACTTTTCGTTACTTTCAAGCCCATCCCTCGCTCGTTCCCTGGCTGTGTTGTAGGTGGCCACGAGATTGGCAGACTTGGAGGCTCTCTCCCTTTTCACGGCGGGTGCTACTGGCTGTGTCAGGCATAAATTAGGCGTTACCCAGACTGCACTACAAGCCAGAATCAGTCGCAGGTAGTCAACAGATTGACTAAGCAAGTCTACCTTTTTAAAGCACCAAAAAGCTCCACAACCTTTGGGCAAGCAAAAATGGGGAAAACACGGTGATTACATTCAGATTCTTGAATACATTCCATTTGAACCGGCAGATTCATCTACTTGCAATGGCAATATTCCATGGATGGACTATTAAAAGCAAAATGGTTTTGTTCTCCTTTGTACTCTGAAACCAATGTCAAGCTAACCAAACATCAAGCACTAATGCCCAATTTACAGTACTGTCCTAAAATGACTATCACTGATGGACGTTATGTGAAAGAAGATTGGACTGGGATGATCAGGACAAAGTGTGGATGTGATGAATTCATACTGAGTTCATTACTGAAAGCGTCAATTGGCTACCAACTTTATTTCCCCATTTTAGTCCTGCTTGCTGCAGTCCAAATGTAAACAGTAACTGTTGCATTGGCTGTGGCATTCGGGGGGTGTCGTTAGGCTGCAGCCTTGTTTCAGACACATGTTCATTGGGACCCTATCAAAGATACATCAAGACCCCTCTTGATGTGGAAAAAAATCACCTGGAATCAACCAATGAAGCCAAACATTTTTGTAAAAATGGACCATTCCATTTTCTAAATGGAGAGACTGTTCTGAATCACTGAAGAAATTTGGCACTACCCAATTTGTTGTATTTTAGAAACAATTGACAGACTGAATCCATGTGAACGTCAATGAACTTTATTAACAATAGTCCTCTATACTATGGCGTCACAAAGAATTATTTCCAGGATGGACATTTGGCAGTTACTTAAAGAAATGTCTAAGTGTCAGCTCTGGGGATGGGCATTGGTGTTCAACTATTAGTTCTAGTACTTCTCCACAGATAATCTAATGCTTATCCTGACTTTGATCCACTTCTGACACAACACCCGTTTTTACCCAACCCTAACCTTATGACATATAATGACGACTTTAACCTTATCATGTAGTAGGATTTTTTTTTACAAATAAAATCAAACTCCATACGCCATTCTTGTTTGAACATATTTTGAAACCAGTTCACAACCTGTGCAACAGGTCTTCCAATAAATGCTTTAATTCGAAGGGGATAAAAATAATTGAAGTGAAACTTTTCCTGGGACCAAGTTGGGGTCTTAATGTATAAAACGCCTACCAAACAGAGCCTGCAGCAGCCAGTAGCAGAAGCCAAAATAGTCAGCATGGCAGAGTTAGAGATTAGTCAAAAGTGGGGAAGTGGAGGACAGCGGAGACATTTGCCTCCTTACAGTGCATAGATCAAATCAAGGAAGCACTACAATTACAAAAAAGAAAAAAACATGATTTTTTTCTTCTTCATTTTAGATTTGTAAACTTTATCAGTCATCAAATGATTACGTTAAATGTTTTTTTTTATATATTCTTTGTTCATAACGCACACACAATAGATTTTAAAATTTATAACATCCACAATTTTTCGCTAAAACAAAGCAGGGTTTTTTTTTTCTGGTTACACAACCACACAACTTCATGGTGAACATAGCTTGCAGGTTCACCACCCGTGACTGGAGAGAGGGAGGTTTTTTTTCTTTTTTTACAAAACAAACAGAACAAAGAACACACACACACGCAGAAACACACACACCACGACGACCAACGCAACGCAGGAATAGCAAGGATTTGCTACAGAGGTCTCTCATGCCCGCTCTTCCAAGGCGGGGTGATGATGTCACCAACACAGACAGCTTTGTTCAGCAGAGAACTGTATCATTATCGTTGTTGTACCATTGCTGTTTAAAGTCCTGTGTCCTCCATTGTCTTTAATCTCCTCTGAACTCCCAGTGGCTTCCTCGTTTTTAAGCAGTATCCTCCGGTGAAAGAAACTTATAAAACAACAAGGTCCTTATCGTTACTTTATTCCAACGGTAAAAATGTAAACATTTTGCGAGGTTGCCTTGCATGGAGGTACTGAGAGGCCTGTCTGAGGGCAGAGCCATGTTGTCGGAGGGGTGTTGCTGCAGTCTACTAAGGCTGACCAGTCACGGGTGCTGTGCTGTCAGCGGTGCAGGGACTTCTGGGCCTCCTTCAGCAGAGTGTCAAAGTCCAGTGCATCGTACTTGCTTTTGACAGGGCCCGGACCTGCCTCATCTACAACACAGAAAAAAAAGTCATTTTCAAATTCAATAAATTAAAGTCTAATTCCAAGTCCTTGTAGAGAACATTCCCTCTCAATCTTTCTTTAGGTAGAGCAATTAACGTAAAGATCATTTCAAATGGACTGTGTGCTTCTTAAACCCAGTAAGGTGGTGCAGTAAACTTGCGTGGTGCTTTCTCGTAGGGGTTCAGCTTTGATCAATTTTGACACACAAATCTGGCCATTGTCCAACTGCAAACCACTGACAACTCTATTACAAACACAACTAGCTACTAGTACTACTAGAAAAATCGGCCAGTAATCACCACATCAACAAGCTTCCAGCATTACCAATTTTGAATTACCAAGATTGCCAAACAGCTTTCGCTGCCACTAGGGGCCACCAACATTGCCTGGTGTACTTTGGGCCAGTTTACCATAGCCACTTGTATCTTTGTCAGTGTGTGTGTGTTCATTACCAAGATCTATGTAGCGTTTCCTTGTTAGCCTCCTTAGGCCCGCAGGTCCATTCTGGAAAACAGTCTCCCGTTCTCTCCAGTGTCTTTGAACCCCTGGCTGGCGGATCTTTATCACCCCACAGCGCTCCCTACAACCAGACAGGTAGAGAGACAGACACATGCATTAAGATGATGACATTTTGCTTTTTAGCAGATGAGGAAGGTACATACTGGCATCGTGAGAGATGGAGAAAGCTGAATCAATCATATCCGCCCTGTCATTCAATGCACTGAAATGGTATGAAATGTAACCCAAAACATCTCCTTTGTTACTGATCTGATCTGTCCCTGTACTGTGTATTTCAGCACTGTATCAATTTTAACAGAATATGTCCAAAATAAGTCAAATGAAAAATGTCTGGGATTGTCTAGGACAAAACGAGGGCACCCTTATTAAGTTCAAGATCAGTGCCTTGGCCAAGGGCAATAGTCTGAGCACCTGGTGCGACAAACATGAGAAACTGTTTGAAACCGAGAGTGCTGTTAGCGCTAGGTGTCTCATTGGTTAGCTCTCATACAATATAAGGTTTAAGTGTCCCAACTTTTTAGATCTAGAACTGAAAATAGTTTCATAAAATGACTCACCAGAGGCTCAAAAACTGTTGCTGTAGTCATTACAATTTTAATTTGCAATAGTACGTTTTATTTCAGGCAAAAGATATAGAATAGATTGTGGAAGTGGATTATAAAATATCTGTGTCAACATATAGTCAAAGTTTGTGATTTTCCTTCCTGCTGAAGACTTCAAAATGTTTGTGGCCCACCCTTTAAAAAAAGATTTGGATCATTGCATGAAAAAATACTGCCTTCTTATTTTCTCATTATCTTTTGTTTTGTTTGTGTCCCAACACTATTTCCCACAGGTTGCCAGATTACTTCAGGGAAATTGAGACAGGCATTTCTGATGACTTACTAATTACGTTTCATTTACCAAGCCCGGTGACTTAGTTTTTCAATCACTAACATCTCAATCTAGAATGAATCAATGACGTCTGCAACATTATATTACTAAAGTACTTCCATCTCATTAAAAAGTCAGTATAACTTGCATACACACAAACTTTGATCCATAGCGCAAAAGCAAAGTTCTCATACAGTATCCGTCCTCCTCAGCTCAAGCAGTCTACATCGGGACACTTACTCGTTGCAGATGATGACTTTGCAGTCCTCCGCTTTACCGAAAACCTGGAAGCGTTTCCTCAGCATGTTCTGGGTCACGCTGGTTGGCAGGTTGTGGATGTAAAACACCTGGCAGTTGTCCTGGCAACAGGGAAACCATGGCAACAGTCAGGACAAAGGACAACACAGACCGATAGACGTTGGAACTGAAGCAGGAAGGCTGAGTGTAGGACGGCATCCTGAGAATCAACACTTTGAAACCCCGTGTTCATTTACATGCAGTCTGTTATTCTGATCTCTTGCTGCAGTAAGCAATGGAAGGAATATATATTGTCAGTTTGTGTATGCGTGTCTACATATCCAAACTTGTATAGTCTGGGCCACTAGTGAACTCAAAGCTCAATGCTTTTTTAAAATTTAAGGCAAAAAGTATGCAGAAGACTGTAGGGCGTGAATGTTCTCTGTACCTCGTCAGACTTGGCTTTGTTCCTCTGCTTGTCGTCGGGACAGATCTCCGAGTTCTCACTACAAGAGGACGAGGAAGGAAAGGGGAGAGAGAGAGGATAGTGAGATAAGAATGGACACAAGGTGAAACTGTCAGGCATGAGGAAACAGGTGAACTGCGGCAAAAAAGGAGACTCTCCCACTGACTGCAGTACGGCCTCGCTCTGTTTCGTCTCTTACATTCCCACCCTTTTTCTCTTCATCTTCTTACATACAGAAATTATATGACCTCATTCTGTGTGACACAGTCGAATCAAACTGTAACTTACAAGAACAGAAATGAGTACTGACCTTATTCTAAGTTAGACAGTACGATCTTAGATTAAAATGTTTACATGAGTTGTTTATAGAACGATTCCTCATAATTGATTCCTGTTTACATGCTACAGATCAGAACGTAATTAGTGACTGAATACATCCCCTTCACAGTCCAACGCATCACCCTATGTACACAGCAAATCTCAAGGAAAATTGTTTAAGCGTAACTGAAAAGCAACAAGGTGAACGGCACCTTTGTGTACCCTTGTTTCCAGGGTTGGGTGATGATTTACTGTATGATGTAGGGCAACACAAATTTGGCAACTGATTGTGCCATACTGTTTATACAGAGACATCAAACTGTACTTCTTGCCATTCTTTTAGTAGAGTAGGTTCAGACTGTAGAGCCTGTGTTGTGAAGCAGCTGGTTTGCCGTATGTGGCCCAATATGCTACTACACCAAAGAGTCATAGTTGGATAGAGTGTATAAATGTCTAAAATGCCCTTCATAATGCAGAATTGTTTTTCATTTCACTTTCTCTCTTGGAGTCTCTCATTCTCATACTGTGTCCTACTGTTATTGTCTCCTTTCCCCCGCTTCATTCTTGCTTTCCTCTGTCCATATTTGAACCTATTTCAGCTCATTGACCCATATCTTCACACCCCGCTTTGTCTCACCTGGAGTCTGTCTTGCTGGCGGGGGAGTCGGGACACAGGTGGAGAATGGGCGAGGGTGAGCGAGACGCAGACGAGCGCTCCGCCTCTTCCTCTGAGGCTGGTAGTGTGGCAGCTGCCAACTGGCAGTCTGACGGCGGCGTTGATGATATCACCACCGTCACTGTCTGCTTCTCAAGTGGTTCGGCGACGTCTGACACCAGCAGCCGTTCCCTGCTCTCCTTGTCCTTTCCATCCGAAACCTGATCGTTGGCTGCTTTGGCTGTTAGGGTGCTAACTCCATCGCTCCCTTCCTGCGCCTGCAGCATGGCACCAAGCATGGCAGCGCTACGCTTGCGGCTCTCCCCGACGCTCAGCGCACAGTAGTCGTGGTCGCCAAAGGTTCTATGGATATCGCCGTCACCAGCCTGGCCCATGCGCCGCAGCTGGGCATACAGCTCCGTCTGCTCCGGAAGCTTCCGCTGGTGGTGGGCGCGGCTCAGCCAGGACGAGCCCTTAGTGACGGCGTTGGTGTTTGAAGCTGGGTGAACAGACTCACTGCCACCTCCTCCACCATCACCACTGCTGCCACCACCTACACCTTCACTACCCTTTCCTCCCTCTGCCGGTTTGAAGCATTGTCTGCCCGGTTTTAAGAGCTAATCTCTCCCACTGGTTGCTGTTGAGGGCCGGGTGGGGTGGTGGGAGGTGAGACCTTTGGGGGAGGGAGGGAATAGCCTACCACCAACATAAGCTAGCCTACAGGAAACCCCCCCCCGATATCACCATAATGTGGACGTTTACAGGGTTGGTTGTTGTACAAAGTTGATACTGGATTTGAATCATTGAGCGTTTGCGTGTTGCGCTTGTGTGCCATGCTTACCTTTGGGACAGGAGCCGGCTAGGGCTGCTTCCCCCTGGTTTACAGTCTTTTAGTGCTAGCTAAGCTAACCTGCCCTTCGGCCTCCCAGCTTCGATATTCTGATTCTACAGATCATGAGAGTGGGTATTGATCTCTTCTCCATTTAACTCTGAAGACACTTTCAGCATTCCAGCTGCTAGGGAGAATCGGACAGTTGACTGCCCTCCTTGAAATCCCAAAACAATAAGATTTGGGTCCCACTATCCTGTTCCCTTGTATGGCTGTTCTTAGCCAGGAGTGGCCCACCCTGTTTGCATCGAAGTGTATATGTCCAAACCAAGTCAGTTGCGTGCTAACATGGAGCATGTATCTTACCTGCCCGGTATCCACACAGATCCCATTGGAGTGTCTCTGCCCTCAAAAGGCTTTGGGGCTGCTGCACTGGGACGTCTTTCTGGAGGGGGGAAGAGGACAACAGAAACTCAACGGAGAGAGAATTAAAGGCCACTGCTGTTGTCATTTTGTCAAGTCGGCGTTATATTTTTCACGTTAACGGGAATCCAATAAGGAGCATTAAAGGCTCTCAGTGAAGCTCTTTTTTCCCCTAAATAAAAACGCACAGTTTCAGCTGATTTCTGCCTGAATCTGAATTATGTTTCTCCCTGTAAATGTGGCTTACTTGGCATTTGCTCAGCGCCTCCTCATTTCTTACTCCACAAACAACCAATAGACGTACTCCGCTGTCCTCTCCCCGTATTCTTCTTCTGCTTGTGTTTTGCTGCTGTCTGTTTCGTGTTTCTCCAGTCCTGCCATGAAAGTGCAGAGCGGTGCCGAGTGGATTGGGCTTCAGGGCGGGATATACGTTACCCTCCAGGAAGCAGTAAAACGAAAAAAAAAAAAAAACCTCCTACTTTTTGTTTTTTGGTGAGCGCTTCAGCAGACAGATTCATTTAGAGGATGGACAGACGCCAGAGGTTTATACAGGAAAAACATTCAGCTTTGTGACCGGTTGTAGCTGGAGAAGTTCCAGGGTTTGAGGCTGGATGGGAGGTTAATTTAGAAAAGTAAGAGCAGTGAGGGCACTGTCTGGCATAGATTAAAATCTGAGTAAGCCGGCCAGGGGTCCTGATTCATTAGGGATCTTGGAATAAAATCGTAGAATGTGAGCCTGGTTTAGCATTCAGAATATTATACAGTCTTATACAGGACATGACTGCAAACCGTGCTTACTGATGTACTAAAAAAATGGATCACGGCACTCCATTTGAAGCATGAACTTTTTTGTTCATATTGTTCCTTCGCACAGCTTTTTAGGTCACACGTCTAGGATCTGGTCTGGTCTAGAAAGCGCTGTCAAACACATGGTATGCGGAATGTAAATGTATACATTAGTATTGTGTTGTATCTTTGTTTCAGATGCTTATTCCACCCTGCAACCAAATCCCCACACCAAATACTTAATACTTGTGAATTGTGAAGTGAAAATGTATTAATGATGGACTACTGCCAGATTGTGAAGCATTAAATTATATTATTAAGACAATGAAACAAATGCACCAAATAGGATCAAATCAATTAGTGCTGAATTTTAGAAATAGCAGCAAAGGTGATTAACGCAGTAATTTGCATGTTTACAAGCATTAGATTAGTATAGCTGGAACAATCCTCTGCTCCTTAATGGAATCTGCCTCTCGCTCAGTACTCATAAATAAACATTCCCATAATGTTGAGTGTTTCCTCAGCAATGTGGAACAGAAGCTGCCATCTAAATCAGACTCTATGTGGGGAAAAAGAGCCCAGCCATGTTGTACTGGTATGGATTTAAGCAAATACAAGTACTAGGACTTGGTCAACACAGTATTTGTTTGTAAGGTTTATAAGTTTCATCACAATGCCGCTGCTAAATTTGAGTGTAATCATTTACTGAGACTGATACTTTGCTGGAATCCTTTACATAACATTCCATTAAAGATACACTTAACTGCTTTTATCAGACCCAATAGTGAGCCCAAATGAAAATAAAACAAACTTCTGCTGGGGTCATTTAATAACAAGCAGATGCTATTTGATATTTCTACCCGTCTGGCATGGGTTGTAAAGTGCTAATATTCAGTACTATGAATCTTAGGAAGGGGTTTACATTGCGGGCCCAGGTCTAACATTTCATTATAATGAAAGCATATGTTTGCCCCTGCAGCAGTTCCCAGGAGACATTTACCTTACACCTGTCTGCTCTGCAGAAACCTCTGCAGCTTTTTTACTTTAATGCAAACAGTTAAGGTTATTAGAAGTAAGTTTTTTTTATTAATAGTAAGCAATAATGCCCCTTTAATGTGTGCTTTTGGATCATGTGATACTAATTACAAAGTTAGATATCACACATATTTAAATTGAATTCCTTATTATAAACTTGGTGACTTGGTGCTGCAATCTTTCTCAGTATTCAAAATAAATAATAAAAAACACTATTGGTGACCTTTCACCTCACAACACAGCTGGTTATGAACTACTGGATAGTTGTGTTACAGTACAGTGTTTTCATTGCACGATGTAGACAAAAAAGACATTTATAAACTGATGCTTCTGCTTTAACATTAAGTACTCCTGCAGGCTAGAGTACTTTTATCAAGCTACTACTGCATGATGAAACCCAGCAGGTACTTTCTATAGAGATACTCACCCTGTGGATTTGGGGTTGAGAGGCAGACAGAGGCAGGCTCGCTTTTCTGCAATCACAATAAAAAGCCAGTTACAATCATGTGTTTCATTACATGCATGCTCGGAGGATGTGTGTCAGTGATTTTTCCCTGATTAAGAATAAGTATGAAAGTGTGTGTCTGCTGTGTTTGTACCACGGTCTACATTCAGTAGAGTGTTTCAACTGCTATTCTCTCACCCCTTATGTGACTCAGATCTTAATAATCAGTGTGATCAGCAGTCCCAACAGCAGTTTCAACTCTGTCTGGATCTCATGGATTACGTTTTAAATCTAATGGTGAGAGATAAGAGCTACAGTATATATGACTTACATTACAACACTCACATCTCCAAAGATATTCAGTAAATCCTAGATCATTCACATTGTCACATCTGTCATAATTTCGGTGCTACAGCATCTTGGCCGAGCCAGTGTTAGCACAGAGGACGACAAGACAAGAATAGAAAGACAGCCAAACAATGGGCCAAGCTCCAATGGTCTATATGAGATATGGATTACAATTAGAGTCATCCACATACAATCTGATATTAGTAATTGAGAATAAAAGCCTGTAGTATGAATGAAGCCTGTATCTTTTCTATCCATCTCACCGCTGTGGCAGCAGGATTTGGTCGGCTCTGTTGTACCGGCGCTGCAGTCACCCGACGTCAGCTGCTCTGGCTCCGTCGTAGTTACCCCTCCTGCTTGGGTTGGCAGGAGTTTGACCCCTCCTCGTCCCTCCTCCCTCTCGACCCTTTCCTTCCCCTCTCCTTCCCTTGCCCGACCAGGCCGCAGCCTCTTGGCGAAGCGGCTGGGGAAGGAGGCCAGACGCCGGGAGCGCCGGACCGAGAAGGAGCCGCCGTCCTCTGCAATCTCCTCCGGGCTTTGAGGAGCCTCAGAGGAGGAGTTTCTCCTATCTGGGGAGGAAAAGTCTTTACCAAGCTCCAGTTTTGGGGTGGTGGAGCTTAGGGAGTGGGCTGGGGCTGATTTAGCCAGGGCAGAAGAAGCAGATACTCCTCCTCTGTTGGGGCTGTGGGAGTGGGAGTAGGGAGGGCTGTGCAGTCTGTAAGGCTTGCTCACATCGAAAGAGCTGCTCTGCTGCAGGAGCTCGCGGAGAAGGGAGTTGGCCTTCATCTCCCTTCGCCTTGCAAAGGGAAGCCTCCTTGGGGCACTGTTGCCTGCCCCAGTGAAGCCCCCACTAGTCCCAGGAGTAGCCACCAAGACAACTCTGCTGTGAGAGTTTGTGGCAGCCTGCAGGCGGGGGGCTTCGGGTCTGGCCCGAGACCTCTGGAGGTCCCGGTCCTTGCGCTCCCAGCCCTGCTGCTTGCGTGTGGGCAGGCAGTAGGTGTGCATGTATGTAATCAGCTCCACAACTGAGTGCAGTTCTTTCTCTGAGCTGAACTGAGGCTTGGCTGGCTCAGCGGGGGCGGCGGCCGCAACTGCCGCACCCTCCACCTCGCTGCTGGAAGACTCCTCCTCTTCCTCCTCTTCATCCTCCTCCGACTCACTGTCCTCGTCCTCTTCTTCCTCTTCGTCCTCCTCTGTGTCTGGGGCCGGGGCGTCCTCTGAGTCCTGGGCTGTGGTGAGGTGGCGGTGGAGCTCGGTGCACAGGCGGCCCGCAGGACGCACCGCTCGGGGCTTCCTCTCCTGAGGGAGGTCACTCTGAGGGCAGAGGCACACAAACATGAATACCAGTGTCAGACTGTTTGCTCTCTACATGAAAAAAACATTTAGCCAACCATCTGCAAAATGTTTCGATTGCAGTCACATATCAACAGAAGTGAGTTTTATTAGAAAAATCTTCAACAGCGTCAGTTTTTCTCCTTCCTGGTTTGGGAATGCAACCTCTGATGCTGGTGGTATGACAATGAAGAGCCACTGAACTAAACCAAATTAATGGATAAATAGAGGAGGGCAAACAGAGATATAGACCTGTAGCACTGATCTTGTTAAGTCTGCGAACTGGAGATTAGACTACAAGAACAGCTGCAGAAGGCTGGAATAATTCGGTCACTGATAAGAGTCTGGGAGTGAAATAACCACCAGCAACTGGCAAATTCGGCCTGTCTGGTAAGTTACTCTACCAGACATCTTGATCAGTACCCAGACATCCAACCACGCTTATGATAATTTGGAGGTTTTTCCGCTCCTGTGGATGACAAAATAAATGTATTTATGTATTGTTTGGGGGTTTTCACAAGATCCAAATTGGTTTAAATACATTTTCACATGGATTTTATGTCCCTTCAAAGGTAATTGACTTTAATTTATTTGACATTATAGTAAAGATTTTTCCCATTTCTTAAAATGAATAGTGCCTTTTAACCGATCCAAATGCAACACTATCTAGGCATCTGTCAACGGACATCGATACAAAACGGCAACCTTAGAAAAAAGCCCTTAATCCTTGACTCTGGTGAACTGACACAAAAACCTGATATTTACTATTGATGTTGTAGATCAAACATTTTTCATTTTCTATCAAACTTCTCTCATCACACTGTCTACAGTTGTTCAAGGGAACAAGAAAACCACATAACAACAAAACAGACTCATGAATGCATGGATGTATCTTCAATTTCCTGCCCTGGATAGAGGAACACTGAGCACACAGCAGTAAATTTTGCCTCCGACGTTGTGAGGGATGATTCAGTGTGCAGCTGCAATGAAATGGCTGATTCTATATTACTCACAAAGAGAGAGAGAGAGACTATGATTCACTGTTGCCCTCTTGCCCTGTCAGTCAATACTCCCGCCATCTGCCACAGCAAAGCCACACTACTCTAAAACTAAAGCTCACACACACACACACACACACATACATACACACAGTGAGGTTAGGAGGCAGTGTGATGGATACAGGCTTGGCTTATCCCCGCGCCGCATCCTGTGGGTATTCTGTGTCCTCCTTGCTTGAGCCAGAGCAGAAGGCTGTGTGAAGGCTCACCGTGCTTTATGCTTGTACAAGATAAATGACTGGTGTTGTAATCAATGACCACTTGAAGCACAATGCTAGCACCTATCCAATTACTGCTAAGTCATACAGCAGTAGCCATTGTAAATGTCCTGTCTTCCCAAACACCACATCTATCATGGGCAGCAGCTGAAGGTCTCAAAGAGCTTTTCGTCTAAAATGAGATATCTGTCATTTGGAAAATAAAAACTGTTTAGTACTAGCTGGGCAACTGCTGGCTAGTTTGCCTTTTTCTTCCTGGTCCTGTCAGGAGGAGGTTTTAGCCAATACAAGTACTTGAACGCCATTACTGATGACCATTGATTTTGGACTGAAGCTACTGAAAACCAGTTTTTATTCTTTAAATTTGACCACAGTTTTTCAGATTTCTTTCTGATTTATCCTTGTCAGGGTTTAAAAAGCCTGAAATTAAACCTTAATGCCAAAGTTCCCCAGACAGCCAGTGTGAGGAAAATTACTTTAGGTGGGATTGATGATGGCAGTTACTTTCAAAGCGACCCAATACCTGTTACGATTCATAACTTTTCTAATCTGTAACCTATAAATTTAGAGCTGGTTAAGTTTAGGCAACTAAAGCTACTCGGTTAAGGTTTAAGAAAGATTGTGGTTATAGCTGACTGTTGGTAGGAAACGGGATACAAACTGTAGGCTCTGGTGTCACAGTCAGAACATCCTTCTGAACTACGTCACTCTACGTCCACCTTTGGTTTTGAGAAAGAACAGCCATTATTTGCACGGGCACAACTAACAGCATAGTTCATTTCAAGCTTCAGCAACCTATTACTGTAACTTTTCTAGTGTTGAGTTTCTGGACAATGTGGGGATAAATCATAATCAAATGCCAATATCTGTTCTATTTATTGGTCTGACTGCCGGAAGGAAACAAGGGCAGACACCTGCTTGAAGATGACTTCTGTGGTGGCAGTGATGCTGACTGCAAGCTCTGCATGCAACAGTGAATTACTTTTGCCTTAACTCGCCACCTCTGAGGGGAAGTGATTGGGGAAAAAATCCAATTTTGTTATCTCGCCAGCCTTCAGAAAACACAGGGAATGAGGCCTTAACTAGTAAATACAGAGATGTGTGTCTGGGGTTGCAACAGAACGGACTGCTTCAGTTCTGAGAAACAGTGAGGAAAGGCTGGGGTTTTATTGCAGGATGAATAAGGGAAGGGAGAGTTTGAAAAGATGTTCACATAAACTGTCAACCAGACAAATCTACCTTTAATCAGCAGGCATTCACAGTAAGTCGTGCCTCACCTTGACTAGAGGTCTGACTGGCCGTAGGTGCAGGCTTCTGTTGCTATAGCGATGTCCATGGACTCTATCTTTGTGTGCGTCGATACCTGCGGGCACGTTGGGAGGAGTCAGCAGCAGCTTCTTCAGCTAATGAGGAAGAGGGTGGGAGAAATCAGTTAGGCTGCAGTTTGCAAATCAACATCCATAAATGTTAGTACAGTGGTAGCATATGTGTTTAATATATAATGACAATCTCATAGTACTAATTTAAAGCAAGAGTCATCAACACACTTTTCACTGATCATCATTATTGTCCGTCTCATCATTAACAACCGCCTCATCCTCTCCCCCCTCATCATCATCATCATCATCATCACTGACAACACCAGCAGCCAACATGTCAATGAAAGATGGACAGAATTCAATTCAAGATGGCCACCAAACAAACCCCATGGGCCTTCAGCAACAACATTCTTCTACCTAGATATCATTCGGATCCTAAAACAGCAGGTTACAAAAATGTCATGTGGGTCCATGGCAACCTGTTTCTCCTGCTAGAGTACTAAGATAGTCTTGATGTTATGTTGTTGTAAATTGTGTATATGACAGGATTGGAGGCTCTTAAAGGTACACCTGTAGTAAAATATTACAATTTTTTACACATTTTATTTAGAATACCAGCTTTATAGTGAGATAAAAGCGTCCTTCAGCCTTTCATCCAATTTCTAATCTATATTCTGTCAGCTGTTAACGCCCTGCAGATGGATGTTTGTACAAGGTAATAATGTGCAGAAGAGGCCATGAGGTTATGATACTGTACATTTATCACATCCCTAAAGCTGACAGCTACATGGCACATTCACGTTTTCCCATTAAAGAGCTGGATTCTGCCACTTCTTTCTCAATAATAACACAATATGGCCTCTGCTCCTCTTCCTTCATCCCAACAGTCTGGACTTTCCATCAGTCCCTCTATATGGTTCTGGTTTCTTTCTCATCCCTCCTTTGTCTCCTTTTGTACCAACACCCCTTCTCCCATCCCATCCTCTCCATCTCCCTCTCCACCAGCTATCCCTATCCTCTGTTCTGTTCTTGTCCCTTCTTTCAGCTCCTTTTCTATGTCCCCCTCTTGCTTGCTATGACCTCCCCATTTCTCATCTTCATCCTTCTATCTTTGACCTTTGACAACCATCTAAACCTTTATGTACTTTTATATCAACTCTCTACTCTTCCTCCTCTCCATCCAACCCCCTTAATGTTGTCTTTTACTTCTCACTCCCTCCTCCCCATCCCTCCTTCTTCCCATACTCCTCTTTCCTTTAGATCAAACAGGAAGACACACTTAAGATACAGAGAGGAAACAGAACCAATCCACCCTGGGTATACCTTTCAAATAGAAATTAACACAGCCGCTCCTCATTCCCCACTATCCTTTCATTCCTTTTCTTTTTCATCTGTCTATTCATCCATTCATTCCAGTGCCTAGTTTCATGACAGGGCTATCAGCTGATATAAATCAGCTTAGGGAGAAAATCCCCCACTAAGCTGTGCAGCGTTTGCTCCAGGAGAAGACGATGTAGAAAATACAGATGTGATAGGAATGAGGATTGGAGCAGTAGGATTTACCACTGCATGATTTACAGGAAAGGGCCCGGCACGCAGAGGACAGACCCTCAGGCAGCCATATTGGAGGTCCTCATTCACTTGGGAAACAGTGACTGTGGTCACCTGATTGTGTCTGTAGACAAATCCATCCCTGCTGGGAATGAATACAATAATTGGATTTAACTGAATTGAATATAATTTGGCCATTGCAATAAAAGGGAGGGAAAAGGTTAGTTCGAAATGATAAGTTAATTCTGTGTTTGGAAAAGTAAGAGTTGCAGAGGGGGAGAAGTTACAGTATACTGGGTGTCCTTGTAAGTACAAGTTCCCTTTGTTTTCATAGGTGCCTGACAATTCATCCAACGCTTGAGTGTGTAGGAACTCCCGGCTGAATCATCGGACGAGAAACTCTCTTGTGTGTACTAATGTAATACGGATGCAAATCATATCCTATGGCCTCTTCTATCTACCAGGGTGCATTTCAACATTAAACATTCAATCACCAGGCTTTAATTTCTGTTGTGTATGTTGTTTATAGTGAGTGGACACTAGCTAGTAGGAACTAAGTTATCAGCATATTGCATAATTAGCACGTTAGCCTGCTGGCTAGTTATATAGTTGACCATTTTACATTGAATGAAATAAAAGCATTATGTGTTCAGATTATCATTTTTGAAAACATTTTACCTCATCAAAATATTTACTTAAAATTAACTTGTAAAATTACTGACATAAAACTACAAAACTCATGTTTCAAGTTGATGTTTATCTAGCTCCTTGTTATATATTTAGCCATTAGCTTTGAAATTTATCATATCATCCACTGGACCTAACTGATGGCGCCATAACATCTATCAAGCCTGCTGACCCAGCTGTAGTTCAACTTTATATGGGGAACTATATATCTGAGAAAGGCTCTTAATACTACTTTATGGGCTTTTTAGGTTGGCATAGGAAAGCAATGTGAAACATTATAGAGAGAAAGGTCATTATAGATCAAACTGATGAGGCTTAAACCATAAAAAAAAATGCTTCTCTGAAGCAAATACAACAGATAATTGTTTATAATGCTGGTTGTTTGCCATTAAGCTACCGATCATTATCTAGGGGTCATAGTTAACCCATGTTCTATTTACACTATCACTGTATATCACTGTAATGAGTACAGCATTACCACCCAACAGAGCTGGCTGTAACCACAGAATACTATCTGGGTCAGATGACTGACAGGACCAATGCCTGCATCACTAATGGGGCCACCACAGCGCTTTGTGGGCGAGCCAACTTGGCTCAGAGTGTGCGATGATGCTCCTCTGAGACTCCCATTGAGGAAAGTGAAGAGGAGACTGAAGGTTTGTGTCTGTGTGAAACATTGAAAACCTTCCGGCAGCATTCGGGCCCCTCAAATACTCTACTCCGCTCTACTCTACTCTGGACGCCTTCCAGAGCTCCACTGGCAGCATCAATGGAGGCCTTGTTCAGTGGTGGGACACACACACAAACACACACACACACACACACACAGACACTAGAAAAAGCGGAGGTGCAATTGCAATCACACGTGAATAGAGTGACATACACACGGTGGAAAAAAAACTGAGGGAGCAAATACACAACAACATGGAATAATAAGTATAAATAATAAATGCAAACAAACACACATGATGCCTGTTTACAACAGGTAGCAGCACATGAACACACCCAAAATAAGGTGCACCTCAAACATACTGTACATGTAAGCAGGAAGAGACAGAAGAAAACCACGTATCTCCACTTTCAGATATGTTTAAGGCTTAAATGTTGCTCTCTTTGACAACATAGCTGGCTCATAAAAATATTTTAAAACCATCTGAAATACCTTTAAAAATACCACTTAGATATGCAATCGCTTTTCCTCTTAGTTCAGAAATAGTTCATATTTGGACATACAACGCTGTTGAATGGTTTAGCTTATAGCTCTCATAAATTATATTTCAGATGTCTAATTATGCCTCATCAAAATACACTTGCAATGTGACCATTCTCAATGGCAATCCAGCCGGCAATTATAATTTAATGTAATAAAAACAATAATCCAAGATACAGATGGAAGACAAATTAGAGGAAAACCCTGAATAAAGGGCTAGAGGATGTAATACATATGCTTCTATACAGGCCTTACTGAATGGTATGAAAGCTATGTGATCCTTGTATATATCCTTATGTCTTTTGGCCTTTACAGTTACCGACTCTCAACCCAACTGAACACCTTTGGGAGATTTTGGAGCAGCATGTTAGACATGGAGAATATGACAAGGAGCACTGAAACTGTGGAGACCATTTCCAAATACATTTTCAGTTGTCTGATTTAAATCCCGCAATTGATTTATTGTTGATGTATCTGCGACAAGTAAGCCTAAAGTTATTTTTTCATTATGTTGTATAGGCCGCCAAAATCTACACATCAATATGAGCCTATAAATATGTTAATTACATTGCATACAAATCAATAGACAAGAATATAATTGGATTTAATTAGAGTTATGACTAGTTAATGTTTAATTAAATGTTTGATGGCTCATAAATAAATTGTGGATATCTTTTAATGTGAATCCAATCAAGCTGATAAAATTTCAAACAGACTGTTGAGTGTGTATTGCCCTTGAGAACACACACACACACACACACACACTCTGCAGTATCACTTCTCACCAGTAGAGGGCAGCACTACACTCAGGTCTGAACACATGAGTGACAGCAGTCATGTGACAGTAAACTACTCAACTGATGGAAATAGGGCAGGGAGAACACGCAAACACACACACACACACATCTGGCAGCTTCAGTCGAGTAAACAGCATAATGTTATTACACCAGGCTTTTCTGTGTGAGTGGATGTGAATGTCAGGTTGCTATTTTTGCCACTGATAGTTTACACAATGGAAACAGAGCGAGGATGCAGGATAATATAATTTATATACAGTAAAGTGAAATATTCTGCTTCCTGTTGGGGGTGCTGGAGTTGGTTGTGGAACTAGGCTGCTAGAGCCTCAGAGTTTGAGACACTGCATTTCTGACAAGTGAATCATTCTAAAGAAATCCTTCAGTCTTATGAGTCATGATGTAACTTTTACAAATTAGTCAGTTTATAGGAATGAAGCTGAATTATTTTTGTTTTGATGGATTTTTCTTCTTGGGCAAAATACCAGAGTAGAAAACATTATTAACCAGGCAGAAGGAGAAAACCACTGGGTGATGGAGGAGCTCGGATATAAATATAGGTAGGCCTACTTGTACTGTAGCAATGTAAACAGCCATTTAAACTGTGGAAGGTTTGCTATTACTACAGTTAAGTGGCTATTACAGGTGGCTAGTAATGGTGGTAGTAGTGTTGTTGTTAAGAGACAGTGAAGATGGAGTGTTCGTTCCATCACAAACAGAACTCGACTACTGAACGTATGACAAAGTGTAGGCTGTCAAGGCAACATTTCCTCATCGAAATTCTCAAATTAAAAATTCTGAAAATGATATTCCTGCTGTCAGCTGTGGGACTATTTTTGGTAGATTCTATTATTAGATAACACCCAGCACTGTTCACCAGTGTTCCTCACATGTAACTGATATTAGGCATCTCATAACTTCAGACACAGAAAACTGAATCCCCCAAAGCCATAGAAGGCTTAACTTGTCTTGCTAGTCACAAACTTGCTGCCTGAAGGCGATACCAAGATAATACCCAAGGGAAATTAGTACAAACATTGCAGTGGCAAGAACAGAGATAGAAGTAGAGGTAGAAACTGTAGTAGCAGCCTAGCATCAGCAGTAGTAGTAGTAGTAGTAGTAGTAGTAGTAGTAGTAGTAGTAGTAGTAGCCTCCTATGTGGTTGCGTGACAGAAAAAGGAACCTGTGTGTATTTGAGGAAACTTTTGGAAAAGTGTGTTATCTTGCCAGCTGTCAGAGGAATGAAGCAAGAGAGTGTTGTGTGTCTGGGGATGGCAAAGACTTTTTCAGCTCTACTGTTACAGTCATTGAGGAAAACAAGCTGGAATGGCATGTGCTGCTGCTGCAGGATAAATAATGAGCAGCGATAGAATGCAGAGCACAAACACGTAAGCTGAGTTCATGTTAATAGTTTAAATGTTTAGGTTTAAGATTGCGTTACGTAGCCTTTTTTAGCCTTTAAGATTAATTTGTGCCATTAAGGTTTAAAGCAAATTCAACAATCATCTGTCCCTAAACGTCACATCATCATTCCCCGATCTCTGCTCTGTGTCGATCTGCTTCATGTTCTTTCCCAGTCTCTTCCACCTTTTAATGATGCTTAAAGAAACTGATATTTCTCATACTGATGATATGTGACATGAAGTTGTGATATATGATATAAAGTTGTGTTGTTTGCACCCTTAGTCATTGTAGTCATATCATAAAGTTCCCAGACCAAGACACCAAACTGACAGATGATGTAAGCATGATGGAGGACACTGCAGTTAATCAGGTTTGTCTCAGTTTATATCAGTAACTACCCAACAGAGCATACCACTTCTCATTTGACCTTCACTGTTTCTTAGATGGAGGTGGAAACTGAGAAAACTGGCAGGCGTAACTGATTAACTAGCCTATACTCATTCTTATTTTGACAGAAGTTGACTGATAACCAAGGAGTCTTCAAGGTGAAACAAGGGCAGGGCAGTCATGCGTGGGGCGACAGTGTTTTGCAACACAACAGCGAAGACGATGGCATCTGGTGGCTTGACCTCACGGTATCACTGACTTGTTGTTTTGGACTAAACAATACCTCCATGGAATTTAACAGAAACAAAACCAGTTCTGTCTCGCTGTGTCCTGTTTGTGTTACTATGCCAGCATAGTATTAGCCTCACACTAATGGTTATTGCTGTGAGGCTTGGCATTTTTTTGGCTTTCTGGACTGCCAAACTATCCTTATTCCTGTACTGAACCATCTAAGGTCATTACAGTCATCATCATTTCCACCAATTTGGAAGGAATGTCCCTTCCTCTGGTCATTTGTTTCTCAGATGCCAGATCCTGTAATGCTACCAGTGGTAGTATAGTCTTAAATAAACATAAAGGTAAAATATGATCCCAGCTCCTTAAAGTCAAAAAATAGTCAACCTCAGGGTGGCACTAAATGAAAGTCACTGCTTACTTTGCAAGACTGCATAGTTCATGAGATAACGTAGGCATGTGAGAATCTTACCAGGCTTCAAGCTATGTGCTTGTGTCCGAACCACAGTGGTTCGGAACAATCAGCATCCTCTGAGGAAGTACTAGCAGTGTGAAGCAGTGAGGAGCGACTGTTTACTCGAAAACAACAGCGACGGCTGCTAAAGATGCTGCTAGTATCAGTTATTTCAGAACTGGAGACTTTTTCTGAAGGTTGTCCTCAACAGGGTTACTGGTTCGTTGATCTGATTGGTTGAAGTTGGCCTGTGGTAGTAATAGTCTTAGTAGTCATTAATAAAAGCAGTTCTTTTAGCTTTTTTTTCCCTTTTCACTACTTGTAATTCATTAATCATCAGACCGTTTTCTGCAAGCTTTAAGAGGTGGCCCTGTTGAGTCCTGTTTACTTCCTTTAACCTAAAGTGCTTGCTTAATACCCAACCTTTCATTATAGAGCTTAACAAACCTCCTCTGACTTCACTGACAGTCTTGTTTTATAGTACGACTCGGTGTGTAGATGCAAATGGGAGGCAGTGCAGCTCAGTGAATATTTACGCTGTAGGTATTCAGCCATCCGCCATGACTCATGGTCGGCAAACAATAGCATCTTTGTAGACTGCCGCTAAATCAGAGTGCACAACAAAACTCTGTAAGCAGCCCCATTTGCTGTGAAATTTAAGTCAAATTAAGGAAGCGGGGTGGATTCATCTTGACAAGTGCAATAAGGCCGCATTACAGCGGTAATCATAAGTCGTTTATTGCGGTGAAATAGCTTCCTGCTTCAATTAAGCTCCAGGCCGAGCGCAGGCCTGCATTCCTCTGACAGCAGAGGGAACCGGGGGGGAAGTAGGGCACAACACTCCCTGTAAAGAGATACAGCAATTTGTTGTTCCTGTATGATGAGATGGAGGTTTAATGTTTTTTGGGGTGATGCGGTTCAGGTGCGGGCAGGGGCTGATAACAGGGGGGGGCGACAGAGTGAAGAGAGAAAAACAAGGTTTTTTCCTAGAAGTCGGGTTCAGGGAATGATGGAGGGGCCTAGGGAGAGAGAGGCATCCAGCAGCACTGTGTGAAAAGAGAGAGGGGGGGAGGAATGGGGTTGAAAACAAGCAAACACATAAACTGGAGCACGTGCTAAAAGACCACACATAAAAGTCTTTTAACTACTTTTATCCCTGAACCTAAACTTAATCCATCTAGTCTATCGCAATTTGGGTCTTGTTTTTTCATTTCAGCCATCTTTTCTATTTTTTTGTACTCACTAAAGTAATTGCTGAGAGCTGTGAATATGAGAACATCACCACAACATTGCTATTGTTATTCTATTTGTTTGATTTTAACTTAAAAAATACGCATAACCATTAGATAGTTCAACATTTTTATACAGTACTGACTTAACTGAAAGCTAATTATAATTCTATTCGTTGCCCAATCCACATTTCATTCATATACAAACTCCTTGATGAAGTATCTGCAACATGTCCTAATCCTTTATCTTGCTTTTTACTTTTTGACACACGGTCCTTAGAAATACAGAAATATAACACACAGACTCTCTCTCACACACACACACAGGACCGCACTGGATGAAAGGACACTGTGTGCCTGAGCGCCCCTCTGTTTTCCTGGAGTTAAAGGCAGACTTTGAACCTTGCGGGCCAACAAGGGGAACATCAAGGTTAGCAAACGCGACACAGATTAAGATACTGGGGAGAAAGAGAGAGTAGAGCATGGGAAAGGAGAGTCACAGTGTGGCGGGTGTGAGATGGGGGAGCGGATGGTGTTTGAAGCACGTATGAAAGGCTCCACTTCAACAGGCGGCGTGTTTTGGGCTGCAAGAGACTTTTTCGTTGACAAAAAAAACCTAAGAGTATTTGAGATGAAGATAAAAGTTCTTAAACGGGGGTAAATGTTCAGATATGGGTTGCAAAAGTGAGGTCAGGGACCCTCAGGGCGGGTGGAAATGAGTGTTCTGATCAGAGGTCCCTCCACTTGATGTTCTCTCAATTACACTGTTCAACAGCAAAGGTAAAAGAAAGAAACTGTTCCGTCTACAGGAAGTATAAATGCGTTCTTACGAGAGATGGGTCCTCCGTCTCGGCCCCCAGGGACTGGCTGAAGTCCTCGACTGTGAGAGGAAGGCTGTCTTCTTCTTCCTCTTCCTGGTCAGGCTCCTCTCCCAGGGCGGGGAAGACGGAGAGCCCGCCCACCTCTGCATCCACCATGCCATCCAAACTGTCGGTCAGAGCGGCGAGCAGAGCCGCATTCTCCTCTTCTATCTGGAGGGAGTCGAACACAGTGAGAACATGGATGAGAATACAATGTGATTATAGAGTTTAAAGAGAAAACCATGTCACAACAAGCTCTGTTAAGTAGCTGTTGCAGAGAGATTGGAAGTTCGTTCTTGGAAGTTCGTTTAGCCCTGAGTCATTGAGATGGTTAGAAAATAACCATCCATAATGAAGTATATTAGTGTATATACCATAATGTACATACACTATGTATACTGCATTTATAGCTGGAAATTATTATCCTCAGCAGATAGAAAAAGTCTTTTGGAAGCTGTGTCATTGCTGAATCACTCCTTTAATCCCCCTCTCCTCTATCGTCTACCTCATTTACTCTAATCAGCTGTTATCTAAAGTCCTTTCTTTCTTCTTTTCTGTCTCATTTATTAACACGGTCAGGGATGAGGTAACTCTGACCTTTGGCTCTGTCTACCTCTCATATAATGTTGTAATCCAGTTTGACTCTCCACTGTTTGGGTTTGGTTTCCCATGATGCTGTACAGGATTTTTCAAAATTTTCAGGCATGAAAATGGTCAAATTTAAAAAGATAATCAGCATAAAATATTGTTTATCAGTAATTTTAGTCCAAAATTTGTTCTTTTCCCATCCTTCTATCCCTCCTGTTGCATCCACACAGGGGTTGTTTACTGTCTCGGAGCTGCCATCTTGCTGAGAGCAGAGTCTGGTGGAGAGGTGATAGCATGGCTAGCCTACGGGAAGCCACCAAGCTCCATTCATCTGTCTCTCCCTTTTATCATCCAGCTCTATCTGTTCCCGGCTGCCAAACTATTTATTATTAAATTCATTCTCTGTCTCTCAGGCTTGCTGCCTCTGTTTCTCTTTGCTGGGTGCTGCGGTTTAGAATTTGAAATTATCTACAGGATGTCAGAAACATAGATATCAGTAAGCATAATCAAAGCTAACTAGTTTACTCACTTTTCCACACAGTGTGTAGCACCAGAAAGCATGGGTTTGAATCTAACAATCTATATTTCATACTACAATGTCTAATTTGCATTTGTGTCTCGATCTGTCTCAGTGGATATATCATAATCTGAAAGGTTTTATCTGCTTTACTAGTATGTTTGGAAACTCAAAAGCACTCACGGATATTACCTGATTATATTAATTAGATTAGACGGATATTAATTAGATTTCCTGGATAATAATTGGATTCCAGTGAGAGGGACCAAAACAGAGACTGCAACAGAGAGCCAAAGAAAGTTACACAAATGACATATAGAAGTCAGCATAACGTATAATCATTTACTTGACAATAAAGATGAATATGCAGCATTATTATTATTATTAAAGTAATAACAAATAATTACCTAACCTTTGTCACTCTATCCATTTCTCTCTCTGCACTCACCAAGGTTAAATGAAGCCCTCCACACACAAATACCGATCAATTCCGCCCAACATGGGATTAAATTCCGATACGCTACTGCAAATAAGTGCCGTATTGATGGACAGCAGAGAGACAGAGACACTGGGGGCTTCATCCGTCTGCTTATCACTCTATTCATTACTTTGTGTTTATAACCGAACGCCGTCCGACCGTCTGCTCATGCTCTGCTGTATTAGTCTGATCAATACAGTATTGGCTAAAATATAATATGCCGGGGCAGGGGTTGGGGTTGGGGTGGTGGGTGGCAGCAGCGCTATGGAAAGCTCTATGAAAGTGATACAGGAGGTGGTATGAGAAGGTAAAACTATATATTCAATCTAGAAAATATGTCTTCAATTAGTTATGATGAGAGTGAGTAAAATTAACAGAAAGTTCAAGATGATGATAAGCTGGAAAATAAGAAGAGAAAGCAGTTCGAAAGGTATATTATATGGGTGAGAGACACCAAGGAAGCAAGTCATATAAAGTAAAATGGAAAAAGATAAATGGAGTGAGAATGAAAAGACAGACAATAACAGATAAGTAAAATAGTATATGAGAAAGGAAAATGGGGTGAGAATGAAAAGACAGACTATAACAGATAAGTAAAATAGTATGAGAAAAGAAAACGGGGAAACAAACAGAAGTTTCCTCGTCTTCTCTCTTGTTCTTTCTCAAAGATTTTCTCGTCAGCACCAATATCTCTTACTGTTAATGCAGTACTTGGAGTCTATCCTAAGATGCCAACTGTGTCATAAAGTGTTGTGTCAACAGCAGGAAGAGAAACAGTCACTCAGGCGTCCGCTAATGGGGATCGAAATAAGAATAAAACCCTAAAGAGACACAGACTCAGAGAGTACAGACAGAGAC
Organism: Morone saxatilis; assembly: GCF_004916995.1. Classification (NCBI taxonomy): domain Eukaryota; kingdom Metazoa; phylum Chordata; class Actinopteri; family Moronidae; genus Morone; species Morone saxatilis. Next base: position 3,481,282 of record NW_023339785.1, read on the forward strand.
AGTCTGTGTTTACTTCACCTACATTCCCATCATGTCTTGCCCGTCTTCATTGAACCAATACTCTGGATGCATCGCGGCCTAAGAGCAATTTCCACCAGCAGCGTTGCATTACATAGCCGATGATCTGGGCCTAAATGCTACTTTATCCCTTTGTTGCTATCTTTTTATTCTCAAGATGCACTCAATTTAGCCTCTGTAATGGGACCACAAGACATCGCTGGGGCTGAAAACCTATAGACAATCAATGATCCAAGGTTGGCTTTCATATAGAGAAAAACAAGAAGGGTATTCCCTGAATTCATCCAGCAAGGGCACCTGATACTGGAGCCTCAGGGCTTTCATTGGTCCTGTAGAAGCAGCAGGCTGATCCCAACTGATGGACTGCTTCCACCATCACATTACACACAGTGTAACGGGGAATTACTTTGTTGGCAGTGGCCTCTGAGACATGCTGCATGTCTAAATTTCAGAGTTTAAATATTCCAAACTTTCACAGGCTGTTTGAGTCGACTCGTAGGATTGATGAGGCCAAGATTCATTAAAGGTCTGGGCAGTTGGGAGTGTGCTATACAAGTAATAAAATGATCAAATCAAAATAACATTTAATTTACATTGTAATATAACAGCCCTGGTCACAAAAATGAACTATACCATAGATTTATTTTCTTTGTTGGCAAGGACATTCAAAACAAGAAGCAAAAGATAAAAATAATGATACAACAGATTCAGGCTAATCATCCACTGGTTTCTAGTTAGACTGCTCAAAAAGGCCTGACCATAGTTTCTTTTAAATGAGGAGTTCTGCTGCATGATTCTGGCCTTTTTGTGAAATGAGCAAAGCATAAGGTGTTAAGCTTTGCTCATTTCACAAAAAATATTCTGCAGTGACTGTGGTGGTAAAATGGTAAATATGGGGAATTTGCCCTCACAACTCTTAATGAAACTCTTCATAGGGCAGTTACTTCCTCTGAACACCGAACAGACGTTCTGACCTCACATCTACCCTGCATTTCTTGCCAAATCTGTTTAAGATCCAATGGACAAACACTTCCAAGAAGCAGACAAGATTTCTGTGATTTCTATTATTAAGAACTAAAAAGTTTACACAATGCCAGCCACCCCCATCTCATCCATTAACCTTAACCCAAGCTGAAGAACAGAAATCCCTAGGCACCCCTGTGGGGCAGTGCTGTATTACTGACTAACACTG
>NW_023339785.1:3482506-3485545 GCF_004916995.1 Morone saxatilis
TTAAGCAATGGGTTCCACCATTAATGGTGCCATATATTATTGCTGAATCACTAATGTTGTGTTTAGGGGTCCAGCAGGATGTTTTTCAAAATCAAAATCCGATTTTAGGAACTTTAAAGTACAGCTTCAGGTTCACTCACCATGTGGATTAGCTTTAAACCTGAAGCAATCTGGAATTGAATGTGTTGATGAAGAGAATTCCTTTCTTGTGCAAGGGCTTGTTTGTGCCTTTTGAATGTTGCATGGATTTCTTAGAGAACCAGAAGCTTGTACACATAATTTCAGTCAATCCACTGATGAATCTTATTAACACCATTCTGTTCATTTTAACACATTTAAACAATAACATTTATCATAAAAGCATGACTACCATCAATGATTTTAGAGAAAACCTATATTTCCGATGCCTTCTGATGGCAGCCCTCACCCATGTAGAAGAATGTGTCCATGGCTGACTTGAGAGAAACATCAGTTGTACAGTATATCTGAACTGTATTTTGGTGAAGAAGCCTCACCTCAAAGAGCTCATCTGCTGTACTGTAGTGGATGGAGGCCGGTGACGCGTCCGCCGGCTGATCGTTGCACCACTGTAGCTCGCTGAGACAGTTGACGCTGTCGAAGTCACTGGTATCCAGCTGGGAGAGGTCGATGTCCGGGAAGTCAGTGTCCAAACGATCCGAACACACCTCCTCCTCCCCATACTGAAGACGGAAAAAGAGAGGGAGAGAGAGGGAAAGGTCACGTTAGTCAAACATCGAGATTAAAGCAAAATTCCCAGGCGGTTTGTCTTTTTTGAGATGCTACAAAAGTGCATGAGTCACTTTGTAAAACATGAACCCAAAAAACTGGAGGTGCTGATCACAGCTGGAAAGATGCTCAGTGAGAAATGAACAAGTTCGCATGCATCACTCATGTCTGCTGCTTCGCTCTCTTGTGCGATCACAAAGGAAATGATGTTTTCTCTGTAACCACTGCTCTCTGAAACACATGCTACCAAACATGGGAAATAATTATGCTCCCTCTACGAGACTGCCAGGGTTGGAGTTTTCTGTGAAGTTCAACGCTCAGCGCAGCACTGCCATTGTTAAAATTAGGGGTTCAGTTCCTATTGGGCTATCCTTTCTAAAATATGTATGCAGTTGAAGTACTGTGAGGCACTTTGGATAAAAGCCTCCATAGCCTGGCATATACTGTATATTATTACACTGTTCGCTGTCGGAGTCACAAGGAGCTCTCATCAACAGCCCCTCATCTCTCAACAGCTACTCATTATAGATAATGAGACTTTCATGTTAGAGGAGGTTCGACACTGAAACCAACAGAGGCATCGGCACCGGCACAATGCAGCATTAGTCCGGAAATATGTCACATACACCAGCAGCACTTATCTGGAAGCGTCTTCATGCATTTATCCTGCACATCTCCCTGTAGTTCACAACAACATGCAACCGTGACCCAAGAGGTCTTCAGGTGATTAGTTCCCCTTGGCCGGTGGAGCGTGTGTTAAACAGTGGCCTCCTTGGTCACGGTGGCACATGGTTGATCAATCTTTGTTTACGTTTTTTTTATGCTGTCAGGGAAGTCTCAAGAATCACATGTACATAAAATATTAACAATCCAATGATTATTTCAGGCCACTCTAAATGTTATGGAGACTGTATTTCAGTGGAAATGCATTGCTTTATGATCATGACAAAAGTTTTTATTCATTTTACAAATTAATATGTAATGCTTTTGTTTGATGAGCCCCATAAACCTCATTAAGGACTTCAGAACCCCCTTGAGAAACTAAACTCTCTTTGAAAACACTTCAACGTCATCAAGGACCCTGCCAGCCCCTTCAGCACTCCTTATCCATGAAACATCCTCAAGATCCTCTGGAACTCTGTTGAAAACATATAGACTCTACTAGAATCATCTAAAAACCTATGAATGACGCCTGAATGCCCAGAAGGACACTAAAGTAAGCAGCAACAAAAAAAGAACCCCCCTAAAGACTTTCCCAAAGCCTCATGTAACCCCCCCTGAACTTCGACAACCACCTTTCTCAAAACGCTCTTAACACATGGAAACCTCTTAAAAACCCCTGGACGATCATCAAGAACTCTTCAGACACTCTAAAGAAACCCTGAAACCCCACACGAGCCCCACTTTGTGATCCACTAAAACAACGTTGCAGTCAGAAGTTAGCAGCCACGTGGCCTGCAGTCACAACACATGGCTGAGAGTCAGGCAGAAACACTGAGCCACGTCACAGAGAGAACAGAAAAAAGGAGAAGAGCAGGAAGTGTGTGTACGTGACTCAGTGTGAAGGGAAGTTACTGTGGTCTCTTGGGGGGAGGAGGAACATTTTGAGGAAGGAGGAAAGAATAGTATGAAACAGTAGAAAAGGAGGGAACATGTGGGGAAAGAAAGCAGTCAGACTGGATTTTTTTTTGTACAAGCATTGTGCGCTTGCTGAATGTGTGTGTGTGTGTGTGTGCGTGCGTGCATGTGCTAAAGGCAACAGCTGTTACTTGTATGGTGCGTGGATGAGGGACGCATTGCGCTGCTTCCGGCCCTGTATCTGTACCCATTCATTCACTTATGTGCCTAAACACAAACCCAACACACCACACCAACATATAGTTTTTACATCTCATGGTTACTGCCCACTGGTTGCATGTGTGCATCAACATGGTTCCCAGTCAGCATTACGAGGTTCGTTATTCTGACAGTCCTACCATCACCAGCATTCTCATTTTTGTCGGAGGCGAGCAAATCACGCGACTCGTTCTGTACCCATTGCAACCTCGTTTACCTCACTATCTTACGGTCTATCGGGTATTCATCTGCAATGACCGATAATGCCTTGCCCGTGCAATGAAAGGAAATCTACCTGTCAATGGAAAATATTGAATCGATGTCTGGTTGCGGATTTGTCGAAGGTTTGATCTGGAAAAGTGGCGTAAATACAGTTTGCCGAAGAATCAAACGCTTCATGACAGCAGTCCTTATATAAACAGTTGAGTCCTAAAATGTATTTGTTTCATGGCTAGA
>NW_023339785.1:3485570-3487131 GCF_004916995.1 Morone saxatilis
CCCCCCCCCCCCCCCCCCCCCACACACACACACACACACACACACACACACACATTTGTTTTTCCATTCATCTCACTGGGAGAGCAGACAGGGTCGACCAGTTACACCAATCATCTTTCAAACTGAATCCAACGGATGTTTTTCATTCACTATCAGGTTTCCTCAGAGGTAATCTCATCTGCAACTGACAGACTAAACTGCACATTGCCTCTTTGGTATTTATTGTCCCGAGGTTTTGACCTGAAAGTGTACACGTTGCAGCCTTTGACAGCAAATAAACATTAAGTGAGTCACTAAAATGTATTTGTTTTACAATGCTTTGACATGTTTAAGGTGAACCAAAGGCGCCCTTTAAACTACCACAAAACTTTAGTTGGACTAGACTTTTTCTAAAAACATTAAAAGATTAAAATGAGATTAATAACACTATTCATAACAATACATGTAACATATTTCAGAAGGTTACTACTGAACGCAGTTACAGTACAGTCAGTGATGTCTGCAAATACGCTAAAATTAGTCTTAGCCTAGCTAGCTTACGATACTGTAGCTTACTTGCGCTAACTGTAGCAAAAGTTTAGCATTCCATGATTAAAAAAATAACTGATACTGAATTGATTGTGAAGTATTAACAAGGTATATTTAACAGAATGGCTTACTTTTAATAGCCAACATGTAAACGGGACTAATCTCAATATTTCCATCATTTTGTTCAATCTGTTTTATGTTACGTTGGACCAGCAGCAGCTAGCAGTTAGCCAAGCTAGTCAAAGCTTTACAGACTGAACATAGCATGGTCTCCTTTCAACAGTCCATAATGACAAGCATATTTTCATCCTTTCATTTAGCTAATATCAAAGCGTATGCTGACACGCTGACAGTCCTCCTCTATCATGAGTAATCATCAGAAACAATTTCACAAAAGCAGTTTACATAATGTACATTTCCAAAAAAACTAATCAACAGTTTATACAGGAACGGTGAATTTACAGTATAATAATTCATTATCTCTGCCTCTAAACTGCAGTGCATGATCATCTGTCACTCGCCCTGCAGTTCTCTTCTCATTATTCAGTGCTCCTGCCACTGTGTTTTAATTTGATGTATTGTTAATGCTCTCCAATTAGTTTTTTCTTCGATTAAAAAAAATTAAAATTAAATTAAAAAATAATTTTCCTTTCATTCCCACATATTATAAATGTACTTGTCAATATCTGATAATACTAATTACTTATTACCTAGCTAAAAGATATTATTATTATTTTGTATTTTTTTACAATAAGCCTACTTAATTACCAGTTCTGTCTGCAGAGCTTGTTTCCACTAACGTCCTCTGCTCTTCACACTCCGGTGTGCACACCTAAACATGCACACACACACACACACACACACTCGTTCCACTTCATCCCAAAAACCAGCTTCAGTTAGAAAATACTCAGTCTATATCATCATGTTGTATTAATGATGACTGCTCGTAGTGCTTTAATCTACGGCCTCATACAACTCATAGTACAAATGTTCCCACTCTGCCTCACTGTGTGTGTGTGTGGTGTGTGTTGTG
>NW_023339785.1:3487148-3495822 GCF_004916995.1 Morone saxatilis
GTTTATTTGGGTCAAGGAATGGATAACATGAGCTGATATCATTTATGGTTTCATAGAGCAGAATTACAGAGCAGACGTGATCAAAGAGCCAATCAGCAAAGTGGAGAGGGAAAAAAAAGGTGAATGCAGGAAGGAAGGAAGAGGAAGGGGATGGAAAAGACTGAGACGGAGGAAAAGAGATGTGGGTCAGAAGAGAGAGATGAGAGAGCGATAGAGGAGGAGCAATGGGGAGAAGGAGGGGGGAGGGCAGTCGTGACTTGATAGAGAAGCAGCTGAAGAAGAAGGGATGAGAGGGGAGAGGATGCCCTCTATAAGACCCTCCCACTGCTTCCTCTCCCTCCAGTTGCTGATGCAGGTGTGTGTGTGTGTTAGTTAGCATGCAGCTCATATCCCCCTCACGTGCGGCTGACTCATCCCCCTCCACCACTCCTTCGCTCAGCACATCCCTCCTTTCCTCTCTCCTTTTATCTCATTCTCCCCTCACTTCTCCTTTCCTTCCTTCCTTCCTTCCTTCCTTCCTTCCCTTTCACTCCTTGACTCCTCTCCTCTTCCTTCAGCATCCTTTCCTCATCTTTATTTCCTCTCATCCTTCTTTCTTTCTTCTTTCCCATTTTCTTGATCTACTGTCTCTTCTGCATCCTTCCTTTCCTCTCCTAGTATCTTCTCATCTTCTCCTCCTTTCTCTGCTCTCTAGCTTCACCTTTTCTCCTATTCTTGTCTTTCCCCTTTGCTGCCCTTCATTTCTCCTTTCATTCCCTTTTAGCTATTCCCCTTTCTTCTCTCCCGTCTTTTCCTCTCTGCCCTCTTCCTTTTTCTCTTCTCTCATCTCCTCACATTCCTTCTCCCTCTTCTTCTGCTCTTCTTTCATCTTCTGTCCCGCTCTCTTCTCCTCTATCCCCTCTTCCTCTCTCTTCCTTCTCCTCATAAACTCAGAGGACAGGCTGATTGATTTCTCTGTTTCCACTCAGCCTCTCTCTCTCTCCTCAGTCATCCCTCGCTCTCTCCCCCATTCTCTCCATTGCAGCCGTCAATCAATAGAAACATCCTTGGGGATGACACACATATTCCCAAACTCATACGCACAAATAACACATGTGCACATGTTGCACGTTCATACAGTGGAGAATGAGCAGCTTATATGACGCTCTGCTGGTGTGTCCCGCTCTCTCACACACTCAAAACACGCACCAATAGAGACTGGCCCATGTCACATGTTCACACACACACACACACACACACACACACACACACACACACCAATGGGACAATCCACTCATATACAACCGTGCAACACTTAAACATGACCGAGTACATACACAACACATATGTGACGCTCGTCTGAACATCCTCTTTGCAGCAGCAGAAGGCGATAGGCGGGCGGTGAATGTGGCTGCGGCGCGCTCCCAACGCCGCGCTCACTCTGAATAATGATGAAGGCCCCTGACAGCTACACAACATGACTCAGACGCCAAGAGGAGGAAGAAGGCAACCAAGCAGCTCGGCGAGGAGCGAAACCTTCACTTATTTCTCTTTTTACTAGCACTTCTGTCTGATTGCTGTACATCACGTTGCATTTATTGCCTGAGTGCAGTGACCTCTGACCTCAAACATGCCTACTTTTGGTCGCTCATGAGGCTGGTGAGCTCCGGAACTGACTGGAAATCTTGGATTCTGAGGTTCGCAGCACTTGAAAACATATCAAAAGATCAAAATCGCTGCTGGAAAACGTTTGTAACTGCTGAGAATTCAAGCTGACGACAGCTGCCGTCCTCTGCTAGAGAGAACACAGCGAACCCTCAGAGCTACCTTTCACGCCTGCAAGGGGTGTTTGCTTAGTCGAGTACTCTTTTCAACTATGGCTGAATACTCCTAAGATCTTCCAAAGGAGGTGCTGCAAGTCAGTGCAACTTAACAAAACAACACAATGGAGAGCTTATAATTAGCAGTGTCTTTAATGAACTGTGAGGATGGTTTGAGCTTTTTCTGATCTGCTGCAGTCTCAACCTTTAAGATCTGGCAACTAAAACAACATGTTATAGTTTCAGAATGGAGAAAGATTTGTTTATCATGTTTAGTCATTGAAGTCATTGTCTAATACTTATATTACAAGTATTAGGTCAGTGCGTTAAAAGGACTTGAACTTTGTGTGAAAACACACTTTTAATACAACACTCGTGTGGGTCACTGTTTCATTTATTTTTCATTGTTTGCTTATAGTTTGATTTTACCAGGTCAAAGCTTCGGACATGGTACATGTTTTCACGTCATGTGTCCTCATTTTTGTGACTTGAGTGTAATGCAAGTTAAATCAAGTCTTCAGTCTCAATCTACATGTCATAGAGTAAGTCTATAAGTCTATGTCTTTCACACAACTGAAAAAAAATGCTCGTCAGGGAATCATAAATAAAGCACAACACTGTCATTTTTCTGTTGAGGTTTCTTTGTACAGGAGAAAAAGCTGATAAAGCTTTATAGTACATCTCCTCCTTCAGAGGAATACCGCCCTCCTGCACTGGGTCAAACACAGTTCATCACACGATTAGCCCAGTAAGGCAGTGAAACAGCCTAGAGACCACAGGGCTGAGTCTGTACCTACATTTGCATGTTTGAATCTATAGAAAAATCCCAGTGCACTGAGTTTAAAAGAAGCTCACTCTGACTCCCTGAACATCCCCCACTGACTTGGCCTGAAGCTAGAAGAGAGTTTGAAATCCAGAAGTGTGAGGTATGAATATAAATCAGGGATTTTTTTGCTCAAAAACACCACAGTGCTCAGTCATCCTTCCCTGGGAAAAATAAATGTGTTATGCTTGCTAAAAGGGAAATAAAGTGGACGAGAAGTGGCTTATTCTTCCCTCTTTGAATGTAGCATAATGGTAGTGGCATAACACAATAGCATCTCAGGAATGATGAACACATCACTCACTGTGTCTCCGTCTAAATCTTTTATGGCTTAAATGGAGCATAGGAATGGGCAGATTAAGTAAATTGGCATGAAATTAATGTAGAATACAGACACCTTTGAAGTTATTGAATACTTCAGGGAAAATTGCAATAAGTTCATTCTGAGTTTATTGGGTTTAATAAACGGAGGAAAATATGACTAAATTATAGAAATGCAAGAGCAATGCTAAATCTGTTAATGAACTGAGGGAGACATTGTAGCACAGAAGTGGATTTCACATCAATTCACAGTATCTACATCTACAACCTGTGCTGATATGAATTCAAATCTTATCTCCTGGCCTTTGACCTTTTCGAAACCTAGAAAACCTACTTGCTATACCACAGTATAATGATAGTGGGGAATGGGGTGTAAAAAAATGAAATGGGTGGCTTCCATTTGTGGTTAATCTGCCTTAGTAACAACAGTGAAAACCCACTGGCCCGTTCAGTCATAAAAAGCCTGCCGGGACAATCGCGCATTAAACCTGCACTATTTATAGCAGGCCTGCACGTGGGAGAGCTATCTGGGCTAAAACGAGCAAGTGGATAAGGAAAGGCCAGCGAGACTCTGTGGTGGTGCTCTAGCATGTGGATGTGTTGGACTGCATCCTTCACTTCTATCTTTAAACACACGCAAACACACACACACACCATTTTAAGGGTTATCTCTTGTTTAACTTCTCACCATGGTGCTGAGGTAAAGCCTCGGTCTTTCCATTGGTTTTCTATGAATAGCATATTACACAAGACCTTCTTGGAGGCAGGAATTATCGCACCGGTTGAGTTAAGTCTTCGGGGGTGGAGCTAAAAAGACACTTTTTCTAAGAATAAAAGTTAAATTCAAACTTCCACTAGCGATTAGCTGCTAACCGACCTGAAATAATAATGCTGTGTCCCAATTCCATATACATAATCCAATGGATTACATTACTAATTAAAACAATTTCCACGTAATTTGTCTTTATGAAGTACATTTCATAGTAATCTCACCCAACCCTGATTAAACTACACTTTAGAATTTCAAATAAATTTCACAAAAAGAAAACAAAATGTCTTTCTTCAAGCATTTTTAGTATGTATGTACACAATTTTCAGTACACAGTACTTAAGTTCCTTACTCCTCTCATGTAAACACACTACATTCTCATAACCTGCTTTGAAATAGCATGCAATATGCAATCGTGACCCAGCTTTACTCTGTAGTGGAGAGTTTTAGTGTCCCCATTTTCCCATTTTGTGCCGTAAATCACGGCAGACATAGTTGTGATAAGATGTTAGTCCAAATAAAAAAAGCCCTTCACATAAACCAACCATTGCATGCTTCTGATAATAATGTGATACTTTATTGATCCACACAGAGAAATCAAAGCCCTGGCTGCTGCTTTCCTGGCAGCTCTACAGCAGGCCCTTTGTAATGTTATGTAAGGTCAGTCACAAGCCCGGTCATGTGCCGGTGAGTCCTCGCCAGTGTTCTGGACTGTCCAAACTTCCCTTTAGAGGCACACACTCGATCACACACACAGATACACCACCACCACCACCACCACCATACAAGGTCAAGCTCTCTCAACCATCAGCTGTAGATCACGGGAGAGTGAGGGCAAAGAAGACGATAAGTTTCTCCTGAATATGAGAGATGGTCTCTCGGGTTAGCTAGTACATCCACTGGTGTGGTACATGAATAATATGATTTGACCCTCAGAGGCTTAGTTCAGCTGCTACAGCGCTGGATCAAGAGGTTTCAGACTGCCAGAACATGAGGTTGCAACTAAAGATGTAGATGTTGCAGAAATCCCTCTTATTGCAGAATTGCTGAACTCATTCTGCACTTTAACTCAGTTCCCAAGAGGGAATCCATCACAAGTGACAAGCTACTGTCCGGCAGAGAGTCCAATTCATATTTGACTACAGCTACAGAAAACTGATAGGGTATTTACACACCTTCGCCAATATCTGAACCAGGTTTGAACTCTAAATGATCCAAACTAACGCCTTAAACCTGTCTTTGTACTGGTTGTAATACAGAAAATGGGGAGGGGGTCCATGTGAAGGTTAAGTGACAGACCAGAGCCCCATATAGCTGAAAAATGGTGATGAGAGGAGCCGGATGGAGAGCTGTAATCATCTTCCAGCCTCGCACATTGAAGTGACATGGAAGATATAAGGCAGAGTGCCGGGCTGGGGACTCCGTTAAGTGTCCCACTGCCTTAACTCTTGCTTTCTTGTAGGTCACTCTGACAGGAAGTGGTTTGTAAATGACACCTCAGACGTCCCCATGGTGCTGCTCAAACTCATCAACTCACGACCCCAGTAAACGCATCAAGCGATGAATATTGACACTAAATTAACAGATCTTATTTTGCCGTTGCAAGTGGTAATCCAGACGAGTCTTGCTCTTTTTAATTTTGTCTACATCTTTGGTGCCAACGCTAATAGTTGAGGTGTTTCAGCACTCCATTTCCCAGAGAACATTTGTTAGTTATACAGTCTGGATGATCTCTTTAAGGGTTTTGCTGCACTTTTATCTGTACAGCACTTTTTTCTCAATTTCAAAGCAAACCAGAAACTTTAAATCCATCCAGTACACAAGATTATTTCCAGGAAACAGCTAATGTACAGCACAGTTTCAAAATTGAAAAATGAAGAGCTCTTACTAATGTGTGTTTATTTTCTCTACATCATTTTATGACCCTGTAGAATTATGTCCTGACCTTCTGAAGGGCCCCTTTCTTCAGGCTGACAACCAATGCTTCATCATGACCTGAAGCATTGCCCATGATTTAGTGAGTAATTTGTTGACAGGTAATGAGAAGGGAAAACCGCACAATTTCAACTTCTCAATTCATTTTTTCTCATCTGCAGCCAACAGAGAAGGGATGTGCTTAATTACTGCGAACAAAAAGGACGCCCCCTCCATCCGCAGCCCCCCTCCACGTTTAATAAGGGCCACAAAAAGCCAATTATGTGCTGTTTGATTATTGAGGTACAAAGTCAGACAATGAAAACTCACAAGGGTACGGATGGAAGCTAAATTAGGATGTAGATCAATGGGAATCATTATCTCGTGTTGTTTAATCTTTATTTATCCAGAGAAGCTTGACTGAGCACCAAAATGTTTTTTTTCCAGCAGCAACCTGCTTTACATTCACAGGGTTAACGGCTCGGAGCAGCTCGGTACAAACAGAGTATTCTGCTGCAGCTTGTTTCCTTCCTCCAAACAAGATTGCAACCAATCGACCCAGGAACTGTACTGACAGGGCTGCAACTAGTGATTCTATCATAATCGCTTCACCTCTTCTGTTTATGTATAATCAATTAGTCAATTCAGTGTTTAGTGTATTAAATATTAGAAAATGGTGACAAATGCCACAAGTTGCCACAGTGTTTCTGTTTCATCCAACAGTTCAAAACCCAAAATTAAGAATATAGAAGCGAGTAAAGCATCCATTCTGAGCAGTTAGAACAAATGACATTAAAAACTGTCAAACGTGTTCTTTTCAACAACAAATTGATAATTTGAGTAAAAGTGTAAGGTATTTCTTTACTCTCTTCTTTTTGAAAATATTTTTAGTTATTTTTCTATTTTTCCTATTATTGGTTAAGTAAAGGTTAAATCCTATAAAGATGGTCTTGTTTTAAAATTAGATTTTTGTTTACAACCCTTGGGTGGTTATTATATAAAATGACAAATTCCAAAATACTTACACTGACGTGAAAATGTCATTTGAATCTGCAGTCAAACTGGCTTTCAACCTCAGCTGTAATACCACTTATATACATGCCTAACACGAAATTCGAAGTTTTAATTGACGATTTTCAGGATCCCCCCCAGATAACATTTTGAATCCTCTACACTTTAGTCACTTGTCTATATATCTGCATGGTTTAAAAGCAAGTGTATCATGAGCTTAAAGTGAGAGCCAATGGAGGAAAATGTTGGGCCAAAAGAGAAAAATTTGTATTCTCCTAAATGAAACATGTTTCTGACAAACCAGGCGGGGCTGATCCTCAGAGACTCACAGACAGAGAGTTTGTCATTGTGCTACCTCTGGAGTTCCTCTTCTCTTGGTAGGGATGAAAGATGAACGAGGGAAGTAAAAAAAAAATACATGGAAAGAATCTAGACATTACCCAGAATGCAAATGTGATGCTTTGGTAAGTTCAGATGCTGCACTTACACGTAGACAGCTATCTGTGTATGTGTGTGTGTGCCTATATTTAGCTCTTTTTCTGGTCTCATGACCAGATCTTCCACAGGCTGCTGGTGACTTGAGGAGCTGCTGCCAGACACAGATGACCCCCCCCCCACACACACACGCACGCACGCACACACACACGATGCAGGTGGAGATTAAAATGGAGATTATTATGGAATAAATCAAGTCTAATCAGACGAGCTCTGGTGTGCAAGTGTGTTTGTGTAAGTGTGTGTCTGTGTGTGTGTGACCTTGGCCTCATGCACTGTTGCAGCCACATGACAGATAAAGTGATTTATGTCAATGTATGCCTCTGTCACACACACACACACACATCCACATCCACATACATACACACCAGCTTTAATGAATGAAGGACTAAATTGGCAGCTAGTGTTTCTTATTACATGCCTCAGTAATGAGAGCGAGTGTGTATGAATGAGAAAGAGTTTAAAGAGAGAGCACTGTGTTACATCTGCAAAACCTTTAAAGGGAAATTCTGTCTAATTTTCCTCTTAAGTTCATTTAGCTCATTTCCTTTACCTCAGTGAATGACCAGCAGGCAATCAGGCAGGCAGGCAGTCAGTAAGTCATGAGGTCAAAGTAGATGTATGTGTGTGAATATGCTGCGATGAGCACAATTGATGCCAGTTGAGAAGGAAGTGGGACGCTGCTGAAAACCAAAGTACTAGCAGTTCCCGTCTCTGCTGCTCCAGGGTGTGTACACTACAGAAGGGAATATCGAGATCCCACCAGTTTGCTTTTTTTGTTTTAGGTTGCTTTTAACACCACAGACAGCAGTCATCTTACTGGTTTAGCATTCAGGAAAAGAAGAGGTTAAAGTTGAAGCTGATCTTGAACTTTGAGCACAGCGGCAGAGCATCAATCCCAAGCAGTGCGCAGCTCCCAAGGCTGCGCTGCTGTGTGGTTCAACGTCTTCGATTTCTCCAGAGCAACGTATCCCCGATCCATACTACTTACTAATTCTATAGTTATATAGTCATAGTGTACTGTTTTAGCCATGAGTACACACAAAATCTACATACTTACATATTGTGACAGAAACGGAAAATCACACGTGTGAATGAGTCATTCTGCCACTGATCATATGCAGACTGTTCCTTTGTGTACATTATAACTGCAGTAATAGTTAATCTAGACACTGCATTACTAATCTGAAACTGTGCAAGACTTGAACTGATCTTACTACATGTGAGGGATTAGACTTAATCCAATTTAGCATTTGTGACTAATTTAGGAACATTTCTGTCCAAGCTTAATATTCCTCTCTGGTGCTAGGAATATAGTAATGGCACTATGACTTCCGACCTTTGACCTCATTACTATCAGTTGCGTGCAGTGTTGGAAATTAGACAACAGGAACTGATGAAAAGAGACAGATGATACTGAAACGTAAGATGTAGGGAAGAATGTCGATCTCTCGCATATTGACTCACTGGCAAAAACATACATTTACACATAATGTTTTCTTTGTTCTTTCTCTCTATAACACACAAACGCACACACACACA
>NW_023339785.1:3495922-3500488 GCF_004916995.1 Morone saxatilis
CACACACACACACACACCATCAAGGGCTCTCTTCCTCTTGTTTTGTCTCACACACACAACCACACTCTTTCGCTTCCTTCGTATCTCTATCGCTCTCTCACACATGCACATAGTCTCCAAATGATTTTTGGCCTTTAGTCAATACAACAAGTGTTATTGAGTGCTGCTGATGCCGCTTCCAGTCTCAACTCTGAAACACTCAAGAGTTCAATCAAATGCTCATTCTCTCACTCTTGTTTCTGTTGGACAATCTACTGCCGCCGCTAAAAGGTGAAACCTTCAGAGCCTTGTACAACAACAGGGTTGGGTAATAAGAAAGTTTTGGATCCGGGGAAGTTCCAGTCTTTTTAAAAGTTTCAATTAAAGCTTTGTTCGATATGAAGACAGAAGCTGTTTTTAATTTTGCTTTTGATCTGCCGTGCAACTTCAAAAGAATGAAACAGCTTCAGACATCAGTAAAAAGCTGTAACCTTCCCTTATCAGAAAGAAGAAAATGTCCCCTTTGTTTTGTTTCAGTGCTTCAGTCTTTGCCTTTCTTTTTTTCTTTTTTTTTTTATCTTGGATGCACAAAAGCTTTCCAGAAGAGGAGGGAACATGGCACTAATGTGCTCCTAACTTTCATAATGACCCTCATAAATATTACTAATGACTCCTGAAAACGTCCCACAAATTAAAGCCACTGTTTGCCTTTGAACAGTATACCTTGATACTGGCAACGGGCTGCACCACCGATAATGTGCCGAAACCCACGGCAACAGCATACCATTAAAAATCAAGTGTGACCTCCCACCGAGTCACTTTCTTTGGTTTATTCAAGGTTCCTTCGGGTCACTGACGGTATGGAATCCAGTCTGTCTACGGCTCTTCCTTCCTGCTGGGAGATCCGTTACACTGATCTCACCTCCAGCCAACCTCTGTCACTCTGCAACCTAATCTGGCTCTATCCCTCCCTCCTCCGCCATCCCTCCATCACACCATCCCTCGGCTAGGAGGTGCGGTAGAGGCGCAGGGGCTAAATCTGGAAGCGGCAGCCCAGGTGAACCCCCGCCTTTCCCAACGCACGTAAGAGGCTAATGACGGAGGGATGGAAATACACACATTAAGCCAAACTTGATTCAACCAGCTGAATAAACTGCGGCATATAACTCTGCTGCATGTGGGTGAGGCGTTATATTTTCCTATCTTTCCTATATCCGTTGCTTTAGCTGTTAAATGCATTCATTTCTCGGGTAAATTATATCTCCCTCAGCACACCTATCGATCCAACTGTCAGATACATAACGTGGCGGTTGCTCTACTTCCTGCCTACATTCTCTGAGCAGCAGGCAGCGTCAGGGCCACGCCCAATCCACACGACCTCATCACTAAGCACCCTGCTTAATTGTTGTCAGATTAGCAGTCAAGGCTAAATCGGACTGTTCCACTGGCCGACGGATAAAGCCGCAGCCAATCAAGAGCGAGTGAAGGGCACCCCAGAAGTGCAGTGAAATGCGAGAGGGTTGGGGGGGTGGTTGGCTGACAGATGCTGAGCACGGATGGAGGGTAAATGTGGAGAGAACCTACCTCAAAGTACTACACAAAAGTCAACACCAACTTTCATGTAATATTCATAACCGATGAAATCCACACTCACAAACTTGAATTTCTTGAAAGATAAATTGTTTGTTTGATTGTTTTTGAATTGTTGTCTCTAACCTACCCTTTGTACGGCTCTAACAGTAACCTTTACCTATTTCTTTCTCATTTAAAGTGGTGTAATTTAGTACAGAGTTTCAGTATATGTTTAATTTTTTTTTTTTTTTTTTTACAATCTAAATATAGTGTACATCAAAAAGCCGTACGTGAGTAAGTAAGTAGTAACACTAGTATCCTCCTCAAGCCAAACCTGGCCGACAGCAGCACCGAAGTCAAAACTGTGGACATCGACAGCCTCGAAGACCAGAAGAGAAATTGTGAGTGACACAGTGGCTGAGGATGATGACGGAGGGATGAGGACAAGAGGGACCAGCGGGCTAAAATGAGCGTAGAGCTGCTGTCTTGACTCTGCAGGTAGCGGGTCCGTCGGGTAATGGGATCGGAGGGGGAAAGCCGATTCAGAGCTCAGAAATAAGAGCAGCGGTGGCAGCTGAGACGGCGTGGGGGCCCTGCCAGGCAGGTTCATTCAGGGCGACGCTTCAGTGTGAGAGCAGAATGGAAAGGTAGAAAAAAGAAAAAAACACTGGGGCGTTGAATGGAAAAAGGAAAGGGGGAGTCGGGAGGCTGAGAGTGTTTGCAGTTTAAGAGGATTGAATCAGATTCACTTTCAGTTGAGCTGTTGGGTTTGAGTCATATTTAACACTGAAAAGAAGGTGAACGGGCAGAAGGGAAAAGATAATGACAAAAAAGGCGCAAACCCGGCAAGCTATTTAGATGTAATGCTCAGTAGATGTCGAGCAGTGATTGTTTATTTAAATCGGGACATGAGCGTGAATTCCAATTTTTGAGAAAATGGCAATTTCAAGAAGAAATTTAGGAAGATATTTTAGTCCCAGTTTATCAAAATTCCCTTTCCAGTACTGTTGCATCAGCATCTATTCTCCATCAAAATGTCCTCTATGTCCTTCGTGGTCACTCCTCTAACATGTGGCAATCTCTTTAAGCACTGGTAACCACTTTCCATATTCCCTGTCAGGGACCTCTGATTAAATTGCCACTGAACAGGGTTTAACCCTCAGTGTCTACCATGTTCCAGTCTCAGGTGTCCGGACCGTCCCTGTATCCAATTCCAAGCACTCTGGACTTAAGCTGCACTAAAACTTCTGTGCTAGATCTATCAATCCATTATCCCCTGTGTGGACATCCTCGTCTGTATTTATAATGTATGTTTCCTCAGACATACCAACGCCACAGTGGCCGACAAGCTTTCCTGCATCGGTCTGTCTACTGCTAACTCTTTCCATCATGCTAAAATGAGGAAGGAAACTGATTGATTTCCTCAAACACTCCTTCAAACAGGGAGAAACAGCTACTATAAGGTGGCTCCGTCCAATAGGAAAGAAAAAATCTGCCTAGCATATTTCTGTCTCCACTATTAGCCTGACAAGCTCACGGTAATAACAAGGTCCTGATTCCTAGGTTGGGAACCACCTCTATAAAACAATGATCTAGCTCTACCTACCATTTCTGGTGGTGAGATCTGAGGCCAATGAATATAAAGGAAGCTTAAGAGACTCTTGTTTTTCAGGATGCTCAGCATGCTGCTGAAGCTGCCGGCCTTCCTCTGCTGCTTCAGGACTGAATCCATCACTGTGAGATCAGTGTATCTGATGGCATTCTCAATTGCTTCGTTAGCAATTAAAAGTGCACGCTGATCCCAGCTAAGCAGCGGATTGGATCGGCTAGCTGTCCAAAACTACACACTCAACTGAAGCTTCAGTTTTCAACATAATCATTCATCATTTCCTGTGAACCTTACCCCCTCTCTCCTGCATCCACACATCTTTACCTCTTCCTTCGATTTCCCATCCTTTGCTCCATCCTTACAGTAATCTTTTTTGTACTCCTTTTGTAGTTTCTACATCCCTACTTTCCATTTCCCTTATGACTTGTTTCCTTCCTATGTTACCTTTCCTTGCCCATTACCTACCTTCCTTACTTCCTTTCTTCCTGCCCCCCCTCTCTTTTTCACTCCACTCATTTAACCTACCACACATTTCCTACCTTGCTATATTGTAAATCTTTCTCTCCTCCCTGCCCTTTGTTCCATCTCTTCCTCCTTTTTCATTTTTTTGTTCCTGCAGTAAAGACCACCATCTGACCTGTAACTCTCCATCACCCGCATTAATGCATGTGAGTCCTACAATGTAATAAACAGCATACATGCTTGTTTCTGCACACGAGGGATCGAGGTCAAACCTTCCCAATCACTCTCACTAAGGAACTCATTAGGAGGCAACAAATAGGAATACCCATCAACCCGTGCAACGTCTTGCTTCTCATTTTCCTCCTCCTCCTCCCTCCATCTTTCTCCTCGCTCCCGTACTCTTCCTGTCAGATGCCTGTGGACGGCATGGAGGCATGACACTCATTATTCCCCCGCAAATGACTCTTCAAACATCTGTCTTAAAGCAGACTCGTTTGAATTCTGAACACTGAATTATTCAGCATGAAAATAATCAGATTTTAGGTAACTGGCACTAAATATTGCCTAATTTGACTTCCTGTAATCCTGTACTGATCGCTTTTAAATAATCCATATCTGCTGAAAGCCTCCTCTCCATCTCCATCTTTGTTTTCACCCTTCCATTCCTTCTCTCAGCAGGTAATCTATCTTTTCAGGAAGGCAGCGTTTGTAAAGCTCTTAACAGGATTGGAGTGAACCTTATCACAGGGGTCGGGTCAAAGGTCAGGAGGGGGGGTTTATGGTGGTGCATATGTGTGTGTAGTGGAGGATGATACAAATGTTGTAGCATCATAGGAATCACTGAGTAATCGACGAGTAGAAATGTGCGTTTCCGTTGCCTCTCTGTGCATTTTCTCAGAGTACTCTGGGTTTGTTTAGTGCAGTTATATACACACACACACACA
>NW_023339785.1:3500539-3502302 GCF_004916995.1 Morone saxatilis
ACACACACACACACACGTACAAGAACCTTTCCCTGACCCTGATTACAACTCTGCGACTCAGGGGCCAATCGCGTCACACCAAACTCATTTTGAAAACTCCAAATCCATCTCTTCACCCGACCTTAATTCAGCAGCGACAGGTCGGCCAATCAGATTACTTCACCTTCATTTAAACTCCTCCGACGGGCAGTTTTAACCCCGATCTCAGCCACTCACATTTAATTAGCGAGACTTCCAGTATTTGTTAACCTTAATTTGTCGCAATTTATGAAATTTACTCATTAGCTCTTGTGCATTTCAACATCAATTTGATCAGCAAGAAAGATGCGTCACAGCAAATATTAGCCATATTTTGCAGTTGTGTTTTGGTGGTTCAATTAAAATTTCATTAAACTCCAAACATTTAATTTTGGAACTTTTTCTACATACAATCAGTCTAGGCTCTGGCCCAAACACAGTCTACTTTGGATTCTCGTCTGTTATTAGCCCTGACCCTGGACCAGCCTGCTGTCTGCTGATGCTGTACCGTCCTTCCTGTATCCCGATGACGCCGTCTGCAAAATAAAAGGACGACGCTGCAGCAACACGAGCGCGTTCTGCTTATTCTGACGAAAGGACAGCTGAGGCTCTGTAACGTCAGAGAAACAGAGCTGCAGAGAGGAGGAGGAAGCCAGCACAGAGCAAGGGCGAAATATGATCCAGCGGCTCTGTAATACGATATCACAGAGTCACTGGTGGCAGCGGGCCTTAATCAATTATCAAGAGTCAAATTAGATAATGCCTCCCTGTGTGGAACGACCCGAATGTACGCAAACTCCCATGGGGAGAGCTTTTCATGGTGGACTAGAAATCCTGGAAAAGGTGGTAAAACATGACAGATGTGTTCACCCGCACCATTTCATCATCAGTTTCCTCTACAGCCTCCCAGACACTGCTGCTGAAATTTGACAGTGAAATATCAGAGGCAGAGAGGTGGGGTTCCTACAGAGGAAGCAAAAGAAGAGGAGGGAAATGAGCAACCCCTCTAGTAAGCTAATGAGCTGAAAAGTTGCCATCCACAGGCATGCTGTCCCCTTTTATTTTTGTCTCCTTTCACTTCCAGTAGCATCCCAACAGGACTGGGATGCAAGGAGTGATGCTTTTATAGTTATTACAGTATTGTGGATATTGAACCTCTATCATTTAATATCTGTTGTCAGATCCATAGTCTGCTTTGATCATTTTAGATTGTATCATGGTGAAGGTTCTTTGTGGTTGCTTGTTTAAAATATGAGAAGTTTGTTGAGGGGCTTGGTAGAAAAACATGTTTGCATTCCTCAAAGTGAGGTACCAATAAAAGTGCTGAAACTCAAACATTGTATTGACATTGCTATTTGGAAACTGATACCCAGCCTTATTTATGGTATAAATAGTGTGGAGGAAGACAGAATGGGGATGAAGCATGAAGGAGGGGAGGAGAAAAGGAAGGAGGCACCGGAGGGACAGAGGCCAAGTTGGCAAATTGCTCCACTCAGCAGGCTATAAAACAGAGGACGAACTCTGAAGGAGAATTTTAAAAAGAGGAGCTCCTTCTGTTTCAGTCTGTTCATCCACCAGCCAACCAATCAACCAATCAATCAATCACCTTAAAAACTAATCAATCAACCAATCAATTCCTGACAAGGTCAATCTTGAGATGAGACGGACCACATGGCCCAAGCAGATGGATCAGACTTGAAACTCAAAAACTTTGATGCACGTCTCTCTCTCTCACTCCCTCACTC
>NW_023339785.1:3502402-3519791 GCF_004916995.1 Morone saxatilis
TGCCTAATCACATCCTGTTTGCACTCGACAAAAACATAAACAAACCTGTGTGTGTGTGTGTGTGTGTGTGTGTGTGTGTGTCGGCTGCAAGACAAATAGCAGCTGATTGTGATTTCTCCGTCGGTTGCAGCCTGCAGATTATAGTGTGGAGCTGCATCGTGAAGATTGGTCACCGGGCAAATTCACTTCTCATTACTGAGTGCTAATTTGATTCCTAGCTGACGCTCACACACACACACACAAATGCATCAAGAACACACTCAAACAAAGTTAGAAATACTGTGTATAAGTTGTTATGGGACACTTTCAAAACACAACAAAAGCAACACACACTGGCCTGCTCACACACACGTACTTGTACCAACGCACACGCACTCACTATCAGTGATCCAAAGAGCCCATTTGTGTGAGTAAATCCTATAGACTCAATTCAATTGTAATGGGCTGTGTTCCCCTCCAGCTGGGTGGGCCTAGCTAGCTGTAACTAATAGAAAAAGCTTATCACAGCTCGGCAACAGACACACACACACACACACACAGAGACACACACACACGCTGACACACACCGGTGGCTTCTCAAGGTCGATTTCTAGGAAATGCGTAGATAAGCGCAATCCAGCATGTGAACTGTGTGGTTGGAGGGTTGAGGAGCAAAAAAACAAATAGACAGAGGAGAAACAGCGGCTAAAGCGGCTAACATCCCGGAGCATCTGATATCAGTTAATCAACGCCAAATTAAAGACGGCACCTTTGTATAACTACTGTAAACAAAAGAGACCACGGTGCAGATGATGGAAGGCCTTTATCTCACACCAGCATTGATCAAATTAAGACTGCATTTCCCATCACCCCCACTGTCTCTTGTCCTCCTTTCCCTTTATGCCTTTGCCATCTGCTGTGACCACAAACTCTGACAGTTTCACCCCCCCCCCCCCCCAGTTTGGTTTGGTGATAGTGTGTAAGGCCATTTTACAGTGTAATATGATGTATATTGGATTAACCGACTGACAGTAAATTTTTCTTTGTTGATTTTTTTATAATGGACAGCTGAAGCGAAGAAAGGAAAGGGGGGAGCGAGAGAGGGGCTCACATGCAGCAAAGGGGCCACAGGCTGGAATCTAACCCAGGACTCTGTGGTAAGCCTTCAACTCTACCACGTGAGATAAAAAAAAAAAATGCGCCCTATCAGCAACATTTTTAATAATCAGTAATGTACGCCAATATCAGCCAGTTCCCACTTCTCAAAAGTCAAAGTATTCATTTGTTCTCCTTTCCATGTCCTTGCAACTTTTAACCATCGTTGACACAAAATGATCAAACAAGAGACGTAACCATGGTGTCTCAATGTGTGAAGGACATTTGTCCTCTTTCCCTGGTATTTGACTGTCAATCATTAGCTGCAGTCTCCAGTATTGTGTCATACTGTCAGGTGGGATAAAAGACACACCCCCACTTTGTGTATGCTGCTGGTTAGCCCAGCTGGCAGCTGTCTAACACACACCTGCATATGCATGACTGCATAAAGCATTTTCCCAAGATGTCAAAAATACACACACACACACACACACACACACACACACACTCACACTACAGGGGTTAGCAGTCAGTCAGCAGTTTGGTATCCTTTACACAGAGACAATGACAGGAGGTGTCTAATGTTACAGCAGCTTGGATAACACACACCTGTCCCCCCACCCCCCCACACACACACACACACATTTACTGTTAAAGGACTATGACCCAGGGAGAAAAGCTGAAGGAGACGTTTAAACTCCCGACAAGGTGGCACCACCTTCAGCTGTGTGTGTGTGTGTGTGTGTGTGTGTAAGAGTGTGCACGTGATCCAGGTACTGTATCCAGGCAGATTGAGCACTTATATCACAGTGACGGATCTAAATGGCCTGGTCACACACACACACACACACACAAAGGCTGATTTATGTGCTTTCTGTATCGCAGCCGTTCTATTAGTGCGAACAGTGACGAGTTTCATTACTGAAGACACAGATGAAGGAAGGACAGAAGACTAGATAAGAGATAGAAGTGGGAAGGGGATGAAGATGGGTAAGGAATAATATAAGAGAGAGAGGAAGAAGAAGGAAAAAGTGACAAAACAAGAGAAGGGTTTACAAAAGAGGGGAGATAGGAGATGAAAGAGAGAAAAGAGAAATTTGCAAAGGAAAAGAGGATGAAAAGAGAAAGAGAACACGAATGTAAAGCAAAAAGGGAGAGAAAGAGGTGATGAAATGAGCGGATATAGAGATGGAAGAGGAGAAGAAGCAGGTAAAAGGTAACGGACCAGACCTTGGTCACCTGATCTAATGGCTCATATAGCAGATGCATCACAACTGAGTGAGTGATTGCGTGCGTGCGTGCGTGTGTGTGTGTATGTGCGTGCGTGCATGTGTCCTGTCTTGTCTCATTCTCATGCAGCACGCGGTGTGTCTGCAAACTCACCCTCCCTCCTCCCTCTCACTCCTTTTCTTTATTCCCTCCCTCTTCTTTCATTTCATTCCCCCCCTTCTCTCCTCCACTCTGTCTCCATGCTCTTTAACCCCATCCATTTCCTCTCCATCTCTCTCTCTTCACCCTTCCTCTCCGTCACTTCTTCTCTTCCCCCGCACTGCAGAGCGGAGAGGTGAATCCTAGCATCACGACACACCCGTTCCTCTCTCCTACCCTCCCCCCTCCATCCCTCCATCCACGAGTCCCAGCATCCATCCCTTCATCCATCCGTCCAGTCACGACTCTTTAATGGTGCAAGGGGAAGGAATGACAGGAGAGGAAAACACTGAGTCAGAGAGAGGAGAAGATGGAGGGAAAAGGGAGGATGAGAGCAAAAGAGGGTCGAGAGATAGAAAGAGACAGACCTGGAGAAATAAGTAATGTGAGACCAGTTTTTATGTAGATGTATTCATGTCTCTCCTACTTTCCTAAAAACACCTGAATGCAACCAAAGAAAGGTTTCAGAACAATAACTTTGACAAAAATAAAAGAGGACATGTTGCTCACCGTGATGGATTACCTTTTTTAAGCAAGTTTCAAGTCTCTGTAAGTTGGTTTTTATTCTGTGCTGAAATGAATGGAAACTAATGGCTGCCTGGAAGGCAAGAAAATCTCATTCATCAATCTCAAGAAAACCTACGGCCTGCTATAGAAAATGGTCGACATGAGTTGCCTTTTTACACACTCAAAATTCTTCCAAACTTTAGACTTTTGAAACTTTGAAGCATTTATACAGTGTATGGTACAAAACTAGACTAGTAAAAGTCTTCTCTATAGGACAAAATGACTCAGCCAGTTTGCACTGTGTTACTGCTCATCATATGTTTCCAGTTGTTCTGCTTTAGTCAATGATACACAGTTCAATCAATAATTAAATTAAATTAAAATGCTGCCATTAGACTGTTCAAATCAGATATTGAAGATTTGTCTGATAAATCATTTGGAATGGAGGCAAAAAATAATTGTAAGCTCAAAAATACTGCTTCTGAGAGCTTCCCAGTGGTTATATATGATATTCCTTCATTACTAGAAGCTGTGTCTGATTGGCTAGATTTCCATATGATTAACCAACCGGATTACAGCATTTCTAAGTTAAAGGAGGCTATTCTGAACCTTTGCGAAGCAGCAAGATCATAAAATCATGCAAGAATCCATCTTACCAGGCTTCAAGCATCAGTTATTATCAGAACTGGGGAGTATTTCTATATTGAAAGAAGAGCAAAGAATAGCGTTGTTTTGACATTAAGATGAAGTGAGTAACGAGTAACTCAGTTCTTCTTGTCTGAAACTGATGTTTTCTTTCCCGTGTAAGTAGCAAATGATGTGAAAGTGGCAGCTCTACTCAAGTTGCTGGAGATTTCCTGATGTGATCACGACCAGAAACGCAGTAAGCAGCTAAATGGAGCCAGAATCCTCAACCACATCCCTGATAGCGGTTTTAGGGCATTTTTTCCTTAAAAAGGGTTCCATAAAATGCTATTATTACCTTTATAATATGAGGCAGCTGAAACAGGTTGCTTGAGCAGAACATCAGACAGTGCGGATCAATCTTAAGTGCAACCCAATGGGCTGTTAGAGCAAGCGAACGCTATTTTGCACCCACTAGTTTGGCTTAAGGTTATCATTGAAGATGCACGGTTTTCCGGGAATTTCCACTGAGCATGTTATGGCATCTTTAGGGTTGTGAACTTTCTAAAGGAGGATCGTGACACGCCGTTGGAAGGTCAGCGTGCAGCTAATGAAAGAGGGCGGTTAGAAGAGGCAGAGAAAAGACAGAGAGAGAGAGAGGGAATGTATCTGTATGTCTCCATTCTATATATAGAGCCCAGCTATCTGACAAGTATTCATTTCAAAACATCAATACAGAGAAGGAGAGAGAGAGAGGGAGACAAAAAGGAAACAAAGAGAGGGAAAGAGAGGCTTTCTTCTTCATTGCTGGTGTTAATCGATCTCTCATTTCAGTCACTTTGCTTTCACTCCATTAAAGGCCTCTGCACATTCTGCTATAACAACAATATTGCATGTTCATCGCCAGCTGGTTTTGGTCTCCAAAGCTCTAAATCGGCCGCTGATGGACAACTCACTGGGCAATTTAGGACCGTCAATTTGTCTTCTCATGATTTGGTCACCTTTTGTGCGAGGCAGCCCCTAACTGAACACTGTAGAAGAGCCAAAGCACCAGCGATGCTCTTTTCCTAATCCGTCTCTCACAGGATCTCTCCTCTCTCTGCTCTGTATCTTTCTCTTCCTCTGAGTCTAAATATGGAAGTTATTTTTGCAGCCATAGTCGTCATCTCTCTCCCTCTCCCTCCCTCTGTCTCCACTCTTCATTCCTCCTCAGGGAAATGCTCCCATGCAACGAGAGAGACGCCACACAGACTTAAGCGTGACTTTGACCAACGCTTTCTTCCTAAAATCACCCATCATCTCTACTTGTTTCATCACACACGCAGTTTAAAAAGGTGCAAAGGAGGAAGGACAGGGAGGAAGGAGGAGGGGTTCTGGTTCTGAAGCTCTTCTGGATCAAAGGTCAACACTCGTCTAATCCAACACCATCCTAACTGTCCTTCAGTGGTGTGTGTGTGTGCATGTGTGAAAGTTCTGGGGTGTCACTGTACCCTAACGCGCTTCCTGGGAAATGCTGGGCGTTTGGAAAGGGGGGTAGGTTTGTTTTGAAACTCTAGCGTGGCCTGGAGGGGTGGAGATCTGACCTTTACACAGGGTGGCTGGGGTCTGTGTGTGTGTGTGTTGAGGTTGAAAGGACACAGTGAGGAACAGCTGTCCCAAGCTACACACACACACACACACACACACACACACACACGTGCAAGCACTAAGGTTTCCAACAAACACACTCTTATTTCTGTCTTACGAATACACACACAAGCATAGACTGTATTGGCTGCTAGCAAAGCTGTGACAGTGGTCTTTTTTCTCACACACACACACACACACACACACACTTAAAAAAATAGGCCTCAGGATTTCTGTGGTTGTCTCCCATTGACTCCTGTTCACTTGATGCAGCAGGCCACCTGTCCAGTACCGGAAAGGTCACAGGTTCGATTCCAACAGCTGATGTGCCCTAGAGTAAAACAATAAACCCTTCGAGCTGAAAACAAAAAAACACACACACACACACGTACATCAAACACCAAATTCCACTGAAACACACACTTCTTTACCAAATGCTTCCCCTGTACAAACACACACACTTCCAGGGGATACCAATAGGCACACCACATGGCCCAAAAGCAATGGTATTACAGGGAAAACGAACACAGCTGTCACACTCGTTCGGCCAGGTCGACACATAGCAGAGATTACAGCTGCTGCCACACAGCTGGTTCTACACATTTGAAGCCATTATACAACCAGAATCTGCTTTTCTATATTGTTATAGTACTACAATAATACAATTAAATGTTCTGCATTGCACATTAGAGACTGTACAGTATATCCAGTCCCTGAAAGGTCTGTTTATGGCAGGTGTTTTCCAGGAAAAAACAGTCGACTTAACAGGAAGGGATGTGCTTTATGTTTATGGAGGCAATAAAATGAATTATTTAAACCCATTTTATTCTCTCTCTCTGAGTAAATGGCCACAAACAGCTTCTTGTACATCAAGACAATGGTCTCCCACTACATTGACCGTGCGCAGACAAACACAGGTGTCTCTACTGCAACAGCTAACCTGGCCGTGTCCTCACGCTCAAGCTTTCCCAAAAAAACACACACCCCGCGCTACCCTGCAAGCACCACCCGCCACCGTGAATAAAGGTGTGATCTGAGTTGACCCTCTGGCTGTGAATCACTCCTATATTAACACCCAGCTAAACTAAGATCAAAGAGCCCCCCCATCTCACGCTCACTGTGTGTCCCTCCTCTTTCAGGGATCATAAGGGACTGGCAGCAAAATAGATATTTTGGAAAGGATGATTTAGCAGATTTAGATTTAGATCTCCCAAGACTTAATGGGAATCTTTGCAATGCTTGAGTGAAAGCTTTGTGACTCCAGGCTTGTTAAAAAGTGATATCAGGTACAAAGGTAAACACTGTAGAGAAAAAGTCTCTGACAAAGAAGCAGAGGAGGCTCTTCAGATGCACAAAAGAAATTACTTTAGTTTGCATCCGAAAAGTAAGAAGTGGGAAAATAAAGCACGGGGAAAAGTTTTGATCAAAAGACTTTTTTCCGTTTTGCTTTCAAAGAGCCTCTTCTAGTACCTTGTTTTCTTCATGTGATGGGAATGTCAGAATAAAGAGAAGCCATGAGATTCTTAGGTCAAACACACCAGCTCATCCCAACAGCATTTCTTTTTAATTTGAAAAACCAACCAATATTTTTTAATTAAATGTCTACAAATTGGACTGTTTACCAGACCAGTGAGCCACCAGCTGATAATGAGGTTAAATTGTACATTTATAATTGGAAAAACACCTTAAAGGCATCATCCCGCTTTTTCTTACACATCAGCCCCTCATCATCATCTTGTTGTCTCCCTGGTACTGTGTTCACTCCTAATAAATAGGCAATAAAAAGCTTATACGTCCCAATGCCCCACATTGACTGCACACTGAGGCAACTCTGTGTGTTAAGCAATTCTTAACACTGTGTGTGTGTGCTCTCCGCTTACATATCTGCGTGTTATTTTAGCTGATGGTAAAGCCTTAAGAAGTTGTCTTTTTCATTTTGACAGCTTATTCCTCTCCCACACACACATACACACACAGATACAATATAACCCTGCTTTGAAATTCCTAGCAGCAGTACAGTGCGCTATAATCAGTTTTGCAGTAAATACACAGCAGTAGAAGGAACCGCAATAGTTTTTTAATGGGGCACAGCGAGCGGAGAATGGATCCACTAACACAACCGACAGCACTATAAAACATTACAGGCAGTCAGCAGCAACTACACACCTCACCTCTGACTCTCCTACACTTACATCTTTCAGATTTATTTCCAGGGGACGCTAGCTGAGCAGAACTCCCTGTACTGTCAGACTGAGGGTCAGTACAGGTGAGGATGCATTAGAAATATCTTTATTCCAAGTGTTATTAATCCTCTGTCTTCATTTTAGGCCCAGTTTTACTTCACATTCGCAGTTGCATGCATGCACCCAACTGCTAAATCATTATACTGTAGTCTTAGCATTTTAACTCCACTTAATAACACCTATAACACAACACCAGAAAAGACCAAGACAGAACAAAAGAAACGAAATACATAGAAAATAAAGTTAAAGGAATAGTTGGACATTTGGGGTATACAATAAGTATACTTATTTTGCTTGATTGCCAAGAGTTCAGTGAGGAGGTTGCTATCACTCATATCTGTTCTTTAAGTAGAAGTAGACAGAAGATGACAGCATAAGACTGAAGCCCTAATCTTACCATCACCAAGCTACAGCAGGTTTTGTACGGATTACAATCAAGATTTAACATGTTAATCATTATGCTATCAGAAATACATTAAAGTATTAAAGTATTTCTGATTCTGATGCTTTAGAGGTGTACAGTAACTACTAAGGCCCAGCACCCAGAAACACTCTGCTCTGACAGCGTCGACCGTTTTTCCAACCTAATTATTATCTCATTTGTGCTCTGATGAACAGTAAATTCATCGAATTCAGGGCCCCACAGCGCTATTGTCCAGGCTAAGTTACAGTAGCTGTTGTATGCCACGCCGGCCAGAGGATGACGCGTTATCCACAGGCACTGGGTGCTCCCCCTTGGCAAGCTTCCCGGAGGTTGGCCAATCAGAAAAAAGTGGGATTTTAGGGAGTGGGGCCTTAAAGAGACAGGAGCTAAAACAGCTTGTTTCAGACAGAGGATGAACTGAGGGGCTGCAAAAAAGGGCCAATATAAGAGAAATTAGGATTTTTTTTTAACTGTGATATATGCAAAGCTACTCTAACAGAGTCCCTGAATAAAAATATAGAGCTAGAAATTAGCATAATAGGTCCCCTTTAAAACAAAATTATAATCATTTATCATTTAATAAATTGAACCAAAAATAGGACCTCTCACAGCATGTACAATGTTACATTGTAAACAAGGTCAAATTAGGAGGTAAATCTACTCAAAACTTCACTTACAGCACAAAACAGCAAGAGGGCACTGTTCTTCAAGACCAAACAGAGCTGATTCTTTCAGTTTTAGGTGGACGTAATGGAAAACTGATGGATTAGAAAAACATTACTCCCAATATAGGTGGATCTTCAACCAAACATGCACAATTTTCCCTCCAACATGAAGCTTTTCTTTGGGAAACGAGGTCCAAACACAGCCAAATCTACTAAACTGGATTAGATCAGACACATCGCCTCAACTGTACACTCATTTCCCCTTACACAAAATAATCTTAAGTGTTTAAGTGTGCATGAAGCAAACCCTGCCTGCTTACCGGATAACAGTGTCAGCTTAGTGTAATTTAATGTAATAGAGGTGGACACCGGCTTTAAAATCAGACAAATGTAAAATGATTGATGGCAAACAAACCAAACAGTTTCAGAGTAACTCAAGTCTGATCCACAAAATCCACAGTCCTCCACACAGAGCGTGCTCAATCAAAGCACCCTGGAGTTCGAATCAAACGCCCCACTCTTCTCTGTGTGTGTTGAATGTTAGATTCACTCCTCTTTTTCATCCATCATGGCTTTATTTTCTATTTTGCCCACATCTTCTAAATGCACCATAAGAGCAGCGGATTGTCTTTTAGATGCACTCAGGCGTTAGAGTTGAATACAGTAGCCCATCTTGCCATTAAGTGTGTGTTTTCCAGGCTACACCTGTCACAATATACACACAGATACACACAGTGATATTTTTCTCTCCAGGGTTTGATTGTTTTTGATGCAGTTTTCAAAAAACATAGTTTTCAATCAGAAATACTTTGATATTCCATCAGAAAAAGCAATTGCATTCGCCGGCAGCTTTTGTGTTTCAGCCACTCTTATTACTGTTATTGTGTGTGTGCCTGTGTCATGGTGGATAGTGTGAGTCAGCGATGTTCCCTGCTGTCTCAGAGGAAGCAGAACAGAGGAGAAACTATACACACACACGCACACACACATAGGTGCACGCATACAACTGCAAGAGATAAGGGACATCTGCAGACACAAAGTTCATACATGAACATGACAGAATCCACACGCACATACTTAAACACAGTTAGACACACACAGAAATGGCAAAGGAAGTATGTGTGTGTGTGTGTGTGTGTTAACTGACTCATCTCATCAGTATCTTGCTAATGTGGAGACAGACGGCTGTGCCATCTGCTCACAGGGCAACCGCACACCAGCAACTTTTTCAAGCAACGTCCCCCAGCAACATTGCTCTCAGTGAGCAGAGTGAATCGCTGATAGAAGCTCAGACTGAGCAGACTGAGCAAACACACTCATATGGTACACTTTGTTCTTAGTTTTTTTTTTAACAGCCCTAACACCCTTTAGCCTGTAGCTATATGTAGGGCTAATCCGTAGCCTGGTTGGGTCCACACGGCTAAATGAAGCTTACTAACTAGCCTGGTTCCAGCTAAAGGCCACTACCCAGGCTATACAGGGCTAATCTTTAGCCTGATTTTGACTACAGGGCTTCTAAAGGCAACGCAAAGGTTAGATCTACAGCCTATTAAGACTATATGGCTCTTAATGTGAGTCTGGTTTAGAAACGGCTACCTGCCTTTATGCAACAGGGCCAAACAGGTCGAACCAAGCCATATTCATAAGGATAGCTAGAATTCTTTTGGAAAGGAAACATTTTAAGAGTTTAAACAACTGCAGCTATTGTTAAAACAGAGAACAAGAAAAGAAATTGTCAAACTGCTGTCAATACAAATCTGCATTGGCAGGAGGAAAGCACTCAATATGAATAACACCAAAGAGAATTGTCATGAGAAAACTGCATCTGTTGCAATTATCGGCAAAAATCACTTCTGCACAGTGCACTGGTGCCTCCTTGATATCCCAGAATGCATCTGCCAGTCAATAAAGAGGGATTAGAGCAAGACCTTGTTTGGGTGATGTAGAAGATTTGCAGCTTTAAGGCGCAGCAAAAAAGGGGTGAAAAGGGCTTTTAGGGTGGCGGAGTGTGTCTGTGAGGGGGGGGGGTGCACGCAGGAATCGAGGTTGAGTGAGCGTAGATTACTGTTGGCAAATCCAAGATTACACAAACTGGCCCACCAAGGTCATTCACGGGTGACTGGGTGAATTAGGCCTATGCACTATTATTAGTGCTAACGATAAAAACCCTGTCTCTCCAAGTTTGGTGGTGTGGATGTTGTAACTGAGGGACAGCAGGTCCTTTAACAAGCTGAGCAATCACAGACTTATGAAACCCTAAAAAAAAACCTTATTGCTAAGTGGATAAAAGTTCATATTCAGGGGACGCAAGAGTTGTTTCTGAAACTAGGGTAAATGGTATCTAGTCATTGACTGTGATTCTTACGCACCGATGTACCAAGGCAAATTCCTCGTATTACAATAAACCTGAGTCTGATTCTGTTGAAAAAGTAACACAAAAATCCAAACTTTTACACGATTCAGGTGCACTTCTGCTGTCAAATGATGATTCTACCAGCATGAGAGCTGTTCGAGGAAAAAAAACTGCTTGTTAGGGGAGGTTTTGATTTGGTTATCCTCATAACAACTCACACAGATAGGAAGGAAGGATAGTTTCTTTACATCCGGATATCTCCGTAACCCTAGCAAGGTAAAAAAACAAAAAACAAACCATGAAGTATCTTAATAAGAATGAGACGGTCTACAAAAGGTGTCAGAAACAAACGTTTTCTGTCGGATAGACAGAGATCCATAGTCACAAACTGACGGGTACAGTGGGTAATATTTTCTTCTGGCAGTGTTGCGTAAACACACGCACACACACATAATTAACAAAGCTCCGAAAATACACCTCAAAACCATCCAACTCTGCCGCTTCACACACTCCTCCAGTCAACTAACAGCATTATTCTGACAAATAACCTGTAATTCCCACTGCTGGCTGGAAGCCAACACAAACCTTCTCTCTCCATCCACACAGACACACACACACCTACACACACACACACACACACAGACCCACACAGACTGTTTAATTATGGTATTTCAGAAAGCTAAAGTGGAAATGTCTATTGTTTGACTACTAATTTGGCTCCATTATCAGGATATAAAGCAATCAGGTAAACTGTAAGCAGCAGAGGAGGTCTGTATACGTTTTCATACCAGTGTTTTTCAGACAACAAGCAAAATGATCAACCAAATGGGGGAAAAGAAGTACCTGGAATGGTGTTTGTGTCTGTAATGGGCAGTACCCCACTGCATAAAGCATCTCACAACGTATATTTGCAAGAGTTGCACAAATTAACTTCACTGCATTCTGAGGAACTGAAGAAGTTCATAAAAACCCTTTTTGGACTGAATAATACCTTCAAATCATGTTTTTCTGTAATATACAATGTTTTCTTTGGCCATGTTCATCTAACAACCCAATTTTCTCCTCCTGTTAAGTCTGGCCTCAATTTTCTAATTCGTTCATCAAACATTTTAATAACAACTCTGCACAAACAGCGGAAACAATAAGAGTTTGGATTGCAATCAACATTTCATTAACCTGAGCAGGACCGGCGTTACCATGGCAACTTTACCATATCCCTGCTGGACTGTTGGTAGTCCCTCCGTTTTATTTACCTTAGGAAGCTACTTGAGATGCTTCTGGCACAATTATCACAGCGTACAAAGCTGAGGTAAGAACAAATTAATGTCTTAGGAGAAAGCTTAAGGAGCGATTACAAACACACTTAAGTAACAGTAGTAGCATCATTCCAACTGCCACTTCATCTGATCAGTGTGTGTGTCTGTGAGCACATATTAGAGGAAGAAAGAGAGTCACTCCCAGCAGACAGTAGTATCAGGTTTTATGTGTGTGTGTGTGTGTGTGTGTGTGTGTGTTTGGGGGTAAACAAGCGAGTCCAGTCCAATATTCATCATTCTATTTTTCTGTTACTCCTAACAAAAGCAAAGCTGAAAGAGCATCACTGTTAACTGTTGAACTTCAACTTTGTGACTTGTAATAATGAGTTTATGAAGCTTTTCTTCCAATAGACTCACTAATTAACCAACCCTATCAACAACCAGAGTTATTAGAATATGTCATTAAAAGCCTACTGCAGATCTACTTCTGGTTATATCATAATTTAAATCTTTTCAATCCCTAAACTCTTCAGATGTTACACACTTAACAAGCTTCTAATTTCCCGGATGCCACAGCAAGCTTTCATTAATGCAGATGAAGTATTGGCTATTAACTAATGAAAACTTCATGTGAGAACTTGCTCTTACTGTTAAAACAACAACTACACAATTTTGATCTAATTTAGAGAAGCAAACGTGCTGAAGTTTAATATTGACAACTCCACTCAACAGCTCAAAAAAACGTTCACCATTTCAGACTCAATCTACGACTACACTCAACAAGTCAGCGAGCAGAATAGTTGAGCTAAATGAAATCCTACAGACACAGTGCGCCATAAAGAAGGAAGGAAGGAAAGAAAGAAGGAAGGAAGGATGGATGGGAGCAAAGGAAATGGGGGTTAAGAGAAAACCATGCCACACGGAAAAGCTGGATGACGGAGGAAAGAGGGAAGGAACGACGAAAGAGAGGAAAGATGAAAAACAAGAAAGGAAGAAAATAAAGGAAGACAGGCTGACAGGAGGAAAGATGAAGAAGGGATGAAAGGAAACAAGAAAGGAAGAATGGATGGATTAGGAAAAGACAGAAGTTAATCAACAAATGAAACAAAGTATGGAGGAGAGGACCTGAGGTTTAAACACGCTGCTGCCACATAATCTCTCGCTCGCACACTTTGGCATGTTAGTAAACCTCGCTCGCCCAAACACACCTGGGCTACCTGTGATCAAGCATATATCCAGCCTTGATGAAGGCCACATAGGCAGAGTTGCTAGGCAACAAATAAGCAGGTAAAGGGTTGACTTAAACACCCCTGCCAGCACACACACACACACACACTGTGATTGCGAAACAAACAGTGACATTTCTTGGGTTTACTACACCATGCTGACTGCTTCCCTCGCCTCCTGCATCTCCTTGGAGACGGTCAGCATTGCAGAATTGGCCCACACACACACACACACACACACACACGCATAAACACTATTAATTATCTCCCCTCTCATTCAAATCTGTGAATCGTCTCCATTTCAGCAGCCAAAGTGGCGAGAAAAGAAGAAGAAGAGGCGACACTGGCAGTCTGCGTCGTCCTCAAACGACCTCACAATACACACTGAGGCACACACTCATACGTGAACATACACACACGATCACGCCTGCAGCTCCCACATGGGGACACGTGAAAGAGAGACAGAGAGGTGGTTTCTGAGGCCAACTGTTCGACAGAAAGTGAGCTCAGCTTGCATTCGAATTCGCCGAGGCAGACCTTCACAAGCGCCGCTCTCTCTAAAGGAGGAGTAAATGCATTAATGAGGCATTACGTGTCCCCCCCCCCCCCCCNNACCCCCCCCCCCCATCTGAATCTACTGTCTTCTTTTGCTTCCCTCTCCTTTAACCTCACCCCTTTCTCCCTCTACTGCCACAAACCTTTGCCATCTCTCCCTTTCCTTCCTCTCCTTCACTCCTTTTCTTTCACCTCGTCCCTCCTCCATCACTTCCTGTCCTCTTTTCCTTTTCTCTTAGCTTTGGAGACCTCCTCCCTCCACACCTTCCTGATGTCAGATCAGACTAGACACTGCCAGCTGTGCAGAGGTGAGGAAGGAGCCAGGGTTTGAACTCCTCTCTGAACTCTGTCTTCATTCCTTACGCAACTGTCCCTTTCCAAAATGTAGCACTACGAATGTCGCCATTATCCACATTTCTAAACTATATTCTCCTCCTCCTCTCACCCCTCTCCCCTTTGCTCTCATTTCCTCCTCTGCCCCCCTTTTCCCTGAGTCACCCCATCTCCTCTTTCCTACTCCCTCCCTCCTGTGCCGTCCATATCTGCTGATAAGCAGCAGTGATGAAGGTCACGCAGCTCCCCGCCTGAAGGACGCAAGGTGGCGGAGGATGCAGCTTATGCTCCTTTGCAGTACAACATGTGAGAACGTAGCATGGAAACAGTGCCGCTATAAATATAGTACGCAGCCGGCTCGGTGAATCCTTCCTCCCTTCCCTCTGCTCTCTGAAGTGCTGCCTGCAGTACCTGTAAGTTAAAAGTATCAGGCTGAAGAAACAGAACCACACAAGACATGTCAGAGAATTATTGAATTCAGCTTGAAGCTGCAACCTCTCCTCTCTCTGTCTCTCTTTTATTTATAGACCTGACATCCTTGGAGGAGCAGCTAGTTATCCACACTGGGGTTCCACCTATATGACTTGTGAAGGTCAACCTTGAAACTGTTATTAAAGCTGCAGATAGAATTATGGATTTTGTGCTAATATTAAACATGTGTCGAGCTGCAAAAGGTGGGTTTTTCTTTCTTGTCAGACTGCATCACAATGTGGGCACGCAGCAAAGAAGAATGTTTTATATCAGGTAACTGATCCACGAGCAGATTAATGAAATTTGTCTAAATTAAATTCAGTGTCAGGTATGGTCATTCTGCCGCCCACGGGAGCTCGTAAATTAAAATCTGGGGAGCAAAATGTGTTTTCATTTATTTTACTCAAAAAGCAACACACACCAGTTACATTGGTTAGCATGTTGTAGACTATTTATGCCTCCTATTGGGACTTCGGCCAATAAAAGCTAAAATTTTTGAAACAAATTTAGTGTGTTAACACCATCTGGAGTCATAAATGTGTGTAGTTGATTAGTTTAGCACCATTTCATGCCAAGCTTGCAGTGTTTTGTTATTCCCAGATTTTTTCTATTGTGAGTTTAGTAACACTTCTAAAACCACATTCAGACTTTAATGGGCCATTAAACTTAAAATGCATTGCAATCAAATGAATTTGTTTTTTATGGGTTGATTAAATAACAATTTTATGGGTTATAATACTCAATATTTAACATTGTTCAATTCAATTAAGTTCACCAGTCTGTCTAAGATCTTGCAAAAGCTTATCTGTTCACTCTTTGCTTGCTTGAAACATCATGCTTTTCATGTATTTTTATCATCAGTGTTTCCTCACTTCAATAGAGCTATTCATGGATATCTGGTCAGAAAAGATCTAAAACAAAGATTACTTGTGTAATTACTGCATTGAAAGCAATGTGTCATTTGGGGGATATGTCCTTGCTTAAGCTTGACTTATTTCATGATATCTGAGTTGCTGCCAGTACAGCAGCCATACATTTGTTAGTAGTACAACATCAGTCAGAATACATTAAGTTGCTCAGCTTATCAAAAGTGAAGCTCAAGATCCCACTGAGTGTTTTAGGCACCTCATTTAGCTCAACTTGCAAAGGATGCTTAGATGTTTTCAGACAGTTTCCAAACATTATTTCAGCCCAGTGCACATGATGTGCATTACAGCCTGTATCTGAAACCATTTTCACCGAGGCTCTATTTTTTACCGAGGTCTGGTGGCTAAGAAAGTGTTTCTCTTCCCCAGGGCTCAGAACGCTGTGCTTGGCCCAGATAGACACAAGGCTAACCTACAGTAACAGCCCAGTGTGGTGCTATGATAGCATTAATGTAGACCGACAATAAAAACCTCTCTTAACGGCAAATGCAGCCAATCATGTGACAATAAATGTCTATGTTTAGGGTGTCTTTGTTACAAAAAGTTGTTTCAAGGAGTTTGTACTGTGCAACTTTGCATTTACAAACAATAAAAACAATATAATATATATAACAATATAACAGCACATATTTTCAGTGGCAGTTTGGTGTTAATGTATAAAATAAGACTGATGGAACCGAGCACATTAAAACACAGCAACTCAGTCTATCAAATACAATTATAATTAGTTCAACCTTTGACTCAGAACGAGTCAATAACGTTCACTAATGGACTTCAGCCTATAAAATGTCTAAATTTCTTCAGAAACTCTAAACAATGCAACTGATGTGATTTTAATGTAAAAACTACTTCCTGAAAGTGGCAAATGCCAGTTGTGGCATCTGAACACCACCTCAAGGTAAAATTAAACAAATCCAATTACATAGGGAACGCATTGTGTAATGACTGGACAAAATGTAAACTAGATGTAGAGAGAATTAAACGGGCTGCAGCTCTAAATGACAACAATATTCTCCTTCCAGATCCAATTTCAGCCGAGCCCATTTTCATCAAGACATTTAGCTGGCGCTCTTATGCAGAATGCAGCAGCCGAATGAGCTTCAGTTTCCGATATCAACAACATCATCATCAAGATGTGTGAGGCTTTTAAGAATCCTGACAGCCTCTCTTAAGTTTCCTTACAGCCATGAACCTCCCTCTGACTAAAAAACTGCTTTTGAGAAAATCTATGAGAGAAGAAGCTTGTGTGGTGGCCTCCGGGAAGCCTGGGCTGACATACTGGCCAATGAGAGAAGCTGGCCTCTCCTGCAACAACCACACACACCATCAGGTTGCTCAATATGGACTCGGAGACTGAAGGTGGCGGGTGCAGAGCAGAGGTCGAGTGGAACACGAGTGATTAAACCAACTTTGAGCCAGTAGAAAGCAACGAAAGAGTTGGAGCACTTTGACTTTTCTTCAAGCACTTTTGATCCAGTTTCATCATCACAAGACAGAGCAATTTGTCCTCTGGCACAGGCCTCACATGCACACACATGCATGCGCACACACACACAAATGGTCAGACAGTGACCCCAGAAGCATGCAAATGGCAGAAGTATTTTGGACACGTTCTCCAGGCACAAGTACTCCCACGCCAAAATAGAATGAGGTATTTCAGTCACACACACACACACAC
>NW_023339785.1:3519878-3521452 GCF_004916995.1 Morone saxatilis
GTGTGTGTGTGTGTGGAGAGAGGTGACAGCAGATGCAGCCCTCACTTCGCCGCCTGTCCTATCCTATCCATCACTGTCAGGACAGCCAGGTGGACAGAAACACACACACATACAGTATATTATTTATATATATATAAAAATATACCCAGGAGAACATACACACACCGTCACATGCATACAGAAATGCAAGGAAAGGGGAAAATATATTCAGTTGCCAGTTGCATGAAACACAAACTGAGGTCAAGAGCACGCAGGTATGCAAGGCCACAACATACAGAATGTACAATGACCTTTGACCTCTTTCAACCCTTCTTAGAAGCAGGAAATGTGATTAAAATGCAGATATTTATAGCTGCAGGACAGAAATCTGCTGTAAAAGCTCCGCTGGAACACACTTCACCATCATATACTGCTGCAGGTATGAAGCAGTTGGTCAGTGAGCACCTTGCTGAAGGGCACGTCAGTCAGACGCAATGACACATGGCTTCTAAAGCGCTTCCTGCACTCAGATGTAGACGATTGGGATGACTGTGGCAGCTCCACTGGTAATTTTAGAAGAACACTGGCAGCTCTTGCTAAAGATTTTCGTCAGGGCAAAGCTAACACTGTGCTCTTGGTTAACCATACTTTCAAAAAGGTTAACCCCACTGAGATCAAGAAGGACTTTTGTTCAAAAGGAGACCTGCGAGGAAAGCAGCAGCAAGACAAACAGACAAACAACAAAGTCGGAACAAAGTCAAAGCCACGTATGAAAAAGAAAAACGCGCTGGAAAGGTACAGGTTTGTTGTGAGAGTTCCAGCAGAGAAACCAGAATGGTGTCAGCCCACAGCCCTTGGAAAACATTCTAAATACTCAATCCTTATGATAAACATTCCTCAACATAATAAAGAAAAAACCTACATTGGAAATGCATCCACTCCTAGACCAAGCTTAAAAAAAGGGGGAGTGAAAAGGGGTTTACGGATTGAAAACTACACTGAGCATCGTACAAACTAAGTATGTGTGATCAATACTATCTACGAACATGACCACCAACTGTTCATGGAGCAACCTCAGCTTCTCCAATATGATGTAGTGAAGACAGCAGGATGTGAGAATGGAGGTCACACCGCTGCAGTGTCCACGCAGGGTCACATGATGCAGCAGCTGGAAGCAGCTCTGTGATTAACATGCTAACCTACAGACAGTGAGCCCATATTTGTCCTCAACGTACAGATATACACACACACACATTCATAGAGGCCGGCAGTAAGCGGTGTATCAGTTGCTGCTCACACACACACACACAACAGCACACACACACACAACACACACACACACACAAACACGAACACGCACATAAACAATAACCATACAAGGACACAAGTCCGTGTGCGCGCCATGGCAGTCGGCACTGCGTCGCCGCGTGCAAACACTCACACAAACACCATGTCACGCAATCACTCACTCAACACACACAAACAGACAGAGGCAGTGGAGGGTGGCCGGTGCAATCAGCGATTCTG
Organism: Morone saxatilis; assembly: GCF_004916995.1. NCBI lineage: Eukaryota > Metazoa > Chordata > Actinopteri > Moronidae > Morone > Morone saxatilis. The sequence goes on from NW_023339785.1 coordinate 3,521,385, forward strand.
TCCTTGAGCGGAGTGAGGGATGCCGGGGTGCCACATCATCGCAGCTCGCACACACACATACACACAAA
>NW_023339785.1:3521470-3521938 GCF_004916995.1 Morone saxatilis
CACACACACACACACACGTACAGTTTATTAAAAAAGCCTGAAAGTTATGTTCAACACAGACACAAGCAGAGGGCAGATTTATATTGTGTGTATTATTTAATATTCTCCTCCGATTCTGTGACATTTTTGGTTGTTTGCTCTCAGAGATGAGGAATATTGCTGAACCTCTCTCTCTCTTTCTGTAGCCTTTCCCCCATTTCTCTCTCAATTCCCCTCTTTTTTTATCTTCATCTTTTACACCCTCTCAGTTTTCAATTAAACTCAAGAGACGCTTCATCATCTCTCTTGATCTTCCATGTACCTCTCTCCTCTCTCTGCCCTTTCTAACTACTTTTTTTTACTCTTCTAACTTTGTCTCCTTCTCTATACTTCATCATTAATTTTCTGTCTCCTTCCCTCTTGTTTTAAGCTTTTTTGTATTTGTAGTTTATAAGCCTGTCATCCTTTTATGCTATTTTATGTCTTTTG
>NW_023339785.1:3521958-3524375 GCF_004916995.1 Morone saxatilis
AAAATTGTGCACACTTTATCTTTTGAGAAGAGAAGAAATTAATTAAGAGAAATTGTAAGGTAATTCGTCATTTCTTTGTCATTTTTTGCCAAATTAGTGTTAGAAATACATTTCCAGTCTGCACTGACAATGTCTGAAGTTTTAAAAGGTTTGAGTTTAGCATTAGGATCTTCGTTTTGAAATGAGTTTTAGGATTTCTGTTCTCTCGTTTCAAAATGAAAATCTGCTGGCTGCAAAGTAGACTGACCCCCAATACACTGAACATCAGAAGCAGTGTTTATGTTGACTCCCACTGGTCACAGACAGTCAATATTTCTAACATTAAGTCCTGCAGCGCTCCAGACGTTGGCAGACTAGGCTGCTTAGTTAAATGTGAGGAGATAACCAGGGCTTAATGGCTTAACGCACACAGAATTAGTCCAGTACAACCAGTTGCACTGCTGTGGAAGTTCCAGTCAACACCCTGTGTTTCAATCCAACTTCTAAAATGTCACTGAACACTGAAATAACCTGCGGTCGGCTTTTTGTACAAAACGACACAGAAACAGATTTATTTTAAACCAAACACTCAACAGTATTTTAGTCTAAAGGCACTTTTATAGCTGCAGCAGCAAGAAAAGACCCATTTCACTAATCTCACAGATGGTTAAATGTATGAGATTTGCCTCCAAAACACATCAACTGTCTGTCCTAACACACACGCACTAATACAAGAAAAAGCTTGAAATGTTCCCAATCGGACAAATGTCTAAAAACAACCTACAGAAGCAAGAAATCACACGCTGACATCAGAAAATACAGGAGAGGAGAGGAGATGGAAAGGGGAAAGGAAAGCAAAGAAAGGAAGAAGGAAATGGAGGAGAGGTGAGAAGACAAGAGAGAGGAGATAACACTAAAAAAAGAGGGGAGAGGAGAAGCAAGGATGGAGGAAAATAAGGAGAGAAGGACAGGTGAGGAGGAAAGAGAAAAACAAGAGAAGGAAATACAGACACACACACACACAGGCACACACACCCAAAACACCAAACAGCAACAAAACCACTTTTTAACACAAACCAGGCAACACCCCTGGAGATAACAAAGAAGAACAGCGTCACATTGAAGTTTGTGTGTTGTGTGTGTGTGTGTGGTGTGTGTGTGTGTGTGTGTGTGTCCTCCCTGCTGGACTGCAACGCACGTGACAGAGAGACTCATGCAGCAGCAGAGCCATATTAGGTAGAAAAGAGAGCGAGAGACAAAGACAGAGAGACATAGACTTTGTACTCCAACCTTTGACCTCCTGGTTTATCTCTTAATACAGCTCTGCAGAAAGTGAACCTGCTTCTGAGAGGTGTGTGTGCGTACGTGCTTGCGTGGGAGTGTGTGTGTCAGTGCAGGTGTACCAAGTACAAAAACCAGAGTATGTGTGGTGTGTTTGTAAGTTGTGTGTTCGTCATCAGATTTGAGCGTGCGGGCTTTGAACTTCCAGCTGTCCATCAAAGATAGCTCCTCTCTACTCATACACACACACAAAAACAAACAAATGCACCACATGCGCTTTTTTTTGTCATTATGTTCAGGCTGGTCCACACAAACACACTCAAACACACACGCATATGCACACTAAAACATGCTGAATGCTGTATGTACACAAACAGCCTGTGAGCGCACACACAGACACAATGTCCTCTTTTATTTTGCAATTATAGCTTGGTTTTTGTCCACACAAACAGCCCATCTGCACACACACCAACACACACACACACACACACACCCCTACACACTCCTTTGTTCTGGACCGGTCCTTTTACTTTTTCTCTGATAATTATACACATTACAATAAACAGTACTACCATGGTAATTTTATAAATAATGTGCACAAATAAGTTTACAAAACCATTATGAGAAAGAACACAACGGCAGAGCATACAACTGAAACCCTACGGAGATGAGTTTTGGGTTTAACATCTAAAATATTTTAATTTAAAAAATCTAATTTGGTAAAGGGGCTGCAGCTACTGTCTCTATTGACTACCTCAATGTTTTCCATTTAATCTACTCATTGTTTGAACAGAGGAAAATGTGGTCATCCTTACTTTTGAGAAGCTATAACCTGTGAAAAAATGCATTTTTGCTTAATAAATGACTTCAGTGATTAATGATTAATCATTATTGTTTCAGCAATAGTATAATATTCACTATTCAGTCATACTCATGTGAGTGTGGGAAGGAAAAATATCTGCTATCCGTTTTTCTCTTCTCTCTCAGGTAGCAGCTGCTTTGGTAAATGTCCCTCGCTGTCACCGTGTCTGCAGCAAATCTTTCACCTGGCAGGCTGGAACTGGCCTTCACGCGTGCACACACAGACACACACACACACACACACACACACACACACACACAGACCCACACACACACATTTGCTTGGACAAAGCTCA
>NW_023339785.1:3524475-3524661 GCF_004916995.1 Morone saxatilis
TGTGTGTGTGTGTAGGATGTTCTTATGCAAGTGTTAGTCATCTTACCAGTCTTGACATTTCTTTCCATAAGAGAGGAAATAGGCAGATTTGCTTCCAGTCAATCATCCACTGAGCAGGATTACTACACAACCACATACAGTAGTGAAGTACTCCTACTGTCCCACTGAGAGACACTGAGAGACACT
>NW_023339785.1:3524737-3528165 GCF_004916995.1 Morone saxatilis
ACTGAGAGACACTGAGAGACACTGCAGTATTTTCTTATAGACAGCAGGATTTGAGATTTGAGGAACAGAATTATGCACTTACACCTTGCAGTTCAAGCCTTTGTTTGTTACCACTGGCAACCTCCCTGACAGCAACAGAGGCTTCTGTCAATAACCTTTGAGCCATGTCTAGAGAACTGGCTGCTTGAAAATACTCTGCAGTTAAACCCAGGACTAATTTTCCTTCCCTAAGATTGACTTTTTTAGGTAAAAGTAGACAATGAAGTATCTTGTGACACCTCAGTTTTCCCTTTGGATGCTTAGATGATCTTACAACCAGCCTGGAAAACATAAGACAACTTAAAGGACTGTTCAGCTGATCCATTAAGTGACATTATAAATAAAAGAGAACAACCTGATGAAGTTGTTTCACATATCGGTTGCTGTTAAATAGCAACTCTTTTTGGATCATTCTTGTATTAATATCTACAGATCAGATCTTCCTGGAGTCACTTCCCACCCAGAAACAGCACAGATGTCCCACTGGGTTCTGCTTAAATTGAGATGTCCATGTCAGAAACAATCAGCACTGTACTGCCACTAATTAAGAGCTGTGGACCTCCAATATGGCTGCCAGAGGGGGCATTACATCACTCAAGGGCTCTGTATTCTTCTGTCTTACACCTCTGCATGCTGAACTGACCACATCCAGACGACAGCAACACTAACAATATGACTGGACTTTTATGAAACAATTCCTGAAGTGAAGCTGTGGGGAAGCATGAAGGCATCGCTGCACAAAACTGTTGGTTTGCCAAGACAACTGAAAATCTGTATTGATGGTGTGTCTTCCTGTTGCGCTGGTGGCCACGATACAAGAACACGACCGGAGTGTTAGGAAGCACAGAAAGCTCTAGAAAGCTTTTCTCCGCTGGTTTCCGAGGTGTTCAGCTCCTCATTCAGCTGCTGGCAACGGGACTAATGAACCGGACCAAGGCTGCTATTCTAATGGGACTAGGACATACACACATACACCTACACTCACACTCACTCACACACACACACACACAGTGATCATTCAGTCTTCCTAGTAGGCGGTCCACTACATTACCAGACAATATGGCAGTAACACCACCCAAACACACATAAAAGCCACAAAAGAGAGGAGGCAGGCCTGGCTCTGACCTGAGTATTAAATAGCATTATCCAGTGTTCTGACAAAGGGCCAAACTGGGCTAAACAGGGCCTTCCAACTAGCATGATTTCTACTGCTGGATCATTGGGGGCCAACCAAGGCTCACTCATGTAACTAAGTTTAAATGGTCCAAGGGGGACTAACCAAGATGTACTCTGTGGCCTGTGTTTTTGACCAGGCAAACCAGGGCTAGTCAGGCTAGCTTATTCATTAGAATATACCTAAAGAACAATCTCAGGCTAATACAGTCAAGAGAGGGGCCACCTGGGCCATACAGGGATAAGAAAGGCATACTCACTGGCCTTGGTGCTTCATGACTGAATAGAGCTAAATGCTTACACGTTAGCATGCATATCTGCAGAGCTATAAAGTGCTAGCAAACACATGCTCATTAGCCTTCTGGCTCTGCAGAAGACTAGGCTTTGCAGAGCTGTTCTTCACCCTGCTGCCCACTAAAATGGCCATAAAGGGCTTTTTTTAAGGCTTACCAATTAGCCTAGTTAAAATTGCATGAGAAACCAAGGCCATAAATGGCTACCTTTCAGCCTGGACGTCCACCACAGGGCCAAATGTTGCTTTTCTAAGGCTTACGGATTAGCTTGGTTTCCACTCGTGGACTACCTGGAGTTACACAACTCTTAGATTTTACTTTTCTTTCAGTAGTTAAAACAATAACTTTGGGCCTTCTCTGTGAGACTGTGTCAAACGAACTTGATTATGACTTGTAACACTAATAGAAAATGTACTTTTTGGTGAGTCAGTGCAGCTGAATAAGCTTTAGTTCCTAGAAAGGCAATTTAATAAAAAGGAGAAATAAAAGGTCAGAGGTATTTTTCAAAATCACATTTCAGAGACTCTTTCGACATCTGCTCTGCCTAAATAATGAGACTCCTTTGCTTTCCTATCTCTCTCACCCACCCTCCTCACCTGCCTGTCTCCTTTGTCTACTTTCTCTCTTCCTCCCCCCCAATTGTCTTCCTCCTGAAATCACCTGCAGAGGAATCGATAAGCTATCAGACCACAAACACTCCCAGACTCTCTCTCTCTCTCTCTGTATTTCACACTGTGTCTATCGGCTATCAGCCTTCCTCTGACACTGTTTGTGCTCCTCATCCTGTCCATGTATGAGTGTGTGTGTGCTGTCAAACTAAACCCCAGATTTGATTGACAAAACATCCATCACTCACTTATGGTAACTTGTACTTGTCACTGTGTGAGTGTGAGTGTGTGTGTGTTGCCCTGGTATCTATCTCAAACCAGACAGCTCCACACTATTGGTAGAACGATATTCAAGTGAAATGCAGCAAGAGAGAGAAAGAGAGAGAGTGACGCTGACATCAAAGAGAACGAAAACTAATCAGAAATGGAGGAAAGAGTGAAAGGAATGAATACAGTAAATGGAGAGGAAGAGAGAAAAGAGGAGGAAAGAGAGACATTGCCAGTGAGCAAATGGGAGAGCGAGTAAATGAAAAGTGAAAAGAGTGAGGGGAAAAAAAGACAGGGAGAGAGTTGAAACGAGGTCAGGCGCTCCTGAGAAAAGCACAACGCTGAACAGAGCCGAGGGAAAAGCATGAGAGAGAAACACAGGAGAGGTGTGTGTGCGTGTGTGTGTGTGTGTGTGTGTGTGAGGTAAAAGAGAGACAGGGAAAGGTGTGCGATAACAGGACAGAGAGGTGTGTAGGGACAGACAGAGAAATAAAGGCTTGGGGCTTGAACACACTGCACACAACACATATACACACAGACAGGGTATGCACACAGTGCTGTTGTGACTGGCAGGTGGGTTTCTGAGTGCAGTGGTGTGTGTGTGTGTGTATGTGTGTCGGAGAGGAAAATCTCTGACCAGCTACCTGACCAATCAGTAACTTACTAACTGACCATCTAATTAAGCATGGACAGTTAGTTACTTTATCAGTCACTCACATTACCAATTTTCCTGAAATACATTTTCTCCATTTAATACAATTATTTTTATCAGACACCACAGGCATGTAGTAAACTCTAGCTATACTTTAGAACATTTCTGTGGCATCTCAGCACGCTCAACTACCAATTCCATCAAATACACTGAACTTGACTTCACCACCACAGACTGTATGTAGCTGCCAGATGTTGCTGCAGTAGTGGGCCAATCACACGTCGCATTAAATTAAAAAACGCTCGCGATGATTGGCTGCAAGCAAAACCATGCAAATAGTCTTTTTTTCTAGATCAAATACAGGTTTCGTTGGACTGGAGAAGTTCCGGTACTACT
>NW_023339785.1:3528198-3528336 GCF_004916995.1 Morone saxatilis
ATACACATATAGATATACATAACCATTCACGCTCACAATGACAACACCATAAGGACGATTTAAAGTCTCTAAAAAAACATTTTGTTGGTTTTTTTTTACTGGACGGACGGCAATGCTAACCACTGCTACTCATGTATC
>NW_023339785.1:3528436-3528578 GCF_004916995.1 Morone saxatilis
AAACGGAATGACAATATTTATACAGAAACGACACAAAGGCAGCAAAGGCGTGCTCAATACAGGAGAAACATCGCATGAAAAGGCAGCAGAACATGACCAGATTATCATGCTAGGGGTTGCAGAGCAAGATTTTTCTTTTGGG
>NW_023339785.1:3528699-3535042 GCF_004916995.1 Morone saxatilis
TTAAGGCTGTAACTAATGATTATTTTCATTGTCAACTAATCTGATGAGTATTTTCCTGATTAAATCAAATAACAATGAGTCTATTAAATGTCAGAAAACAGAAAAAGAATGTCCATCACAGAATCCCCAGGGCCCACAGTGCCATCTATAAATGTCTCATTTTGTCTGACCAAGTCCAAAATCTAAAATTATTCAATTCACAATGAGATAACAGAGAGAAAGGCAGCAAACTGTTATACTGGAGAGGCTGCAACCAGAGAATGCTTGTGTTTATGCCTGATAAATGACTTAAACCATAATCAATTACTAAAATACAGTAATTGTCAATTCATTTTCTGTGATTTGCTAATCTACAAATCAACCGATCATTGCAGATGAGCTTGTTTTTTTGTGCCCCTGGAAGTCTGGGGGTCTTGGGCCACAGGATGGTCACAAATGGTGTTTTCAGTTTAAACCCAATCGCAGCCAGCCAGTCATTTATCCAAATCACCCGGGCAAGCTGCTGAACCTGCTCGCAGCCAGTGAGTCCCAAAGGTTAAATGGTACGTAAATGATGATTTAACAGTAAATAACCAGAATGGTGACTTCCCTGTGGTCTACTGAGTGTCTGAATGTGGCATAAAGATAAGAGCCATAAAAAAGAGAAGGAAAGGAGGAAAGAAATATGATGAGAGGTGATAAGAGTGAATCACAGCTCTCCCTGTAAAGTGTATGATCTGTATTAAAACTACAGCCTGGAGAGAGAGAGAAAGAGAGAAACAAGATGGAGGGTAAATTTACATCCTCACATCCCACTCTGGTTTGAGTCACAGCGAGAACTGCAACAACCTGGAACATGGCGACGAACCGAATAGATTTTCATATAAATTAAGACGGCAAAAGGCAGATGATGAATACCTAATAAGGCTCTCGCTCACTGGTGTCTCTTTTGCTGCTGGATTTTTTTTCCTCTCCTCCTTTCTTTGGCCCACCGTATCTGTTCTCTGTGCCTCTCACTGCAATACACGCAATGATGCCATTGTGCGTGTTGGACACTTTGCACGGTTGAGTGCTGCTCCACCTCAGGGGAAGAACTGTTTGGAAGATCTGCAGTGTGCATGCAAGACAGGATGCAAACGGGGTTTAGAGATTCTGCTGCAGTTCCCATCTATAAAGAGCTCTCCTGTCCACGTCCCGATCTGAGAGCAGTTTCTTTTGCTGACACTGTGACCTCTGACTCTTCCTATTCCCTTGTGCTGTGGGCATTTACTTACTCTGGAGAGTCAGAGTTCAATATTTAAAAGTTGTAATATAACCAATGAATCATAAGGCTGCATCCAGGCTGCACAACAAGACCGTACAATCTGTATAATCTGTGTCCAAACTAGGCTAAAGAGAAGCAGAAGGTGTAGCCTGATATAGTCTCCTTAGTGGCAACCAATCTAATGAAGAAGTATTGTGTGGCTGTGTTCGGCTCTGAACCATGCTGGTCAGTAAGCCTTTGCTAGCCCTGTTTATCCCTGTGTTAGAAACCAGGCTGAAGGTTAGCGCTGCTAGAGCCCTACTGTGTCCTGTAGAGGAGACCAAAGATAAAGCTGATTAAAAGAAAAAATGTAAACGTCAAATTATCTTGATGGAATCAATGGATGGATCGTAGAGGATCGGTATCAAGCACTTAATGAATCTGGATAACATCTTAAGTCACACGTGAGCCGCACAATTAATCATATTAACTTTAATAAATCGCAGTTTGGATTCATATCTCCGTGCAATCTTAATGAAATTGATTCTCCCATATTTGCATCACCGGGAATATCTGATGCAACTTGTACCATAAAAGGGCTGTTTTGTTTGGAGCTTTTTATATTGCACAAGAAATATTTCACAACACATTTAACAAGCAGTGCATGGCACAGATTTATACAATCATATTTCAGGTGATGATGAAGCTATGAAACACAGTCTTCAACTGACTGCAGATTAATGACAGCAGCCTTACGGGTTTATCAGCACACTACAAAAGATCAGATTACAAAGGCACTACTTTTTTATGAAAATTGGTTTCCCCTAAACATTGGTGAGAGATAACTGTAATCTTAATTCTGAGTGGAAATCATTCTTTGGAAAAATTGTGTTCTCTCTCTCTGTGTGTGTGTGTGTGTGTGTGTGTGTGTGTGGTGTGTGTGTGTGTTGTGTGTGTGTGTGTGTGTGTGTGTGTTATCCTGTAATGCCAGACAGGCCTGAGTGAGCAGCTGACGAATCACCACGCAATTATTATTGAGAGACCCCTCACCTGCTTCTGCTAGCATAATTAGCTAGCAACAGCACACTCCCAACATGTGACACACATGCAGTTTGTGATTCTTGCTTACAGGCGCACAAACACACACACACACACACAAACAAACCCCGTGGGGGGTCAGTGTCTATAAGCGGGATGCCTGATGAACCTCAAGAGGGATTTGGAGGAAGCGCCATATTCCCAGCGCCCTCCTATGACGCACACTCACACTCAAATGAGGATAACCACACAAAACACACATAGTTAACTAACACTTACAGACACAGATAGATATCCACTGGGCACCTCGTGCAGCACAACAGTAACCACCTAGTGAGCAGCCAGGCTCCCACCGGCTCCCACAGCGTTGGGTTTTCGGAAACATTACCCAGACCAGCAGAGTCAATTTTAGCGGCAACACGGAACGAGCTGTCTCTCTTTCATCGATTTAACACTTCCATTCATCTTAACACAGAGGAAATTCAAATGACACAACATGTATGCTGTAAATCTAACCCAACCGGCCACAGGTGAACAAACATGCTGTGGGCCATATCTTACAAAAAAACAACCCTCCATCTTACTCTCTCAGATTATAGACCAGGGAACACGTCTACTGACACCACACCTTGGACCCCCTGCACTTTTGACCTAGCTCACTATAGGTTATGCGTATTGTGATCTATAGTACTCTCACTGTGATTCAAGTCACAACATAAACAGCATCAGATACATCCCCTGAAATATTAATGCACGTGTAATTAAAGTGCTGTAGTATAAGCTTAATGTGCATTCTAGCACATTTTGCAAATGCTGTGTATGTGTGTGTGTGTGTGGTGTGTGTGTGTGTATGTGTGGTTGTGTGTGTGTGCGTGCATGTGTGTGCAGTACACAGTGACAGAAGGGACAGGTGAGTCACTGCAAGGCTGCAAGCTGAACACATTGCACTGCAGCACTGCACATCACGACTCAGACAGACAGAAAAGGGAGAGGGAGAGAGAGATAATGGCGCAAAAATGGGGATCAAACGGGGAATGATGGAAAAAAGCATTTTAAAAATAGATACAAACCACAGAAGGAAACAAATAAAATTATAGCGAGGCAGTGCTCTGTCTGTCTGTCTGTCCCTGGCACGGTGCAAATCCCAGTCACTACCAATAACACCTGTATCCATCACTCTCGGGTGGAACTTCAAAGCCTTGTTATTTATACACCTGTCTGTCTGTCTGGATCCTTCACTCTTCTCTGTCACTGTCCAATTTAAATCGGATGTATTGGTCTGCATCAAGAAAGTGACGCGTCTACCTGCTTGCAGACTAAGTATAGATGCATTATTAGGGTGGTTTATATACTGCGTCCAGCCATCAAGCTGAATGTGGTCGGTAAAGGACTGTGTGACTTCCGATCTGAAATTGGATGGGATCATCTGATAGCCAAGGATGAGAGCTGACCGCCTGCTGTGTAGGAGTGCATCACGGTTATAGGATAAAGTGCTGACTGACAGCATGAGGCTCTATAGGGCTACACAGAAGCACAGTAATGGCTTTAAGCTTTATTAAGTTTTCCATTTGGTACGTGTAGGCATCGTTACAGTGATGCAATTAAACACTTGAGAGCTGAGTTTTATCTTGATTAGTCTACTTGATAATAACATGTATCTGGGGGCACAGAGGAGGCAACATAGAAGCAGTGAGTAATCTCTTGATGTCTGGGAACAATATGTTCTTGGAAAGTATTTCCAAAGTTTTTCAATTACTATTCTATTTTAACTCGCATCTTATTACTCTCTCAGGCTGGGACTGTTCTCTTCTTTGTGGTTTGTTGATGACACCCTTCCAATTAAGTCCTCATTTAATGGCCGTGCAGAGTTGCAGTTGAAAGTCTAGATTGAGTTTGAATAGGAAACAATCATCTTTATCATTCCACATGACGCAGTTGGGCCTGTCACAATAATTACTTTCGTTTCATGATATACTGTCCCAGAAATAACTGCGATAAACAATGTTACTGTCCTTTTAAGTTATGCTACTGATATTACAAGCATATGCAATGAACTTTTAAATCTTAAGAATATCCAAAAGTTGGAACTGGAATGTAAAAAAAATTGACTCTTGAGATCTAGGCTAGAGGTAGGCTAGAGGCATTCATTCTTTAACGGGCAATATAGTAATGGTAGGGAAAACTGCAGTTATTCTGGCATCATATTGTGAATTTCTTCTTTCCACTTTTTATTTTTCACAGTAGAATAGTGGAGCAGGATAACTTGGATGCACCTAAAACCTTTATGGTCCCTGTGAGGAAACTGGCGCAACTATTTTTACTTGACCGCTTGACCTCCAGACCGTCACACATGATTTCAAAGCACATATACTGGAATAAATATGTTTGTCACATTGTATTCTGATGTTAAGAGGTATATATGTGATGTGCCTTCTACACTTTCTCACTGGCTACCAACACGTGTGCTTGAACTTACATGTGACTCTCTCTTCAAGAGCAAGTTTGCCTAACTGCCAGGCTCAAAGGCAGAACAGAATAACTGAACGAGCCGCGGGTAATATTTTACTAGCATATGCCCTGAGGCTGGTTGTGTCCTGTTACAGCAGGATGTGGTGACTGACGTTAAGTCGGCCTGATCTTCCAAGAGTCAATCCCCTGGATGGACCCAGACTGGCCCTCAACACCCGGTCAATGATTAGCATTGGTCCAGGAGACCAACTGTAGTCTACAACAACCTCTCAATAGGTCCTGTCATATAGATGGAGACAGAAGCTTTTATGTTTCCTTTAAACACAAAATTTGAGCTTGATGGTTAGGGCTTTTCAGGGGCCCCCCGTGTTCCATATTTGAGGCTCTGAGAACAGCTGACTATGATTATGTTACCATCAGACTTGACTGTCTTAAATTAGTGACAAAAACCTAGTTTCCTGCTTTGTTGCTTTTAAAAAAGGAAAATAGATTCAAGAGCTGACAAGAAAGTTACAGTTTGTTAGCTTTCCAGCCATAATGCACCTGATAAGCACTTAAACTGAGTGGTAGCTTGTAAGTAGCAGCAAGTGTCAAGTTCACATAGACATCAATGTCTTTGCCCAATGAGGCTGCTGGCTGGTTAGCTAACGGCTGTTCAGATTAACAGATCACCTTTCTGAGCTACAACAGTATTACAGAGTTTACAGTAAGGTTTACAGTGTCACGGTAACCTGGAGGCAAGTCTACCATGTCATACCTTTCTCCTATTCATGAAGAAAGTGACCCACAGCAACACTTTAATGCTGATTTACACACAGCTAACTCACCTATAAACAGACAGGAAGATCTATTGCACAAATAGACAGATGAGAAGATCTTACAGATATAGAGTATAATCTCAATAAGCTGTCGTGAGCATGCTTGCACTATTCGTTTCTTAACCTTAACATACGTGCTAGGCCTTTCAGTAATAAGCTATGTGAAACTGAGTTGTCAAGCTACACGGAGCAGACACATTGATGGCGTGCTCTGCTGAAAACCACACATTTGTTTATAGAACGCCGTGTATTTAAGCCAGAGAGTGAGGTACCAGCCGACCAATGAGGCATCACACGAGCCTGTGGTCAATGGACGAGTACAATGTTGTGATGATCACTTTGAAGGTGAATATTTCCAAAACCATTACTGACCTTAGAAAAAACATCACATCCACTGCTGAGGCACTTATGGCTCTCCACATGAACAACTATAGGTGCTTTGGTACTTATATCAACAAGAAACTGAGTCTCTGCTGCATTGGGAAAGTGCAAAAAGAAATCAATTGTAAAATCACTAGTAACCAGCAGCCTTTCTTGCTGTTTAAATGGAAAGAACACAATTCTGCACATCCAGTTTTTTTTAATTCACGCTTCCAAAAAGTAGCTGCAACAGGTTCATATTGTCAAACATATCATAATTGGCCTCTGGCATACAGGAAGACAGAAAAGCAGACAGACTAAGAATGTGTCTGAGTGAGAAGAATACAGGAAGTGGGATGGAGAAAAACTACAGTAAGCGTGCGTAGTCTATGTATGTGTAAGACTGAGCGAGAGAGGTAGAGTGTGTGTGTGTGTG
>NW_023339785.1:3535142-3536064 GCF_004916995.1 Morone saxatilis
GAAAGAGAGAGAGAGAGAGAGGACCAAGAGAAAGCAGCCCACACTAATGACCCTGAGTAAATATTAACATGTTAATGCTGCGTTTGTAGAATAGATAACCTTATCTGCACATGAAGAAAGAAGTTAAGCGATGATTAAATGTACTATTTGATTTTTTCCCCTGTTCCTTATACTCAAGTTGTAACCTCTTTCTCCCTCTGTGTCACTCAAGGACTTTGCAGCAATCCAGCATTACAGGCCCAAGAAGAAAGATTTTACAGCATGCATGTTACTGTAGGACTGCATACTGTACAGTTTCCTTCTTTTGTTGACCTGTACGCAGCTGTAAGGTTGTTAGAATCATCTTACTGCGCACTGTCTGAAAGCATCATACATTCTATAGGAGCTTGTTCAGCTCTTTGCTGAAGCTATATGATGTTTACGCTGAGTGTAATATCCAAACCAAAGGTTTTTATGGCTGCACAATTCCATCAAATTGGAACGTTTTGGATGCCTTGTGCATTATTATGTCACATTTTCCCAGAATTCAGCCAGACAGATGTGGTATCTTTGGGAACTTTGAGATCTCCACAAGAATTTAAATTTCTGTAGGTTAGAACAGTGTTTTGTGCACACCATGAGGGCCACCACTTGTCAAGGGAGTAAATACACATATAATACATATGATTGATGGAGAATGGGAACATACAATCATCATGAGGAAGATTGGGGTTATACCATGAGACATAAAACCACTGTTTTACCCATAAGTTTAAACCATAAGTTTCTCTATTATAGGTATGTTATAGTTGAGTGATGTCATACAACAGTATCTATTTATATTATACAGCATATTCCAAAAACGTGTTGTCATAGTGTCAGCTCCTATATTAAGAGGTGTTTTGCTGTAATCTTTCTGCATGGTGGGCCATTTCCTCTCATT
>NW_023339785.1:3536173-3536318 GCF_004916995.1 Morone saxatilis
GTGTGTACTGTATGTATGTGTGTTTTATGTGGAAGCACATGTCACTGCTGCACTTATAAATAGCACAAAGTCTCCCTGGATCCCACCACACACTGATTTAACCTGCTTAAACTGTCAATCAGCTGTGACAGATCGCCCCCTCCAC
>NW_023339785.1:3536386-3538269 GCF_004916995.1 Morone saxatilis
ACACACACACACACACATCACACCCTCAGATGACCGTGCAATCAGAGCAATAACAATCGCCCCGACGCAATCTTACGTCACACTGTGATGCAGTAAACATCGGGGGTCCTGTATTCCAGTGACACACCGTGTTATGGGTTTAACGCGCACGGTAATGATCCGTGCGTGTTTCGGAAGCGCAGTCAGCAGTGAGATGGAGATTTAACCTGATCGACCGTGTGAAAACCAAACCCTGTTTGGAAATCTGCTAATTTATTGTTTCCTTCCATGTGCGCAACAAGGCGCGCATCACATTACACAGCCCATAGGCTATGGTTAATGAATACGTTCTCCCAGAGAATTCGGCATACATCTTATGTGCAAAGCATCACTTCATTTCGATGGAATCTCAACTTCTATCACTGTTGGCCACCACTCGCTACCGCCCTCCACGGGTGCTTGGGTAGGAGATTATTCTGGGATTAACAGGAGCCAGTTCTAAAAGTTCACGTACTGTTTCAATAGGTGCTGCTTGGTGTGATGACTGTGCACCGAATCCAATGAAAGAATAAACAATGCATGCTTGTTTTAGGTGTTATGCACGGTTGCCAATAAGAAAGGGACCACTAAATTGCAGAGATTCCTTAATGCAGTTTGGCATCTTGACGTTTCCTTGAAATTCACTGCAAAATCTCTTCCTCGCGATTGCCCACAGCAGCAAACTGTCATCCTCACCCGTTCAGCCACTCTGCTCAAGGATACGCTGTTTTCGGTTTGCCAAAGCAAACAGTCGTGTGAACCAGACGAACGTTTTGTAACCGTTTCCTAACGATTACGCAAACGCTTATGAAAACGCAAAAACCGCGTCAACTTTCTCAGCTGACTGAAACCCACTGCCTCCTCTTCGTCTCATTGCTTTTCACAACATCGTCTGATTAACTGACCAATTGGGAGAAATTGGAGGAATCATCGGTGGGAGTTGCTCAACTTTGAAGCGCACTGAACAGCCTACAGACATCCAAGCGGTTAAGCTCGCGGTGCTGTGGCAAGCAGCTTATAATGGAGTGGATAAATAACATTACGCAGCACTGATGTATTGCAGTGCTTCCACAAACAGGCATTTATTAAACACCAGCTTCGATTCTACGAGAAAACGAGATAAAACACAATATCCAACCAGCCGTGTACGCACCACCTAAAAGACACACAAGTGACTCTTTTCACACATTTTTTTAAAACCGAGCTGTCCTGTAGCCGGAGGATTAGTATCATAATGTCATAATATCACAATAGTCCTCCGGCTGTCCATGCGTTCAGAGGCGCACCACGTGTCCAAGTCTCCAGCACTGAAATTAAAACTTCCCTCAAGATTGCGTCAAAAGTTTCAAAAGCGCCCCTCTGCATGCCAAATAATCCTCCCCGAGCAGCACACACCGGCAGCCCGCAGCTTCCAGCACCCACACAAACACAACTATTCCTTTTAATCCGTCAAATTGCCCCATGGTTGATGGCATTTCCTCCAAAAAAAAAACACGTGAAAGCCAGACGTCAAGACATAGTAGACATTCACACACACATACACACGCACGCAGAACGAGACGCCGGGTCGCACTGTGCCGGGGAGATGCTGCTGACAAGCCGGGCGAGAGCCTCGCATCAACCGGGCATAGCGTGCGCCACGGCCGGCGACGCGCGCAGATGCACCCCGGTCCGAAAAGCCCAAAGTTCCGTGTATCCAGAGGGGCCGAGATCTTACCTGGCTGCCGGAGTTTTCTGTCAGGTAATTGAAGACAAAGGACGAGAGTTCCTCATCTAATAGTGGAGCGCAGTCCGCCATCTTCTAGTGAATGAGGAGCCGTGGAGTCAGAGAGCGGAGTATAGGAGGAGGAGGAGGAGCAGTGGGG
>NW_023339785.1:3538369-3542025 GCF_004916995.1 Morone saxatilis
TGGCCAAAATCACAAGTCGCACTTAAAAATGGGCTCAATAACACGCTCGCTGTGATCTGGCTGCAAAAGCAAACCATGCAAGAGATCAGTCTTATTTTTCTAGAAATCAATATACAGAGTTTCGTTGGAGCTGGAGAAGTTCCAGGTACTAATTGGTGGCTGGTTATAATTTGGATAATCATTAAAAGAATCTCCTGATATACTCGAGCTATACCACATACACATATTAGAATATATATAACTTCATTCACTCACGCTCACTAATGAACAAAACAATATAGGAGATTTAAAAGTCTCATAAAAAACAAATTTATGTTGGTTTTTTTTACTGGAGCGGACGGCAATTGCTACCACTGCTACTCATGATATCTCTATGTTGACACTAGTAGTAGTGATCAAGTAGAGACATATATATATTATATAACCTATTATATATTATATATTATATTACATATATGACATACACAGCAACGACCTACACATATATATAATACATACAGTCTTGCAATACTATCTATGTAACTTAATCAGTACTTATCTCATTCCTAAGTGAATTGTGATCCGTAGCATTAAAAGGTGGTATGAATGCTTGGTCGGATTGTTTTCATTCTTCTTTAATCAGATTTCCCTTATTCAAATCATAGTTTTGCATATTCCTCAGGGCTGGGTTCCCAAATATCTTCTAACAATACCCAGCCCTGGTCAGACAGCCCTCGTTCTACCCAGGCAAGAATAACAACGCAGGGGAAAATCTGTGCTAATATTTATTTTATGCGATGACACAAATTCTCTTGATGCATCAGCACAAATCTCCGCTTCAGCAGCTTCCACATACACCGTTTCCTGAAGAACCCTGGGTATTAATGCAGAAAGAACACAAGAAGAAGAATTCCTACAGAGAAATGACAATAAAACCAGGACAAGCTGATCCAGCCTGCAGTGTTCAGACACTCAACTGTTCGGCTGTCGAGATGCTCCATTAACATTCAGTGACCAGCAGGAGGAGGAGAAACACACCCACACACACACACACACACACACACACACTTTTACACACCCAAATATTTACCCATGTAACACATTATTAACTGCACTTCATACACAGGCAGCCTATAAAGGACGCCCGCAGATGCACACATGTACAAACACATACTCACACAGTCACACAGTCACCATGAAAGAATTTGGCTTATTACCCATATTGCATCATAGTAGTGTCAGTTCCTCCTGTCAACAGCACCCCCACCAGAGGGAAACAATGAACGAGGGAGAAGGAAAAGTAACTACACTTACTACACACTACAGCATGGGTGTGTCAATATTTTCTGAGTGCAGTCAACAAGACCCCACTCGTTTTTAATCTGCTGATGGGGGTAAGACGCTCACCGCCTACAGACAGACACACAGACAGTGTGTGAGAGAGACTATACACAATAATAATACGTCAGCTGAGTTGACTTGAAATCATTTCCTTATTAGCCCGATGTTCCCTGCAGGCAGGTCTCAATTTTGTGATTACAGCAATTAATGAAAATGATTGGATCAATCTCTGCAGCATCCGACAGAGGTTCAGATCAACAGAGTGCAGGTGAACTTTAACAATTATTGCACATTCTGATATGAAATGGTTTCTTCACACTTCTTGAACACACACAGTACACAGAAGCAGAAAACAAACAGCAGCAAGCTGGAAAATATATTTTTTTTTTACAAAAGCAGCTGCTGAAATAAAGCAGTACTGATTGCAATAATCAGGGAAAATTAAAAAAATGATTCCAAGATTTCAAAAAAATTATGTTTGATCATGCAAATCAGAAGATATGGTGACTGTCCATTATGACATATATCTGCAACAGTGATATATATCATTGTTTATATGTGTTAATAAACATTGATATAAAAATAAAAGATGTACACATAAATTAGTTCTTACAAGCTTGGTGGTCATTGATTAAGTAATTCTGAATTTCAATGTAGTATTTTAATATGATTTAATTTTCTTATTACTCCACAAAATGTTGCATACAAAATTCATTATTCCCAGGAAATTGGAACTGAGTTCATCGCATTTTAGATTAATGTTGTTGTTTTTAAATGTAATGTTGCATACATTTGCCACATATTGCCCAGCCAGAACTGTTACTATCACAGAAAGCCATCTAATTGGTCTTTGGATTATTAAACAGCCCAGGAAGCACGTCTGCACTCTTCATGCATGATATGAATGCTTACTGTATGTGTGTAGCTGTAAATATGTATGTGCAAGCACTACGCATGTGTGTGCTTAATGCCGTATCACCGTAGTGCTGAGCACTGTGGTCACGCAAGCCTGAGCAGCCTTTGGGAAGTAGGTCAATGAGCGAGATAGAGAGAGATGAATGGAGAGAGAGAGAGAGAGAAACATGACAGGATATAAAGTGGAAGAAGAAAAAATAAGAGCATACACGAAGGCAGGAGGGAGAGGTGACAGTGGAAAGTTTTACTGGGAATGTACACACACACACACCATACATGGCGTGGAGGCTAGTGTGTGTGCAGTAAATATGTGTGTGCCAGTGTGTTTGTATATGCATCCCAAAGGACGTTACTGGCCTCACCCGCCTCCCTCACTCTCTCCGCTATATGCAGGTAGAAGCCTGCCGCTCGCCTGTCAACCCACACACATGACTCACACACTCCAACACAACACACACATACACACATCTAAACTTTCCATCACTAAGCCCTGCCGAGCCGCCTGAGCCCATCACTGCAAGCCAACTCCACCCTAATGTGTTTATCATTATGAATTATCAGTGAAATTACATCGCGTTATCAGGAGAATATATCACAATATCGAGGTTATTACAATCTGGACTCCCACAGAAAGGCAATTTATTAAGTTCTGATGAGTTATTGCATTAGTCGGCAGTTACTAACTTACTGCTTGTAATTGATAATCTCTTTTATTTTGAAGGCTGGAGACAGAACCAGGGTTGGGGGTTCCCGCTGTGATTGAGTGCTACGACAATCTAAACCCACATTGAGAACTGATAGTAATTATGATTGAACCAGAGGTCACACACAGGTCAAATGTGTGCGATGTGACAGTGACGAGCGCACATCTGTGCCAAGAGACCTATTTATAACACACACACTGCCTGCTGCAGCACACACACACACCTTTCATCCGAGGAAGCAACAACATCTAAAAATAACAACAAATGGCTCTAAAGCGGAGTAATGGAAGAGGAGAGAAGGTTAGTGCGTGTGTGTGCAAGGGTGTGTGTGCGTGCTACTGCACTGAACCATATCAAATAACTTTGTACTGAATGCGATAGGCTGTGTTTCTTGATAACTGCAGCTAGCTGAGTGTGTGTGTGTGTTTGTGTTTATGTGTAACAGTGCATGTTCACACCAGTCTGTGCTTGCCTTCCCCTGGCACCTGGTTGCCACAGCTATATGCCACGCTGGCATGTGTGTGTGTGTGTGTGTGTCCTCTTGTCCTCATGGTGCCTTACACCATGCCATGGAAATTTCCTTTAACCTTTTCTCTCATTTACACCAGCGCCCTTGAGATCCCTTGAGATCCCTTGCACACACAGACAGGAACACACACACACACACACACACAGAGGAGGGTGTTTGGGTTAGGACAGGAGGAAAGGTCAGAGGTC
>NW_023339785.1:3542125-3565103 GCF_004916995.1 Morone saxatilis
GCCACTGCCATCAGTGTATGAATGTGTGTGAATGGGGTGAGTGTGGCATGTAGTGTACAGCGCATTGAGTGGTCGAAAGACTAGAAAGACTTTATATACTGTAAGTACAGTCCATTTACCATTCTCCTTAAAAAGACATCTACTACCTAATTCTTATACTTAAGTTAATTCCAGAAATTATGAATATGCAAATACTGTTTTCAAAATGTTTCCTGCTGGACCTGCTGTTGACTTCCAAACTACTTGTGATGTAACAAATCATGCTCATAAGCCGTTTAAAAGACCAGTGTGCAGTGATGGTGTACTTGCAAATTGGAACCAACTTGCCTCACCCTCCCTTTCCAAGTATGTAGGAAAAAATTTGGTGACTGAAAAAATTCATGAAAAGAGCCAGTGTTTGGTTTGTCCATTCTGGGCTACTGTAGAAACATGGTTTAAAATCAGATTTTCAGTGATTCTCCTGATTCATGTTCCTCCAATGTGTTCACCTGAATCTGACAGAGAAAACCACAATAGATAGAGCCCTCAAATTTTTATGAATATCACTTTGGGTTCAAGTGTAGTTTTACCTTAAATTTACTGGACTATTTCTTGCTCAAGACTGGCAACTTCTGGAAATTTCTTCTGGTTGCGAGGCAACTGATACCTTTTAAATTGATCGCTTTCCTGAGAAACACTGAAGTTTCAGAAGTATAAAGATTTGTAAAGAAAGAAAGCATGTAGTTGTGATGAAAAATGTATGTATGCTATGAAAATGGTTATATAGTGCTCTCAAAGAATCTGTGGAAGGACAAAAACACCATTACTCCACTATATCAAATAGTTGAAAAAAGACTTCTCTGTTCCGACAAATGCTGTCTTTCTCATCTAAGTCATCATCTGTGAATTAAGGATTTTTGTATTTTTTTAAAAAGAAAAAGAACAAAAACAGCAGCAGAATAGTAATATTAAGCAATTAAATAAAAACAATAAAGACATATAATTCATATTTAATTCATTAATAATTACTAGAAATAGATAGTTATACTTCTCTTCTGACCTCTTATCACCCCGCCCCCTTGTATATCACTGAGGGCTGATGGGAACTAGAATTGACACATCATGCTGCTTTTTTTTTTTTTTGCCTAGTTCTTATTCCTCCCATCATGCTCCTGTCGCCTCAGTCGTTTCATCTCCACTGGTGGTTGACGACCTGACGTCACACCAGAGCTGCTTAAACCACCAGCGCACTCACAAACAGCAACACAAACAAACAAACAGCCACACAGACAACAAACAAACAAACAGCCACACAAACCATCAGCTACACAGACAAACAGCAATTCAGACGAACAAACACACGGCCAACATTAAACACAACCATAATACGACTGCAAGAGGCACTTTCTCAGCTGGGAACATTTTTATCTGCTGATACACTTTGGTTGCTATGATACAGAATTTCCATGGAATTAATGGTTAATTTGTGTAAAGGTAGGGACCTTTTTTTCAGACCAAATACAAGTATTTACATTTGGGTACTTGCCGATGCCAAGTACTGATATGAGTACCTAATTAGACCATTACAAGTCTAATAATAACTTTGAAAACATTTTCATCAGGTGTTCCTCACTTTCTGACTAGAACTAATTAAATGTTGATGTAAAATTGCTTAAAATATCTCCAAACTGCTGGCTCTACTTCTCTACTAATTTGTCCGCCAACCTGCTCAACTTACAACGTATGTAACATCACGTTGCTGTAATGTGGTATCTGAGTAGTTTTTGTGATTGAAATTAATTATCATTATTATTTTTGACTTTTATTGCCTTTAATCGATAGTGACAGCTTAAGAGTGACAGGAAAGGAGAGGGGGGATGACACGCAGCAAAGGGTCACAGGTCAGAGTTGAACCCATGGCTGCTGCAGCAAGGCCTTGGTACATGGGACGCCAGCTCTACCAGGTGAGCTATTAGGACACCCTGTATCAAACTTAGAACGAATATTGGCCGATATCGGTGGCTGATCAAGTGGCGCATCCCTAGTGACATGTAGTCTTTGTGTTGTGTCCACAGTGATTGGACAGCTGGGTAGCTTAACATTTTAGGAACAGAGGCGTCAACAGTTGCAGTAGCACTGGTTGTAGTCTTTGTAGTACTGCTGTACAAGTACAGGTAGTACTAGAAAAGGTCGCTGCAGTCCTAGTAGTTGTGCCTACTCGCGAGTTGAGGAGAAGAAATATTTCGTATGAAAAAATATGTTGAATAATTAATCCAGTGGAATGAATGTTAAATATTGTTTTACTGACATTACATGAAGAACAATGAAGAACTGAATGTTTATTTTCACCTTTACATGCATAACAAAAACATGACAGACCAACACAGGATTGATTTGACTTGACATGAGACAACCTTGCTTGATGAGTATCACCAACTTGAGAGAACCAATCATTCTAGTCCTCATTTTTCCTCCTGTTCACTGCCCCACCACCCACCCCCACACCGTCTGCATTGTCTGAAAAATGTCCCTCACAGACTGACGTCTTGAAATTCGTCCAACCAACAGTCAAAACTCAAAGCGGTTTACTTTCTGTTAATGGACTAATAAAGTGTAACTAAACCCCAAACCCTGCTGAAAACCTCTGTATAAGGGCATTTACTAGTGTTATTGATTGATTCAGGTATGAATCTGGACATTTTAGTGCAATGTACATATTCAAAGTCTACATATTTTGTTTTAAAAATGCATAGCAACACCATACAGAAATGCAAACAGACATTACCAACACACACTCTACTTAATCTAATCTAACCTCTCCTTCTGGACTCTTATCATATCCTCATATACATCATTGTGTAACTGCTTTACGTTGTTGTATTTACATCTTGATTTGTGGTGATTGTGCCACAGGCACAAAGAGAGTTGTTGAAGGGATAACAAACAAAATGAAAAATTGTCTGTTGGCGTCCGGTTAGCTCAGTGGGTAGAGCTGGAGACCCATGTACCGAGGCTGAGTCTTTGCTGCAGCGGCCCAGGGTTAGAATCTGACCTGTAGCCCTTTGCTGCATGTCATCCCGGCTCTTCTCTGCCCCTTTTCCTGTTCTATCCTTCAGGCTGTTCAGCAATAATAAAGGCAATAAAAAATCCCCAAAAATATACTTTAAAAAAAAAAAAGAAAAATTGTCTGATCTATCGGCATCGTATGCCTCTGAGCTTATCAGTTCCTTTTATCGATGCCGGTGTGTTTATGTGACAGTTTAGCAAATTGCAAAGAATTACATCAAGCTCACGCATCATGGCGGAGAGGAAGAAACTGTCCAAAGTGTGGTTTCATTTCACAAAAAAAGATGACGACGGTGATGGTTGTAACGTCTGTAAAATGATCAGTAAGTAAGGGTGAAAACAACAACAATATGCTGAGTTCAGCCTCAGAGATAACAAAACAGCTGAGTTAATGCTGAAAATATTCAAATAATTTCCCCCTGGGATTATTAAAGTATTTCTGATTCTGATTCTGAAAAGCTAGGTTTAGTTCAGTCAAACAGCAGAAACAAACTAAATATACTAATTATAAAATGTATGAATACTAAAGAAAAATGACAGTGAGGTGATAATGTCCATTAAACAACAATGGCAGCTGCTTAAAGAGTTTAACATAGATGCTGTGGGCATCAGTTCTATCAGAACTAGAGAGTATCTACATTGAAAGAAGAGCAAAGAACGACACTGAAGATTCTTCTCAACTGAAAAGATTTTTTTGCTCTGCTCCCAATTGGCATCAGTAAGAGTTTGACTGTATTTGAAACCGCCCGTTAGCAGTATGTACTAATTTGGCCAAAATGTAGCCTGTAGTATGCAGTATGGAAATAAAAGCAAAATCTGCAGCATGCCAGAAATACCTGCATGTTGGACTGATTTTGAAAAAATCTAACCTGAACGATACAACAGTCTTTTAAAAGTGAATTTAGTTTCTATCTATTTTATAGATAGTTAAAGATAGACAGGAAAGAAGGGAGGGCATGCAACAAAGGGTCACAGGCTGGAATCGATCCATGACCACTGCAGTAAGGACTGAGCCTTGGTACATGAGTACACCAGGTGAGCTATCGGGGTGCCTCAATTTGCTTCTGAGAACTTTTGAGGCAAGAAATCAATGGTACAGAGTGAAAGTGGGCAGTTTTAAAGGGACAGTTCACCCATTTGCATTAAGCTTTGTATCATTAGAAGCCCAGTCATATTTTTGAATGGTCGTGCATCATTCCCTCACTTCACCGGAGAGGGGAGAAATACGGATTTTCAAGTGTTGGGCACCTTCTGCTTCCAATGAATGTAAAAATCGTCAATTTTTGCGTCCATTGGAAGCAGGAAGTCTCATATCTCTGTAGAGGAGTGAGACTACAACACTACTTCCTCATTTTTTTTCACTCCCACGCTAAACAGGACCTATCACAGATCAGTGGTGGGACTTCACTTGCCAGAAACTAAAAAATATACGCGCCAATCTTGTTTGGAAGCTAACAGCACGTTCGACTAATGGTAATCAATCTAATATCGGAATGAAAATTTTGAAAAAGTGTGACGGTCGAATCAGATGTTCGTGGCTACCTTTATGAGCCGCAATATAGCGAAGAGCAGCTGAGGCTGAGGGTGAATGACATTAGGCAAAAAACTTAATTGTGTCTTTTTTTCATGTATAATACAATTAGAGATTCAGCAGGTCAAATTCATTTGTCATTCTTTCTTGTCATCAGTTAGGTCTTAGCCCCCTGGGATCATGGATAAGTTTAGCCAAGCAAGTCTGCATATTACATTATGAGGTACTGTTTCTTGTGTGCAAATTTCCAAAGCGGGTCACTGGAGGAAAGCTCACAGAATGCACAAAATAGAGGGAGTTCATCTTCTAAAGAGCATTAACACCCACAGTAAATGTCATGGCACTATGGCCAACAGATTGTGTTGTGTCCTGTGAACTGTGAGTGGAAATTTAGACCTGATAGTTAGGAAATGTAAGGAAGTCGCCAGAAACATTAGGATTCACAATCTGGAAAAATAAAGATCCAAAGCTATGTGATACTCTCCCCAGTGAATAAAATATAAGACATGCTTTTTACTACATATAGATCAGCAAAAAATTGTAACATGAAGTCCTTGCAACAACCATCTTGACAGCACAATATGATGTGATCAGCCATATAATGAAGAAAGACATGTGAGTCATCAAGATAAGCACCGGCATGGCACTTAGCAGTTGTCACTAACAATAATACCACACTTTTAAAAGGCTGTTGAAACTGCCGTTGTTCGTTGAAAACTGCATTTGAACTTTTGTATTTTGTTCAAGCTGGTAATCATGTAGGTGTGCATAAATTACATTGCCCAATACAATGAAAAACAGCAGGGAAAACACACTTCACACCATAGCAATATCTAGTCGCATTGCGGAATACCTCCGATATCCCAGATGGCACAATTTTAGGCATGTTTCATGCTGTAGAAATGGCCTACAGACTGGACAAGCACCACTAAAGATTCAACGGTATACCAGTTTATGGACCTGTATCCAGATCGGTGTATCATATCATAAATAAAAATAAAATCTGTCAAACATCCGGTCTGTAATCTTCCATACTGTCTTCCATACTGTACCTCAGTAAGAAACTATGAGACGCTAGCTGGTTTCACTCTCTCTTTATTAGAGAACAAAATACAGGCTACTGTGGGCCGTAGCCAACGCCAAAATAACAAAACCTGGCTGTGTACAGTGTGCTCCACACATCTCACTTCATCAACTACCGCTTATAGGCTAACAAACACTCTACAAAGAACTAGCAGGAACAAAAACAGCCTCCCCCCTTTAACCCTCTGCCAATCAGAGCATATCACACATTCACTGACATCCTGGAAAACACAGTGACTACAATCAACAGACCACTTGGCCATAGCTGAACATAACAGTCTTTACACAGTGACAATATAACATAACAATTAACACCAACATGTCACCCAGTCCATTACAATATTGTCCGTATCTTTGACAAATACAAATGTATCACCACTTTGGATAGTACCGTATTTTTGTGCATTTATTCCACTGTTACTATCGGATTAAATTCATCTGATAAACTTATGAAATATGATGCTTTGTATTCAGACCAAGTACATGGGGCGGCTGTGGCTCAGGAGGTAGAGCAGGTAGTCCATTAATTAGAACGTCAGGGGATCGATCCCAAGCTCCTCCCACTGCGTGTCCTTGAGAGAGTATTATTAGTTTCTGTATGAATAGGTGAATGTGGCACATAGTATACAGCACTTTGTGTGGTCAGAAGACTAGAAAGCTGTTTTACAGTAAGTACAGTCCATTTACCATTTACCATACATCAACTACCAGCAACATTCAAATTCTGTCTCAAGTGTTAAAACATTTTAAAAGTGACTGTACTCAAGAAGTCAATTTTACTTTATTAGGTGCATTTAATTGCTAATACTTTGTTTTATTTACATAACAGTAAGACTCCAGACTTGTTTGAAAAGTCTTCCAATCCCCCTTTTCTTATTGCAACTCTGTCATTGTAACTTACTGTAAGTAAAGGATTCAAGTACTTTTAAATATACAGAGAAGCAGTCTGTCAGAAAGCCAAACAGTTAGATAGCCAGACACACTGAAGACAGTCAGCCATGCTGCGACTGAGCCAACAGAGCAGCCACACAGCAGGGCCAATGAAACACATTTTACTGTAAAATAGGCCAATAAAATATATGATGTGTGCACCGGTGAAACACTTAAAATATTAAATATTTCAATATAAATCACAGAACAGTGGTTAATGACTGATTCTATTGTCACAGTCCTTTTTCGCACCGTAATCTAGCTTTGATTATAAAAAGATAAACTGATGTAAATGAATCCAGATATGGAAATTCTGAGGAAATTTAGGCAGATATTCAAATGAGAAGATGATTATCAAGCAAAGGCTAGCTTGCTCTTTTCATTATGTGTTGTTGTGGAACTCCATTTTAAACAGTATTGATGCAAAAGCCAACATTATCTCCCATGCTCACCACCTACCTCTCCCTCTGTTGTATTTAACAATGGGGTCCTAAAAATGAATCACTTTACATTTCTTTTCCTTATAGGCGTCTTGTGGAGGACATTACTGAATCGAGAGCGCTCTGATTTACGATGGCATTTAATTCAAGGCAACAGGGATCATTGACATGTAACTGGGGAATTTCATTACTTGGTTGGCCAATCTGGTGAAAGGCTGCGGGAAAAATACTGTGTAGAGTGAATTGGAGTGATATAGGTATTAATTTATCCTGTGCCGTGTTCAGCCATTTTCTTACACACAGTCACTTATTCAGTCACATTATTCTTTGGCTTGTTGGCTTGCTCAGGCAGTCACTCTGACCTTGACCTTACACACATGACACACTACTTAACTTGCTGTGTCGTGTGTGTCCGTCCACTCAAATACTGGCGCATCCAAATACAGCTATTTAACATGTGTTTTGACCACATCAAGGCGATGCTTTACTTAGATACATATTAACATGCATCATGTCCTGTGTAAGTGTTTTTGCACTTTGGGGTGCATGTTTGTATGAAAAGTGCTACATAAATAAAGTTAAGTTGTGTTCATCTCTCAAAGTGAAACAGCTAGTTCTTGTCACTGCTAACTACCTTATTATTTAGTAATTGTAAAATAAATCATCTCTTTTTTAAAGGACCAGTGTGGAGGATTTAGTGGCATCTAGTGGTGAAGTTGCAAATTGCAACCACTTGAAAACAGCTCAGCCTTCCAAGCATGTAGGATAAACTACAATGATGTCAAGACACCTAGGTGAGCTTGTAAGTTGTTAGCTCCTTATGTAATTGTATATACAGTGCACTTGTGTATGGGAATGCATATAGGAATGTCCTCTTGTCTCTCTCTCTCTCCCTTGTGTACATGCTGTCCTTGTCTCTCTTTCTGTGTATCTGTGTGACTGGTGTTCTTGAGCTTTGCCTTGTGTGATTGTCTGTCTTCTTTCCAGGTCTTCGTTGTAGAGAGTAGGTCTTGGGGCTCAGATCTGGTCTCAGGTATCATCCTCTGGTCTCAGGAATCACAAAATATAATGCAGTCTCATCAGTGGGTACAATACAAAAATGTAATTTAAAACTGTATTTCTTCATTTGGATATAAAAACATTACATCCAATAGGTTCATATTTTTGTTCGGTCACTACCTCTGATGGTGTGGCATGGCACAACTCTTTGTTAGACTTATTAGGGTGGAAGGGAAAGTGTTGTTAGTGGTGTTAAAACTAAATCAAGGCTTTCTTTTTCTCCTTGCTCAGCCTTTTTTAAGAGCACATTTTTTCAACTTTAAGCACCTTAAGGTTCCCTAGATTTCCTGAATGAAAGCTTCTGAGCACTTTTCCTCTGCAGTTCTTCTGTGTTTAAGAGAAACAATACCATATGAAAAAATAGTCTATACTTACTGTAACTGCTGTATATATAATGAGGTATCTGTTTAACATTTAGGTACTTGTAGACACAAATGTTTTTTCCAAGCTCCACAGTGTGAGGAGGCTCATGTGGCCTGTTGTGTATCCGTGATACGATTTATGATATAATTTATGAGATGATGTGGAGTCGAAGCCAGGGTCTTCTGTTCCAAGCCGATGTTACATCTGACAGCATAAGATACTTACGAAAGTTGTGGGTGTGAACTTTAAATAGATTTTATGGGCTATGTCCTCGCATAGTGACCTATCAAAGACTGTTGCTGTATTAATAGCCCATCGTGTGGCGTTTGGCATTCATACCAGTGTGTCAGTTGTCTGTCTGTCTGTGTACACACTCCTTGTAGTTGCAGTGATTTAAAGTGGCAAATGACAGACATGCACACCTGTTACAGAAACAAACCAAAAACAAAATATACAACAGGATGTATCGGGCCCTTGTGTACCAGCTGTCTTTCATTAAAGTCCATGGATAGCAAACAGGTTTTCATTTCACCAACTAAACACTTCAGCAGCTCTTTTCACTAATGAGTTTCTCCCTTCTCTGGTTGATAATCTACAATAGTTGCTGAGTTGCTGCTGTGTTATGCTGAGATTTTGAAACCTTTGGCCCTTTTTATCCGCAACTTAACACTGCTGCGATATGGTGTCAGTGTTGCCAGATTTGCCTAACATTTTGTTTTAAATAAGGCTATGGTATTTGATATAGAGATTTGAAAATGCTTGTGATGTTAGGTTCAAGTGAAAATAATGAAATCAGAAACTTAAAATGAGGCAGTTTACTATAATTCAAAAGTTTAAATTAATTTATGTTAATGTCTGGCCTCTGATCTTACACCACACTGAGATACAGTTACAGATATTTATTTTTGTTCATTAATCAAATATTGTTCTGAAGACACAATAGTCTGCACATTTCTCTGCTGTACAATGTAATTCAAGGCTGAGGTAACACATTAACTGTAAGTGAAAAACCTACAAATCAGCTCTTGAAAAAAATCTGTCTAAATATTTGCAGTGCATGAGCGTGCTGCTGCCTTCGAGTGCTGTTGTAAATACAGTTGGTGGACAACAGCCCTGAGAGTGGAGCATACAACCAGGAAAATGGCCATTTCCAACGGTAATTGAATTGCAATGATGTGGTGCTGAGAAGATGTAGAACATGATAACATGGTCAACATTGCCTGTTAAGATGGTGGCCATGCATAGAGGGAACACTGGCCAATAAATCAATTATAGCATCAGTCATTGCTTATGCGTATTTCCTCATATTCATACTGATGCTCCAGCTATCGCTCTGAGCTGGTTTAACTCTGCAGTGACTGTGAAGGTTACTGGTTCAATTTATTTCACCTGAATGCTCAAAATAAATGAAATGTTATCAGTCTTTGAATATGTTTATTAAGAAATGATCCCTAAATGATATCTACAAATAGCATGACATTAGGAGTCTGTCATTATTATTTGTATTTAATCTATAGTATTTATTTTTAATTATTCAGTTTTAATTTTATTTGAGTAATATTAGCTTTGTGTGGGTTATTATAGTTTGATTATGCTCACAGTAACAGTAATAGTCCCAATGTTTGCTACACAGTCCATATTTTGTATTATTTACATTTAAATGCATCAAGTTGTGTTAAATTCAGGCATTCAGGCAAAATGATCACGTTCCTGAAAAAAAATGTTTTGACTGCAAAAAAAGAAATCATGAAAGGATCACAAAAGAGAAAACCTCCTGCAGAGAAAATACCAAATCAGTTTTTCAATTAGACATGTAGAATACACGAGTCACATTTGCAGCTCCACAAGCCATAAATAACAGCTTCCTGCAGCACCTGAAGGCAGCATTAAAATGAGAAACACTACTCTGACCTTCAATCAAAACCCACCAGCCACTCCTCTCTCTCTGTTTACATCCCTACAGTCCATAATTCACTCACTTCAGCTGCCCTGAGCTGTTCACACATGTAGTTTCTCTCTCATAAAACTCTCTTTTCAGCTACATGTCGTCAGCAAAGCCTGCTGCTAGAAACTGTTACGATTAAGACAAAATAAAAACTTCCCAACATGAAGCGGCTGGTCTCTATCAATCCTATTCTCTACCCTGATTGGTTAATAAGAGGAGAATCCCACACCAAGGATGAACTCACTTTGCCCAAGGCTCCACAAATTCATACATGAAACATAATATACTATATGTATGGAGAATAAATACACCCACACGTGCACACAAAGCCCAGGGTCACACCTACATGTGCTGACTTGACAGTAAACATATATAGTGGTTTTCACATTCACACATTCACACTGCCTGTAGCTCCACATTCTTCAAGGGTATAACACATGAACAGTCAACCACCACTGTATGACGCCTGTGTTGTGCCAGCACATTATGTGAAAGGGGGAGGAAAAGCTTGGGTTTACCTGCATTTACAAAAAGCTAAATTAACCAATTAAACTGATGCACTTTGACTGTGTGTAAAGCTACAGGCTCTGAATCCATGCAGTGGTTTCATTGCTGTAGAAGTTCAGATCTCAGTGCACGACAGATCTCTGGAAGTTTTTGTTGGAGTGACCTTGGTTTAGTAATTAATACGTGGGTCTGTCGTTTAGGAAAAGACATTTTGTATTGTCACATTATTTTAATGCATAAACAGCTTTCAAGTAAAAAAAAACATCAGTGTTCAAAAAAGCAAATACACAAAGTTGACAGTCAAATTTGACAACTTAGTCTTCACTTTGGTTGTGCTATATCAAAGACAAATGCATTCTTTCTCCAAAGAGGCTCTTTAGATGCAAAAACAACAACCACAAGAATTTATTGCACGCACGACATCACAAGGTGATAAAATGTGAAAAAAGTGAGCAAAGGTGCTCATCAACACAACTTACCACTTAGAGACTTAAATAGACAATTAGACCAGCAGCAATGGCCAGTCAGGAAAAGGAAGGAGTTAAACAGACAAAACATATTTTGCATGAGCTCATCAGGTATTTGGGTGTGGTCACAAGACCTAAAGGGCATCAGAAAGAATACATAGACAACAGAGACATGTACTGTATGCATACACCTACGTAAACCCATGTCTGAGTATCTGTATATGCACACATGTACTGTACATATATTTAACATAAACTAAAAGCCACAGGAGCATAGGCTGGCTTATATGAAAGAATAGTCATTTTTTCAAACATACCTTAAAGGACCAGTGTGTTGGATTTAGTGGAATCTAGCTGTGAAGTTGCAGATTGTAACCATCTGAATACAGCTCAGCCTTCCAAGTGTGTAGGAGAAACTGCTCAGTATGAGCAATGGGGGGAGAAATCCACAGCCCTACACACACTTTCACACAAATGCCAGAGCAGTTGGGAAGCAGCAATGAAATGCAGTGATGTATCCTATTTACTTAACTTCTTGAACATATTTGCATAAAAGTAGTTGATGGAAACTGATTTACATTATTTTGCCAAAAGTTTAGACATTTGCTTCCAAGCCTGTGCAGCATTTTAACAGGAACATAAGAATTCACACACAGGTCATTCATTCATTTGCTAAGCTCCACCCCTCCCCTTCACCATCTCTCTCTGTTGCTCTCTCCTATAATACAATTTCCTTCCTCGTCTCATTAAATGTTTCATTCATGTTTTCATTCTCTCTCATCCCATTGGATGTTCCCCCACACTAGACAGCAGTAATAATTTACACTGAAACAACATTATATTCCCATTACAGCTACAGTATGCAACTCCAGTGATCCGTTAATACCTACACCAAGAAGGAAGCTCACGTTTCTGTTTGCATTGTACGAACAATGATACTCATGTGTGTCTTTATCTTATATCGGTTTTCAAATCTGAGTAAAATAAGGAAAATAACACAGGGCTCCTCCCTTGATTTAATGACAGCATTTAGACCATCATGGGACACTAAAGCTGTCCACCATCCCGCGTAATAAATTGTCTTCATGTTTATGTATGCTAAATCCTGTCTCAATATCACTTCAAACTGAGGGCCCTGCCATAAACAACCAGTGCCTTATACTGATCAGTTCCACAATAGAAATGTGATCAATCTAGCTTTAATAAAATGCTAATATCAGCCTGATATATTAACATCTCATAAAACTGTCAGGAGGCATTACGCAGTATTACACACAGCAGCGCAGACAGACAACATCCTCTATTGATGTATACTATAGGAGGCCATGTCTTGTTTGTAGTTATCAATCAGTGCTGTGACCTATTTCATAGACGGGTCATGTGTTCATTGATCAGCAGGGAGGGAGGGAGCACGTTCAAGCCCAGCTGTGTCAAAGCAGGCGGTCAATAAACACACTGTTTTGAAGAGAGTGACGGGAGCTACGCTGAGTTATGTCCTTTTTGCACTGTTCGAAATGTTTTTGTTTGAGTCAAAGTTCAACAAAACTCTACATGAATGCTCCTCAAAGATTTGCCTCGCCATCATGAGCAAATCTACTGAAATGTATTGATTTTCACTGTTGCTGTAAAATTGCGTGAAAATTTGGAAAGTTCTTAGATTAACGCGTTTTAAATCATTTTTTCAATGTTTACATGCTTTTCCCAAAGACACCAACGTCCTGCAGACCATGAGATATCACAAGCACAGCCCAACATCACAAAAAAGAAAATACTATTACAGCAAATCACAACTGCAGTATTCAGCATGCCTTTGATCCTTCATGTGTGAAGCTGTCTGTTGTTCTACATGTCCTTATATATCTGTCAACTGATTCTGCAATGTACAGCATGTCTTGTATTCCTGTCACTTTTTGTATCCACACTTTGAAGGAAGTGGAAAGTTTCTCTGTGCTCATTGAAAATCTGATTTTAAGGGCCGGGGCCTACCAGCATGATTTGTGACATCACAACATGCAACTTATATATGTGCGATGTAGAAACTTGAAGCCAGCAGTGCACATCCACTAAGAATGGACTTTGCATTGAAGTAGGAGACATCTTGTGTCCTTCAGGAAAACAACAACATTTACATATTCAGAGATTCTGGAATTCTTAATGAGGTAGAAGGAGGAGATGACATTTTAAGGATTTTCTTAAAAGGATTTTCTTCTTGCTTTACTCCTCAATATCTTCTGCCTCATTCTTATCTTCATTCATCTTTCCTGCTCTTCCTCCACTTCTTCTTTGCATTCTCCTTTTTTTTCTTTTTATATTTTTCTTCTTTCTTTCCCTCTCATCCCTTCACCAACTCCACCTTATTCACCCCTCCCTCCTACGGTTTTCCATCAGAACTCACTTTCCTCTTCCCTCACGCCACATTTTTCCTTCCCTTGCTCCCCATCCCTCTTACTCCAACCCTCTCCAACCTCCTTCTCCTCTATCATTATTACCATCATCCTCATTGTCTTCATTATATCTCACTCTCCATGTCTCACACACAGGTGACAAACTGAGGTGCAAAGCACTTTCAAGTGTCCTCATTTATATTCCGTCCCACTGAGGACATTGTAATTCCTGATAAAGAGAGCTCCTTTACGGGTATCTGCGACTTCCACAGCAAACTCCTCTTTCTAATCACCCTTTGTTCTTACTTTTCATCAACACTCTAGTCCTCTGAGATTCACTATTACCAAAGAGCTCAGAAATTAAAAATTGTTTCCAAAAGGTATTGCATTTAAGACATAACAGAGAATACAAGTTTGAAATGATCATGAGAGCAAAATATTAAATAAACACCAAACCTAAAATCAGTATTTATGGTAAATCAAGGCCAAATACTGGCATAAAACTACCAAGTTTGGGTTCTATGAACAGAATTTCAATATCGAAGTAAAATGCTCTGCCACACAGGATATTTTATTCCTCACTATATTTAGTCCAGCACATAACTGGTGACCTATGAAACATGGTAAACATCAGTCACTTTCATGATAACAAAAAATACGCTGCAACCATACAGTGGAGCCTCTACAGTGGGATGTGAGTTTAACGATGTCACAAATCTTATTCACTTGAGTATCCTTCAATTCAAGTTCAAAACATTCAAAATGACCAGAACTGGGAGTTCACTTGTCATGCACCAGCAGCGATGAAACATCCCACTGTCTCTATATTTACTCTCATACTCTCTATCTTTAGGCCAGCATTTTTCAAGCCTCTCTGAGCAGAACTGCAGATCTTGGATCACCAGTCATGCCCTCCCTGACTCATTCTCGGCGACCAAAGCTGACTGCAGAAAAGCTCTCCTCATGTGAGTTGCCACTGTAAAAGCCATCCTAAAAACGACATGATTCGCATAACCTTGATGCTTGATTTCCATTGAGAGGAAGCAAAAGTGTTTTCTGTGAAAAGTAGGACACAGGAGTGCACTCCTCCTCTTCCAAATCTAAACAGTAGGGAGAGAGTTGGTGCATGTCTGTCAGCAGGATCAGCCTGCATGCTAACTACTAGATGTTATGCATCAAGAATAGAAATGCATGCAAAAATAAGATTGTGTTCATTTGGAGAAGGCTTTCATTTGAAAAATGTTACTGTACTACGGTTGATGTGAATAAATAAAGATTTGTATGATTATGTGCAGCCTGTTTTGCTAAAGCTTTGCTAAATCTGGTGTTTGCTCATTAAGCTAGAAGACTTCTGCTCGACTTTAAAAATACTCGACATCACCTATTTATCACTGGTTTGAGACGGGAGATTGAGATAGATAGACTGTCCAATCATCAAGGCAATTTCAGTTTGTGTTGATTGTGATACACTGCCTCTTTTTGCCATTAAAACAAGGAAGCATAACTGTAGGGTGTGTCAGGAATGGGATTTGAGCCAAGTTTGAACCAATCGGGACGTCGCCCATTGGTTTGTTCATTGGTTTTGAAGCCTTGAATTCCGCGTTATGGCTGTGGTCAAGGTTTTTGGAGCCAGGAACGGTGATGTACTGAGAGTGGAGCTGCACTTAGTTTCGACCGTATAGCAGGAAACAATGGCCGTTTGCCTGGGCACATGCATTCTCATATTACAGATACTACAATTACTGGTTTTAATAGAGAAATAGACAATACAGTCACTACATCTTGATTCATATTTGATCAGCATGGCCTAGATTGACAGTTTTATCTGAGTTTAGTGCGTAAATCACAAGGTGACAACGTCCTCAAGCATAAACTGTTTTATTTTACTCTAAATGGGACCATAATTTACAAAATGAACATAATGCTGTGTGGAAGGAAACTTTAAACTAGTGAGTGAGACCATAAATCATTTGGAAACTGTTTCCTGAGATAATCAACTCAGAAGTACAGTCATTTTCCCATAAGCCGCCAATGGAGCTGCCCCCCTGTTAAATAAAAACACAATAAAACACATCCAGCGTCAGGGATTTAAGCCCATTGTTACTGTGCATCCCAGGTCCCTTAATTGCATTCACATTTCCCTCATATCTTCAGTGATGGGAACTAAGACTCAAGGAGTGATGCAAGGAAAGGATGTGAGGAGAGAGGAATTGATGTCCATTTTCCGCCATTAGAAGCAATGTCCCTTTCTAATGACGATGGTAGAGCTGGATCAGCTGTCAGTTGCTTTCTGTATAGTATCTTTTGCTGGTTTGAAATCTGTATTTGCACATAATAACAATCTACAGTATGTACTTTTTGTCTGTCTCAAGGATTTGGCAGTGCCTCACAACCAAGCATAGCTTTAAGCACACATAATAATTAAAAACAACAATCGCTGGCATTGCTTGAAGCACGGACAGCAGCAGTCATTAGCAGTCACAGATGTGTAAGGTTCAAATAGCCTGAATAGCTCATTTTAGGATCCATATGCAGATGACCAAAGTTTATTTTGTCCTTTAAACCAGGGATGTAAATTGGTTTGAACACAAGGAGGGCCCATTGCAGATTATGTGTTTGTGAGCATCATGCTTTAAGTGTCCAACACTTGAGGCTAAAGGTGGTCCCTGCACATTTAAATGAGCCAATTTGGGGGGGAAAGTCAGCCTGCTCTGATTTTAAAACTCCCAAGTTCCCAAGCTCCCAAGTAAATTAGTTTAGAGATAGGTATAGCTTCTCAAAGTTAATCAAGCGGACAAGAGTCATTAAAAGCAAACCTGAAGCAATCCTAAAAGTGGTGATGACTTTGTTACTGAAGAGGTCAAGAGAAGCAGCTGTTGTGATTTGAACCCACTTGGAGACCAGATTCCTGAGCTTACCTTAAGTCTTGCACCTTAGACCACTCAGCCACTTCCTACCAGCTGCTCATTTGTTTTATATGTTCACAAACATTTGTGTGTATTGTATACGTAGCTCATACTCACTACTAGACACAGATGTACAGTAGTTTAAATGGCAGAGTATAAAATGACTAAATTAAAAAAGACTCCTGTTACTGTTTTATTTCAGCTTTCACATGATGTGAATTTGTGATTTCACAGAGTAACCTTTGTCTATATTGAGTTATTTACTAGATGGATATGATGGAAGATCCAACTCCTGGTAGGAATATTGATTATTCTGCCACACGTCCATACGTTATTTGCTTTCTCAATAAATTTATGTCTGTTCACTTCAGAAGAAACACATGAGATTTATGGCAGTGAATTATGGATGAGTGAATTAACGAACAAATAAATTAATGGGTCAGCAGCGAGTTTCTAACCCATGACTCTACATGGAGACCAGAAGCCTTGTTTCATGCAGATGGATTAACACTCCTGTTGCTGTAAATCAAAGGGTGTCAACACGGCATCTTCACTGTTGACATTTCAGGTCCCCTCTGGCAATTTTATTTCTCAAAAGCAACAATAATTAGGCCATGTACTCAGGTCTGATGACCTTTAATAAGGTCTTTCAATCAGTAAAATAAGACTTTATCTTCTACGATTGCACCTCCATGACTGGTAGTTGTTTTAGTCTAATTTACACATAAGCACTTTACTTTTTGCATTATTTGCAGAATGCGTCAGAAAAAAGTTTTTTTTTTAGCAATTTGATGCTGCCATTTTGTCCAGGTCTGCTTTGTAAAATATATTTCAATAGACTTCCTTGTTAGATTAAGAATACATATCATAGAATTAAGGGTTTCTTCTTTGCCTTAAAATTTTCACAACACCTGGAAAGAAACCCGGTGGGATAAAAGGAAAAAAAAAGCACTCTTAAGACTTATTGTCTATGTTGGGGCTTATGGTGTTTTCCTCAGAGGAATGTTTACATTCAACATAATGATTAGACTGCACACAGTCACATCTGTCTGCCCACACACACACACACACACAAACACACACAATCCCACTGCAATCCCTCCTGCCATCCACTTGTTACGTCATGTTCGCTCACATAACATTGTGTAGTAAATCAATTGTGTGCGTATTGATCAACCCACATTGGTCAATGCTGTCCAAACAATACGGATGTAAACATGCACACACAAAGAATACGTAGACATGTGTGTAGACGTATGTAATGATACATTAACACACACACACACACACACACACACACATACACACTTAGATGACCAACACACACACACACTTTTGCGTGCACAGACACAATTGAGGCTTCTCAGATCATCCATGAAAAATACCTGCATTCGTCTCGCTATGTCTCTCACCCTCTCTCTCTCCCCCTCCATCTGCCACACACTGACACAGAGGCTTAGCATGCATTGTATTTAACCTAGTCATCCTAGTGTGTGCAATGGTGAGTGAGCTTTTCATCCACGACTGAACACACGCCAAGAAGAGAGACAGATGGAAACTGAGAGATAGAAATCCAGATTTAAAGAGGTAGTAATAATGACAATAGAAAGAGAGATAAAAATGGCAGGAAGTGAGTGATTAAAGAGAAATGTTTACATTCACTAAATCATGTAACTTTACTATTCAATAGCATGTACGTAATATCAATTGTGATCAAGTCTAATTCAAATTTAGTTTTATTTGTATAGCGTCAATTCATAGACCGCCCTTGTGGCAGGGAAAAACTTTAAGAGGCAGAAACCTCGATCAGACCCCGGCTCCATGTGGGCGTACGTCTCCCTCAACCAGTTGGGGTTAGAGAGAGAGAGAGAAGGAAAGGGGGAGTAAAGTAAAAACGAGATAAAGCTGAAAGAGACTAGACAAATGAAACAACAGCAACTGCAACCATAACAACTAAATACAGTAAAATAACTTATAAAATATGAAGGAATTAGGAGATGACTACAGCCATTTCAACTGGGAAGGTCATCCCCTCTACTACACTGGGGTGTTCTTAAACTCCCTGACCATCTGAATTCAATGCATGCCATGTGGCCCTCAGTAAGGCTAGCTGTTCACTAATGTCAAAATGGAGAAACAGCGAGAGAATTGTGATTTGAGGAGCAATGTGATGGGGGCGGGGAGGGGGGGGCTGATTGTTTATACAGGTGCCTAATGCAATTTGATGCAACAAACAAATAATGCTACAACAGAAAAACAAGATTTGGTGATCCCAGGATAATAATTGAAATGCACATTACTACATATTTAACATTATACAAAAGCATGTGCACTCTAAATCCATACTGTGGAAATCAAATGCATATAAAAAGCACAAACACAATCACAATCTAAATCAGTCACCACGGAAAATATCTGTGGATTTACAAAATATTGTACTGTACTGTGAGGAAAAACAAACCTTTTTCAAGGGAGCTTAAGACCCCCCCAAGCCCTACTTCCTACTGCTGTTGCTAGCGAGCCATGCTGAGTGGATTGCATCCAGTGTGGGTTGCATTCCTATTAAAAAAAAGTCTCAGTCGTTTGATGTATATTCATAAAACTTGCTTTATTTGTATAGCACAACATAGCACACCACACCAACACTGACATGCATTTGGTGGCCTCATGTAACTTTCAGCATAGCTCTGCCCACTTTCAGCCTTAGCAGGGGGCTAATTAGCCAAATTAATTGAGAAACACCTCTGTGGGTTTGAAGTAACAATTATGATTAATGATTTTCATCATGATTAATGTGTTTGTTGTGAATGTTCAGTTTTATAGACTACACAAAGAGCAAATTCATTTTTTAGATTAATTCTGTGTTTGTTTTAAATGGATTAATTTTGTGGGGATTTTTTTTTTTCATTTTGATTTATTAACAAATTGTTTAGACTCACACAGCTATTAACCCAGCCAGAAGTGTTCAGAATCACATAACTTTATTTCAAATTCAAGTGGAGATCCAAATATGTCAGGCTAATTTGTGAAAACCGGTATAAAGTGATGCACAAGAAACAAAACAAAAAAATCTATTGTAATCAGCTCTACGCCAAAACATTATCCTTCTGAATAGCCACAACTTCCATGCTTGGTTATAACGTCATCCCACTATTCTATGTGAGAAAACTGAGACTATGCTATAAAATTACTTTATTAAAAACTTTGCACATCTAAATAAGAAAGTGTATGCTATACTACACAACGAAACTTTGCAAATCGTTGCTGGTTGCACCGGTTGCGGTGGCATTGCAGAAGGTGCTACACCCTCTGCGCTTTACTGAGTGCACTCTTTCTGGACGTTAGAGGGTTAAACAGGGTCAATAAAGTTTATTCTGACATTCAAGGAGAAAGAGAGAGATAGATGTGAGAAAGAAAGTGTGTGTTGCTGGGTCATACAATCACAGAAAGAGCAAAAGTCACACAGAGAAAGAGAGAGGGAGAGCTAGAGACAGTGTGATACAGAGACGCTGCGTCCTGATTGGCTGATAGGACCTCTTGTATCTGAGTGGAAGGAACCAGAGCAAGGGAGGGAGGGAGGAGAGAGAGAGAGAGTTGACATTGCCAGCCGACACGTGCTGCTCTGTCACATGACTCTCTCTCTCTGTCACTCTCCCTGTGTCTTTCCATGCTCGCTCGCTTGCTCTGATCTCTTCTACTGCTGAGGCTCTGCTCTTTTCTCTCGCTTCGTCTCTTTCTTGGCTCTCTTTCCAATCACTAATATCTCTTATTCTCTTCCTCCTTTTCATGCATAGTCTCTCTCCCACCCTTTTATCTCTTTCTCTCTCTGTCACTTACGTTTTCTTCCCCTCTATCTTGTTTGCCCACCCGGTCCTCCTCCTTCCCCTCTGTTATCTCCTCATCCCCTTACTCTCCATGACTTACCATCCATCTCTCTGCCTCTTTTCTTTTCCTCTCTCAAGTGTCTGCTCACTCTCTTTATCGCCACCCTTCACTCTCTTTCTTTCTCTGGTTTTTCATGTTTTGTTTCCAATTTAATGGACTTCATTTGCATTCTTTCGAACGCTACATCCGAAGCAGCAAAGTATGAAAAAAACAAATGTAAATCAAAGCAGTACATTAATGAGCATGCTGGCATTGTCTTACATTAAAATACATCCTTGAATCTCCAAATCTCTCTCAAAAGCAAATTTTAAATTCATCGACATGACCGTAATCAAGAACAGTATTTGGCAAAGCAAGGTTTTCAATCTCTCGCTGTCTTTGCTCTTCATTTTCTTTCCTTTCCTTTTCCTGTTTATCTTTCTTTCCGTTCCTCCCTCCATCCCCCTCCCCATCTCTCACTCTCCGTGACACTCGTCCAGGTTCAGCTCCTCAATCTGGTTGGCAGCTCAGTTTGTTGAGCCTCTCCACTGTGGCCCTGCAGACGAACCAAGTGCTCCTTGCTGCCAGCCCACTCGCAGAGATACAAAGGCTGTGTTCGAAATTGCATACTAACATGCTGCCTACTACATACTCAATCAGTATGTACTGCATGCTGCATATTGAATGAAGCATGGATGGAATCTATGTATTACCAGCCGACTGTTCACACTATAGTGAAGTATACTCAGGAAATATGCTCTCTCTGCATCACATGACTGTATCAATGACAATAATACTGGTCCGAGCTACCGCTGAATGACAATTGATGCATAATTAATTATTATTATAATTATATCATTTAGGCCAAACAACAAATTACGTCCACTAAAAGTGCTGGTTTTGGCCACTGACAGGCTCAGATTGACTTGACATAATGGAAAGGATCCATGTAGTGATAGACATTTTGTTTAAGCAGAAACAGCTGTAATATTGCTATCACTCTCCACCCAAGGATGTACCTCAGTATCACTTGTAACTTCATTCAGAGTGGACAGAAACAAAATAAAACTCAATTACCAAGTCTGGTTTGGTTGAAATAACATCGTGACGTTCATACTGTGCAAAGAAAAGTAAGAAAATTGATGGTTCAGAGGTGTTTAATTAGTTTGTTTTTGATCATGGGGGACTGGATTAGCATCATCATCAAATCATTAATTCAGTAATGCAATTTGTCTTTCTTCTTTCTTGGTCCATCTGCCTTCACCAGGATGTTGGTGCAGACAAACTGGGTGCTGCAGTATGAATACTATTTCTTAGAAGAGTAGGCTGAATGAACTGGAGTTAAAAATGAAATGATTCTATATAAGGTATGGAGGAGGGCAAGGTCAAGGCATGGGGGGTGGCGGCCCTGGTTAGAGGTCAAAACTCTATTTTTAAGATGCACAATGTCCCAGGGCAGAGTTCATCCCTAACCTCCTGAAAAATAAGGCGGCAACATTATGGCATCAGGAGGATCGTAAAAATATTTTAAAAAAACCATCAAGGTGGGTGTGGAGGAGGGGAAAAAGAGGAAAGGGTGGGATGATGGGACTCCATGAAGGAGAGAGAAATGGAGCAAATGAGCCAAAAACAAACATTCAGAAAGGCAGAAAATGGATTCAACCTCCAGCAGAGACAGAGAGGCGCAGCCGTGGACACTCATTAAAACATCCTTCTCTGTGAGAAACAGTCATAGACGAGGGCGTTTCTGAACCATTTTAAATCTAAAAAGTTTTCAAATTATTCTTTGTGTATATTTTTGCTTTAACTTTATTATTTTTTTGTAGAGCATTTCATGTCTTTATTAGACAGCGATTACGATGGACTTTTAATTATAGAGGACATTAAATTTCAGAATTGGCATCTTAACCCCTAAGCCATTATTAATTTTATTAATTAATTAAATTAGTTTTAAATGCAGCAGTGCACTTGACAGTCAACCCACAACAGCAAAGCACAGTTTAGTTTGCACATAATTTTATTAGACACATAATTTTGTACTAGGTCTGATCCAGAATCGTCATATTAAGTATCAGTCCTGGACGCCATCACGGAACTCAGAGCCTCTCATCAGATTTGTTACAGGTAGAATGAACTCAACCTTTTCGACATCCAGACAAACAACAGTCCAGTCCCACGCTACAATAAGCATGATTCATTTAAACATACTCTCTTTATTTATATAGATAAATCTTCGTCATTCCTATAATAAAGAAAAACAAAAATGTGTCTTCACATTAATGTGAAAACAAACCGTCGGTGCACCAAAAGATGCGGCAGCTTCTTCCCGCTAATGCGACTGGATCCTTTCAAGCAGTCCGTGTGGCTCATGCTGCTCGCCACTGGTTGGCTAAATGACTTAGCAACACATCCATCTTATTAATTTTACAGTCACGGATTGCTAATTTACAGTAC
>NW_023339785.1:3565128-3575337 GCF_004916995.1 Morone saxatilis
CAACTTTTGACATCAGACAAAAACAAAGTCATTCAGTCACAATAAGCATGATTCATTTAACATATTTTTATTTATATAATAATCCTTTATTTATAATAAAGAAAAAAAAAAGTGTCTTACATTTAAGTGAAAACAAACCGTGTGACACCAAAGATGCGGCAGGCTTTCTTCCTCGCTAATCGACTGGAGTCCTTTCAAGCAGTGGTGTGCTCAGTGCTGCCACTGGTGGCCTAATGATGTAAAACTACATCCATTTTTAATTTTACAGTCTATGATTGTAATTTACATAATCTGAAAAGGTATTTTTTTTAAACCAAATTCCTCATTAAGTTTACA
Organism: Morone saxatilis; assembly: GCF_004916995.1. Classification (NCBI taxonomy): domain Eukaryota; kingdom Metazoa; phylum Chordata; class Actinopteri; family Moronidae; genus Morone; species Morone saxatilis. Next base: position 3,565,465 of record NW_023339785.1, read on the forward strand.
GACCTTGTGATGACTGTGTTTTCTCTCTGCGATAATGGATGTTTTCTACCCCTATGATCATTCCGCTCTTTAATCAAGTGAAAAAAACCTGTCAGGGTGTTTATGACTGCAACATGGGGTCACAAGCTTAATTTTCAGGGTCACAGTAATAGCTGCTGTGCCAGAGAAATTCATAAATGTGGACCAAGGTTGTTTTTTTGTGTTTAAACATGAGGAAAACCTTCAAATCGGTCCACACCTCTGCTAAAATCAATCCATGACACCACTGAGGGCATACTTTGCATGAATATAATTCATGCCATTGTTGCTGCTGTGTAGGATGGTGACGCACACTGTCATACACAAAATAAGAGTAAAGAACAGCTTCTCAGCTATTAGCTCTTTAGTCAGCACAGCACGCCCTGCAGCAGGTGGACAGTACTGATCCATATTCTGCTGTTTGCTTTGTCACGGCTGTCAGAGGGGATGAACGTGAGCCGAATCATGCCGCTTGTACTGAGCCTACAAGGAATATTGATTGGAGTGTAAAACACATGCACACACATACAAACAGGCAAAAAAAAAAAAATGAGTCCCACACTCAAGTGAAAGTGTGGACTGATATATGAAGAAATAGATGGATAGAGAGGCTGCAAGGGCATGTGGGAAGAAATTTGATGTTTGTATTACATTCTGCTTGGCTCTGAAGCATTTAGAGCAGCAAATCCTGCATGTCAAGGTGAGCTTTAGGCATTGTATAAAAGATAATAGAGAATTGCATTTCACCTTCTTGACTGACTCACGTCCACTGAATACAAGACCTCTTCACCACAAAATGATCTATTCTACATTCCTCATGCTGCAAACAGTCCTTTATTGAATGCAGTTAACTTCAAAGGAATCCAGTGAGTATGCAGAAACCATCCAATATTTGTATTATTATTAAAAAGTTCTTTATTGCTTTCAAGTCTGTAAATTCAGTTGAAAAAGGTGGATTTTTTCCCACAAAAGTAAATTTTTCTAACCTTGAAGAATTTAAGTGGGCTAACGGCTGATTTCTTTTTAAATTACTTTCATAACTTGTCCGGGGGTTGGGATGAGAGTCCAAAGTGCTGTCCTCAACTCACTTTAAACCAATTCTCCTTAGCTGTTAGCAAGCTTTTTAAATCCTATTAGGTCCAGGACCCAATTTTTGGTAAATCTAGTGGTGCCCTGAGAACGTAAACTAGGGCGGCGCTCATTAAAGCAGCCTCATTAAAACATCTTATTACTCTCATTACGGTACTATAGCTATAGCTCTACAGCGCTGAGGTGGGCCTGTGATCCTCAATGAACAAGGCATATAAAATTGCAGAATTGGAGATTCAATTCCACTTCTGACTTTGTGCTGGGTCTTTGTTCAGTGAGACTTATTAATGGTTTAACAGTCAAAAACACAGCTAATCGGGGCGCCCGGTTAGCTCAGTGAGTAGAGCTGGCGACCCATGTACGAGGCTGATTCTTTGCTGTAGCGGCCCAGGGTTCGAGTCCAACCTGCAGGCCTTTGCTGCGTGTCATCTCCTCTCTCTGTCCCCCTTCCCTGTCTATCTTCAGCTGTCTCTATCATAAAGGCAAAAAAAGCCCCCAAAAAATACTTTAAAAACACAGCTAATCTGATTGTTGGCATTACAAGCAAACAACCCCACAAATGTCATCTCGTTTTGATTCAAATGTTCCTCAACTCTAATTGGTACATCATTTAGCCCCACCCACCACAAACCAGTGAGAAAAGCCAGGGCAAAGTATAAATAAAGAAGGCAGAATATTGTGTGTTTAGTGAGGACCTTCACTGCTCATAGTAAGATGCTGAATGAGAAAATCTACGTTGGTATTTGTTGAGTTTGCTTCATGCACTGTATATAACCAAGTGTCGACAGCTCTGAAAATAACAATGGAAGGATAACCAAATGTGGCAGCAGAATTGAATGACTGAATCACATATTGCACAATATTGTGTTTATGCACAAAGGTGGTTAGGACTTGAAACCAACTGCTTGTAGAAATTACTGACAGTGAGCAAGCGAGAAGTCCTTCAATTTATTTATTTTTTTTATAAAAAATGTCACATGGTTTTTGGTTAAAGCAACATGTAGAAATCAGTTTCAAAAAATGATGACTCACAATTCAAAGCAGTTCCACCCATGAAGAATGCAGCATATTTGTCTGGTTGTGTTTTTTATGGTGGATTTCATTCAAACTGTCACTTTGAAACTTTGAAATTACCTTTTATGACCTAAATTATTAACAGTATAATATTGTTTGTATAACCATCATAATATTTTTTACCATAGGTAAGTCAACTTATTCATTTGAAGCATTTCTGCCTGTGCAATTGTTTTCTGGTTTGGACCTTTTACCTGATGTGGGAGTGTGGACAGCAGACTGTGTGTGTGGGGGTGTAGGAGACTGTGTGTGTGACCTGGGCGTTACTGTATTAACTAAGACTGTGTGATAATAATGTGTGTGAACAGTATAACGTGTAGTGTGTGTGTATATGTGTGTGTACATTAAGAAAGTACATGCTTTCATTGTTTTTATGTCTTTGAGAGTTGAGAGAATGTGCAAACATTGACTCATCTGAATTCCTTGTGTGCGTGCGTGTGTGTGTGTGTGTCCAGTCGGCTGTGAGTGTGTGAGACTGACACAAAGCAGCGTGTGTGTACTCTGCGTTGGATGTGTCGCATTCTTGTCATTGATGTTTCAATGGGCTGGTGTCTGTTCAAGGGAACTTCTGCTCTTCAGCCTCTGAACACCACACATACACACACACACACCACACACCACACACACCACACACACACACACACACACAGAACCCATATCCTACATGAAGGTGTTTTTGGGTTCAAAAGCTATGTAAAGAAAACTTGTTAGACTGTTAGAGAATGAAGAGGTGAGTCATTTGGTGATAGAATTAGCTGTTTTGCAGTTAAGTTTAGTCTAAGGTTGTGATGGATATATGAATCATTTTTTCATCCTTTAAAGAAAGGAACTCACTACATACTGTGCTGTGCTCAAATGTCTCTTTATAGCATCTGTATGCCTGCTGTAAAGCAGAATTTAAAAATTGAAGAAATGGTGTATATATATATATATATATATATATATGATATGAAATATACAGTAGCCTCATATCAACACATCAGACCAGTGGGTTGGTTTATTTATCCTGACCTAGAGTTGAACTCCTAATCCCAACCAAAGAACCCTAGAAAAAGCAGAAAACAAACTGAATTTTTGGAAAAAAGTGTTGATTATTTATTGTTGTGGTAACGTGCTTATGCCTGATATTATGTAAAGGGCCTGTGTTATGTATGTGTCAGTGAGAAGATTACATTTCTTATATGTTATACGAGCCATTTATTTATCATACAACATATTAGTGCAGAAGCACAGTGCAGAGTCATATGCTGGCTGAGAGTCAACTCTGATCTCTTTCTGACAGTTCTAACACATTTGTTGCAGATATGTTTTGCAAAGAGGAAGGCGGAACCAGGAAAAGAAGCACTTGCTGATGAAGCTTGACAGCTCGGCTGCAGCAAAGTTACATTTCATTAACGATGGAGGCTTCTAAACTTCTTAAAAATAGAATTAGAAACCTCACACCGTACGGATCCAGACTCAGAGACTTCTTTTAATGCATTTTCAAATACTGTTCTAGACATCTAGACCACCTTTAGATCCGGAACTTGAAAGAGCAGCCTTTCGCAGTTTGTGGGAATAAAATCAGTTTTTGAGCAGACTCACATCCTGTCTAGCTGCAGAATTTTTTTTTCTTCCTGGTATGATGCATCTATATTGTATTGACATTCAAGCTAAGTTCTTTTCATCCCAGTTGCTGTTAGTCCACACCTCCACTTCACAAGCTGCGGTCTGGAGTCTGGTCTATTGTTTCAGTGTGGCAGAGTTGGCTGGCTGTCAGCTGCATGTCTCAATCACTGCACATGTTTCACCTACAAAATAATCTGCACGTTTAAGGAGGCGCCAGTAAGAATCATTGTGGCTGTCACTTGTCAAGAGTTACAGTTACCTGAGAGTTTATCGAAGACTGATGCAACATTTTAAGTGTAAATATCTCATCTTATCTTAAAGAGCTCTGCTAAATGTCTAGCCAATGTTGCAAATAGTTATCTAAGACATAGAGGTGATTACCAAAATGATCAAAAACGTGAAAAGTGAAGTAACTAACTAACAGGATAAAAAAAGCTGTGTTAGTCACTGTTGGAGGTAACAATACTGTGGAGTTGACAGGAAGTAAACAGAGGTACTGTTTGTAAAACGGATTATCTGTCACACTACATTGTGCAAACATTTAGTTGGGAAGTGCAATACTTAACAAAACAACACATTACATTTTCTACTTAGTGTCAGTTGATATTTCTGGTAGAATATCAGCCTCAACCCAACTTTGCTGTAGTGGGACTGTGCAGTGCACTGTGGGAGTCCACTGTAATATTGTGTTATCACTCACCAAAACTGTACTTCAGTATGCACATACCTTTCAAACAAACAGTGCAGATTAGCTTCCAAGGAATGAAACTGCAATCAGAATAATTGTAAATCATTACACAAATTAATGCCGCCGTCCTCATTTCAACTCCATGGAATTTCCTTGGCAGTGATCCAGGCTGATTTGAGGTCACGCCTATAACTACCTGCCTGAAACAACACAATAACCGAGCTGTACCCCGCCCTCTGCACACCTGGACAGACAGAAGAGCTGCTATTAGAGGGACAATAGTGACAGACAAAGAAACATACAGTGGTAAAATGAAGAAAAGTCAGATTCATGGGTTAGGGAAAGGCTACGATGAATAGATAAAGGTAACTGTAAGCTAACAAATTAACTTAAAAGTACTGTAGACAATTTCAATAGATTGCGATTAGTGAGTTAATGACTGAGCAAATACAGTAGATAACGAATAAAGGATATAAATCTGTCCGTAAGCTGGTTGCTAAATGGATACATGAATGACATTCTGGACTGGAAAAACAATGACTGAATCAATGTAAGAATGAATGAACGATTGAAAACCTAATGGAAGGAAGGAAGAAAGGAAGCAAATACAGGAAGAATTACAGAAAGTGGGACACTTTATAATATACTACATTAAGTAATTCATCATTCATCAGCAATCTAATGTTGCTGATATCTGTAATAGTAGAAAATTAATCTCCAGAGTTAAGCCAACCCAACACTTTCAGCACAGTAAACAATAAACACTGCAATATTCATTTTAGAGGGAATTCAATACCTTGTCAGTGTGTCTGGAAGATGTCATAGACCAATCAGACTGCTGTTCTAAAGCAGCTGGTTGTGTGAGGACTCTGGTGTGTTTTCTACATAAAAGTCAGTGCTCAACACACCAGCCCACAAACACAATGCCATGAGATACAGGAATAGAACATGACTCATGAGAGAGAGAGAGTACACACACTCACTCACACTCACACACACACACACACCTACACACACAGATGTTAAATTATTCACTTGCACAGAAACAAACGCATACATACAACATACAAGTAAGCTCATGGGGGCCCTGTGAAATTTGTGAGAATGGTAAAAATAAATGATAGAGGACCTAATACGCAGTGAGAAGTCATACTGTAGAAACACACAATTACTGTCTTCAGTGGATCAGCGTAATGTATATCTAAGCAAGAAGCTCTGCTCCCAAAAAAACCCCACATACGTCAGCTGATTTATCCTCGTACATCCTGATATAATATTGTGTTTCAAGTTGGGCTCAGGCAGTTTTGTTACATTCATGATCCAGGTCAAGTTCAGGTTTTGCAGCCATTAAAGAAAATGGGACGTTATGGAATGGCAAGGGTTACCGAATGCATCATTAGTTTTGATCTCTATGAAGTAAGAGTGTCTCATTTGGAGAGAAGGCGCAACCAAAATATTCAAAGAATTCACCTTTGAGTGATCCCTTTCCTGAATTGGGAGCTTGCAGTAATCCTTGTGGAGAATATTGGTCAGTGCAGTAGCAAAAACAGAGCCAATTTAAAAAGATGTCTCTTTTTCATTTGAATTAAACACATTAGGTCATTGAAGTTGAATGTTTAAATGCTGAGGAAAGTATTGTGACTGTGTGCAACATATCAGCAACAGTAGAACATGATAAATCAATGTAATAATCTTTCAGAACAAATATAAGACAGTGACGAGGCTGACCTATTAACATGTGAATATATCAGATAAGTGGAATCATATGAAATACAAATGATTCATCAGAATGGTAGATATCACATATTTTCTGTGAGATATAATCCCAAATGATCTCCAAATGTTTACATTAATTAAACACATCAAGTAGTTAATTTAACTTTGTGGCAAAATGATTTACCGATATTGATTCTGTGACAGGTTAATCAATAAAGCCAGAGACACAAAATGAGAGAGCAACCTTGAAAAATAGGGGAACACACACAAACACACACACACATGTACACAAATGCCACAGGCATAAAAACACACTGTATACACATCCATTTACAAAAATACATATGTAGTACACACAGACAGAAAATATAAGTACACATGGGTACACAGACACAGTTCCATCAGTGTGTGTGTGTGTGTGTGTGTGTGTGAGTGATGTAATGCACAGTGACTGCAGGGATCTCACTGTGCAGCATGATGTAGCATGTTGTGATGCTGCTGCATGCTGCACAGTGTTTCTTAATAAAAATCAAACATCATAGCCGAAGTGTTCAGATTGACTGTGAATGTTTCCTGAGGCCAAAAGCTTAACGACATGTGAATACTTCCGAATGTTCAAGATTTAAAAATGTAGCATATTTGCTTTCCTGCTTTATGTTTATGTCTGTTTATATCTGTCTTATTCTCTCTCACTCATTTTAATCCTAGCTCTCTCACCCTCTCTCCTCCTGCCTATCCTCCCTGAGGTTTCCCACTCTGGAACATCATGTTACTCTCTCTCTCACTCTGTTCTTTCACTGTTTTAATGCCTCTCTCGCCCTCTCCCTCCTATTTCTTTACCCCCTCTCCTTCTGCTGCTCTCTCTCTCTCTCAGCTTTATTTTGGTTGAGAGAGATAATCCCTGAGTCACGTGGAGAGAGAGAGAGAGAGAGAGAGAGTCTTTCTGAAATGTATTGCTGGATTCATGAGGCACACACACGCACACGCACACGCACACACACACACACACTCACAGGCAAGTGCAGAGAGAGAACAGAAGATAGTGTGTGTAACTCTGCAGTGGTTATAAAGAAATAATTCCACTGAAGCCCGTTTGAACTGAACTGAGAGGGCGAGAGAGGTACTGAACAAGTGAGAGAGAGTTGGAGGGTAAATGAACACACACAAACACACCAAACCTCTGTCAGCCAATAGAAACAGCTGTTGTTGGACAGTCACCAGAACATCAGATTAATCTGAGAGAGGGGGAGGAAGAGGGATGAGGGGAGAGAGAGGGAAAAGAGAAAAAAGGGATGAGGAGAGAAGGAGGAGGAAAATGAGGGGGAGAGAGGAGCGGGGAGACATGAGATAAAGAAGAGAGAGAGAAGATGAAAACAGAGTGGAGGAGGAGTGGGAGTGATGGGAATGAAAAGGAGGGATGACTTATGTTTGAGGAGCGAATAAGGAGAAGGAGTGTGTGACTGTGAAAAAGAGACAGCAGACAATTAAAGAGCAACTTTGCATGAAAAGCCACAACAGCCCCCCCACTGCAGTTACATATCGCTACGATTACAGTACTGTGAAGATTCACGTAAACATCTTGTGGGATCTGAACAAAGACGGGTATTATGGGTAACCATGGGTCAAAATAGACAACTGAGTGAACTTTGTGGTGCTCGTTAGCTAGTGGGCACTGCAGCTAACCCGTATCTGTTCCGCCGGGATGGAAGACCTGCTGCATCTTCTTCTCGCCAAAGTGGGGGCGGAGAGCGTTTCTGACAGCATAGTGCTGTTTATAGACCGACAGGTAAAAGAAGGACAGAAACACACTGAAGTTGATACAGTGGTCACTCTGCCACTATTTTCCAGTACTGCAAACATCAGCCACACAGCCATTTCCTTCTTCTTCCTATTTGGATTAGACTAGACATAGACATAGACATTGCTGCCATACTATGTGTTATCAATGTTCCGTTTGAGAGTTATTTATAGTTTTTACATGATCCAATACTGTACAGATATTCAGATCAGTTCATTCAGTTGGGTAAAGTGCAGTAAAAACAGTTTCTCCAGGTGCTCCCAGGTCTTTGAACAGCTCCTTTCTTTGAAGTGAGTAATTGAACAGCAATGTATAATGCAATGTATGGATTTTATAAAAATAAGTACTGTTCAAGAACCGGTATGGAAGTCAAGTATTGGTACTGGTTTGAAGGAAACCCAATCTTACCAATCTCAACAACACATTGTGCGGTCCTGCACGTTAAACAAGCTCCCTTGATCTATCTTCCTGTTGGTAGGCGAGTATGAAGCAGAAAAGAAACAAAATCACAGTTGAAAGACTTGAACACCATGGCAGAGCAGCAGCAGCTTTAGTGCTCCATGTCTGTCTTCACAGGATGCATTCAGGCACAGTATTAAGTGTCGATCACCTGCATTTTGGCCCCACACACACAAACACTCTATTAAGTCCATAAAACCTGAAGCGTAAAGATCCAAGGCCTATGCAGACAGCTGGATTGATTCAAATAAGAGCGTAGCTGTTCCGTCGCATACAGCCACTCTAAAGCGTCTATAAATGACGTCTTTGCATGGTCACTTACAAGCAGTCTGGAGAAGCATGCTCCAGCTTTAATGGACAGAACGGATACTAGGGCTGTAAAGATTTACAACATTTCAACGTTAGCCACAATGGCAAAAGTTTTTTGTCTGTGTCTATTGGAAAAGCAATAAACACAATGACATGTAATCGTGTTGCTTATAGAACTGGCATATTTTAATTTAGAAGGGAAAATAAATGTCTAAACTAAACAAATGCTAACAACTGTGTCAGATGCATCATTGACCATCAAATCATATCGCATTGAATCAGACCGAATTGTTCCATATTAAAATGCATCGTCCCTGAATTGTAAGTATACTATACTGACAGCTCAACAGCTCATGTTTCAGTTGTCTTTTTTCCCTGACATGGAAATCAGTAGTGACCATACATTTGCAAACAAAAGGCCATCCCTGTTTCAATACTAGCTACTGTTATGTTGCAACCACTGTGTAATGATTTGTTTCTGAGTAGTATAGGGAGGAAGACATTTTTCCCAAAAGACGTCAAACACTCACAGTTCAACACTCTTTTCAAAATCCAACTTTCCACACTGCTGAGGGTGTATTTCTATTATTTGTCTTAATATGGGATGAACTTGAACTTGGCCAGTACTTTGGGGCCATGAGGCAACGTCACATATTTTTCACAGGGCAGCACTTGATTTTGTCTGTTAAAAGATATAGCAGTGCTGTGCCATGAACACTATAGACTGGCACCAGAATTAATTGACTGTAGTACAGTGACCACCGGACAGATAGATTTAGTGTTAAGTTACAATTAATTAGTGTGTATGACTGCTAGTTTACTCTCTAAGCATAGATTATATGCATGTATGCACAAATATTAATGTGCGTGAGAGAGTGTGTTGCATTTGCAAGCAACACAAATGAAATTACATGATCTAATGACCTGGACACACACGCTTAATGAAAGAGAGAGTAACATTCAGAGAAAGGGGGCATACAGCAGGCACAAAGAGGGAAGAAAAGAAGAAGAAAGGGAGAGAGGGGAAGAAATAAGAAAAAGAGAGGGCAAAAAAGAGAAAGGAGGGAGATAGAAACAGAGCAAAGAGAGAGAGAGAAAGAGAGCGAGAGAGAGA
>NW_023339785.1:3575471-3575715 GCF_004916995.1 Morone saxatilis
ACACACACAGGGGGAGAGAGAGAGGGGAAATCCTCAAATAACCTCAGTAAATCCATCCAAAATGCTGCAAGCTGACAGCTCCGGCACTCGCTCACTTACTCAACAAACAAATACACAAACACACACAACCAAATACACACACGTGGGAACAACCAGAAGATGCTGAGAGGGGGAAAAAAACTAAACTGGGTTAGAGAGAGGAAGAAAGCAGTGAAAAGCATGATCAGGAGAGAGAGAGAGAGAG
>NW_023339785.1:3575815-3590717 GCF_004916995.1 Morone saxatilis
CTTTAGCTTAATATGTAGAGCATTATGCCAGGGTTAGAGGATTGTTCCAAATGGGACCATGTCAACTAAATTATTCATTTATATTCCTGTAGCACCCAGCAAATTAATATATATGCATACTATAACTGACCCTGTTAGAGCAGGGTCAAGTATAGTGTGGCATAATATACAAAATACAGCCTGTGCCTGTTAGCCTGTGTCTCACTTTATGCTGTTTTTTTTTTTCTTTACATAATTTCAACTAAATCCTTAAAATAAAACCCATTCTTATAATAATCAGTTCTCCAAGATTAAGATGTTCGTGGTTTGGCAAAAGTGCAATACCCTCCTCCAGGACATAATGCTAGATTGTTTTAATAACTAGACAGATTTATAAAAAAAAAGGACATAAATTGAGGCCCCAGATTTTGTGAAATTCTAACTAAGAATCAGCTCTCTGGCATTTTACATAGTCTCTGTTTTCATCCTCTTCACAAACATGCCAGACTTTTCTCTGTAGGGCCCCTAACTGACACTCTGGGCTCCTTGTCAAGTATTATGTTCTCAAGTGTTTGTGCTTGTCTTCTGCGCCAAGCTGCTGGAGTCCTCTCTGCCCCATCCACAAAGGCCTACACAAAATTCAGCAGTCATATCTCTGCTTGTCTATCCGGGAGCCCGGCGTGTTTCCCCTCAAAGTCAAATTAAAAAGGTATGCCAGAAAAGAGAGCGTATCTGCAATTCAGAACACATTTTTCTATCAGACAGGAGATATATTGCCGACTAAGTATTGTCAGATGTTGGCAAATTCCACATATTTTTCATATCCTGCCCCCTGAAACTTGGGGCCGCTTCAAGACTCAAGGCACATCATCAACAAAGACTCTGTTTGACCTTAGGAGCACAGGCAGAAATGAACCAAATATCCATTCTGTTTTCAACGAAAATATTTTTTCTGATATAAATGCAATATCACCGGCCATAAATCATTTAGGAATTCATTTGGAAATCATTTGAAAAACACATTTATTTGGGGAGGGGGGCGGGGGTGTTCATCAATAAACGTGGCTCCTGTGGAAAGTTTTATTATTCATGCATTCAATAGATTCAGTTATTCATGTATTCACTCATTCACAAGGCCTAGTCAGTGGCTATGCGTCAGGCCGCTATGTGTGTGCGTTTATGTAGGTGTGTGTGTGTGTGTGACCTTATGAAGCAGTATGCCAAGTCAGTTTCTTTCATACACACACAATAGAAAGTCACATGTCTCCGGACCTTCTAAATTAAGCTAAAAAGTAAAGCATTTTGTAGCTGCTCAGCCACATGCAGGATTGGATTTCAAGAGAATAATCTTATTTTAAAATAGTGCATATTAATTACTGAAAATGTAACTATGTTATGATTATATATTTTACGTTTAAGTTATGTATATTCAGATAAAATACTTTTTAACGTATCCAAAGCTACTATTTACTCCCCTCTCAACTGCCACATTCACATTCTGTGAAAAGCAAGGCACTAACAGTGTCAGCAGAGGGAGTTTGATTCCCACTAGGGCCAACTGTGTTAAAATGCACTTTGGATGAAAAGTGCACAAAATGTCTGTAATGCTTCACACAGTCTTTGCTGGGTGTCAAGTTCAGTTCACTTTCTGTCTTTCTCAATCCGTCACAATGCTAACAAAACCTGTTGCTAGGCAATCCCAACAAGATTTTTCAGCTTTTCTAAAAAATGTAGATGCATTTTTTGCAATGAAATTCTGGGAGGAAGTGACAATTGCAAAAATAGTTGCAACTTGCAAAGACAATTTATTCCATCATGTTCCATCTTTACAACTAGAAACAAGGAAGCACTGTTTTGCACAGGAAACTACAACGATTGGTCAAATTAGCAGAAAACTTGATTGAACGTGATTGGTCAACTGCATAGTTGCGCAGAATTCACAGGAATTGGTTGAATTTGAATTAATTTTTGTTGTGATCGCAGCATCTCAACTTCCTGGAGAGGCTTGGAGTGATACTGTAGGTGATGTTGGCTTGTAGTTGTGCCACCATTTTATTGACCTCATGGTCACCGTACAGTCACTACTATTACTGTTTCCTAGTTAGTTTTCCCACAAGGAAGAAACACTTTAACACCTACATTTCCTAATGTAGTGATTGAGTAGTAAAATGCATTCCTTTGTCTTACTGTAAAAGCATCACACTTTAGACATAACACAGGTTTTAGCTACAGAAAAAAAAATGTTCTGATTGGCAGCATTACAACAGATAGAACAGGACATATACAACACATTAAAATGTTGACTGTTGTTTGAAAGGAATATTAAACTGGAGGTATCTCATAGCAACAGCACTTGCTAACACTTAAGATAATTCTTGCTAATGGAATGGACTAAAACATGGGTAGGGTTTAAATACTTTAAAACGAAGTATTTAAGGTAAGTTTCAAATTATAACCATGGCCCTTTAAACGTCCCTCTGTGTTCTTTCACACATACTTCTGCAATGGCTTTATGCCTATTGGTAGTTTATTGCTTTAATGATCAAATATTCTTTTCGTTTGTAGGTTATCTGCAGTCTATCATGTTCTTATCAGGCAAATTGCTGAGCTGGTACTACTGGTATGAGGCTATCAGAGCAGGAAGTTATAAATGACTCAGACTTTGTATTGGTGGAACTGAAGGTTTACTTTGAAGGTGTAATTATTAGAAGATACTGTATGTATGTATCTTGGTCATTTTTGGCATAAATACTTTTATCTCCAGCGGCTTGAACCAAATGTACCAGTGTGGGTTCAGGATAGAAGTCAACAGAAAGAACACAGTGATGCAAATTTCACTTTATTACACATTTGTAGCTGAACAGAGTAACCATCATGGTATTTGTTTACATGATGCCGAGCTTGTTTAATTGAAAATTGAAATACTTTACAACCCTGTTTTTATTGTTGTAGTTTTGGCAATCATCACTGTTAGTTATTAGAGCATTTTATTTAATTTCTTTATGAGTGCATCCACCATAGCAAAACAGAACAAGCATCATAAGCTCTTAAAGCAATTTAACTCTGTTATCTAAATGAGTTTTGTAGTAAAAATATACTGGCAGAGCTAATACTGGTTCCACTTTGACCTTCTTGTGCAGCGTCAGACCCTGCAAAATACATGGCCCACTTCCTGCCTCAAATTTACTTAGAAACTGATGGCGTATGGACTATATGGAGCATAGTTTAGCACAGATGTGCCATCTCCAGGACACTCACCATGTTTTTTCCAGATTGATAATTGAAGCCAAACACCAATGACAACTGTTTAAAGTTGTAAAAATAACAAAAATAAATATAAAAAATAACCAAACGAAAACAACCAATCAGAGCTGAGAAAGATGGAAAGATTTTGGCTTGGTGGCTTGAAGATTGTTGAGTCTCATAACCAGGTCTTCAAATATCGATGCTGGGAATGAGACAATAAACAATTAGCTATCTTTCTTGGCTCTGATTGGCTGTTTTTCAGACCTGGTGGATTGTTGCAAATGCCATCAGGAGCACTAGGGCGAACCAGAGGAACTTCATTTTTTCCCAGATTATCTGTCTCATGTACTACTGTCAGGATATAGTGGAGGTTTTAGTAAATATAACAAAAAGTCATTTTCATAAAAGTTACCTACTGCAGATTTAAATGGTGTGTTTGCCCTGAGGTAAAGGAAGAGTTTGTGATAATACCTGTGTATACCTGTGTGTAGTGTAGTAAAGAATGTACCTACTCGTACAGCTAACTGAAATTTCTTAATGTCTCAAGCTGATTCATCCATCAGGTTGCAACATGTGTGTGAGTTTTTTTGTGCCCCACACTCCTTAAATTGGGATAAGGCTGTGAAGAGTTTCATAAATAGTAACTAAGTTGTTCAATTGACTATCATGCATTTGTAAACTGTTAACAATCTAAGTGTAACCCTTGACTCCAGTGAAGTGTTGCAACATTGGTAAGTGGAGCGAGGTACAGTACTATATGTCACAGGTGCTCAGTTGTTTTGCTCCAATAAAACCTTCATAGTTCTGGTATTGAAGGTTACTGTGTCATATTCTCTAGTATCAGAAAAAATCACATTTGCTAATTGAGCAGCACTTAATTATTCATTATAATCTTTATATGTATGTATTTTGTTACTTTACTTACCTTAATAAGCTTCCCACCCCACTAGCTTAGATCCCGCCTAAGTTGTAATAAGATCTGTGCCCTTGTATCTGACAATTTCATAATTTTATGCTGATACAGAATATGAATGCAACACTATTTAACACACAGGTGTTTCAAGCCGGGGATGTTTCCAGCAAACAGTTCATGAACACTCTACTAAATCACCATCACCCCAAATAGCTACGAGTAAGGAGGTCAAGCGTCAGAGCACAGCACCACAACACGGACATTTAAAGGGAGGTGAAATGTATACATTCCCTGTTCAGCTGACCTTTGACCTCATTATTGATGGTTGGTGGCAATATACTTTAGATACTGAAGCAGCTGTACTTATTGCACGGATGGTTGACGGAACTCAACTCAAGTCATTAGCTCCTGTGTCCCTTTGCACTAAGGGGTTTGAAAGCAAGGGTCAGTGAGTACACAGACGAGGGAGGAATGTAAAGGGTATTTATGAAAAGCAGAGATAAGAATGCAAAAAACATTGAGATATGCTGAGCTCGGCCCAGTGCTGTGCAACAATAAAGAGTTGTTCCTTTCTCTTCATCTCCCGCTAATAACTGAAGCAGATTTAGACGATGACATTGACAACATCAAATCTTCACCTGCCGTTCACTGTGACCAGAAAACAAAACACAGTATTTCTCTGTCTGAATTTTCTTCATAACATGGTGGGAAAGCCTGTGAAGCAGCATTTAATCCTCCACAGTATAACTCTCCCCTGAAACCCAAAATGATGAAATACTTTTGGGTGGTTGGCGGCTCCTTGCAGCAGCGTGAGGCAGGTTTCATCACAGGTTTTACTCCCCTGAAGCTGTGGAGTTCAATCTTCCCACACCAGAGCGATTTCTCTGGTAAGCTGTGAGATCAGAGGGAAAAGTCTGTCATATCAGCAGCAAACATTAGTTGTATCAGCCTAAACACAAGGTATCGTAACAGGCTTACAATGAATTGCGATTGGCGCAAAGAATGAAGTGATATTTCCCTAATGACGAGTAGGGAATATAATCATAGCAGAGAACCAGAAGAAACGTCTAATAAGCTAATATATCACTATGCTGCCTCCTGGAATAATAAAACTGCTTTGACATTTATTTTTAGCCTCTGTAGAATTGTCATAAACGTCATTTTTGGAAATTCTGTAGAGATGTTTTTGTTCCAAATGAGACAGAAAGTGAATGTGAGCAGCTGACGGAATAATGACTGAGTTGCTGGTATGCAGCTGTTTCTAGGGACGGCACTGCTGGTGGAACCAAACTGCCAACACGAAGCTCTTCCTGGGCAGTGAGTGACTGCTATCTGTAAGCATAGTCCCATCTGTTTGATGCATGTCTTATGCAATTGTCCCTCTCCTGGAGACAACTGGTTGCTACATAAGATCTATGTAATTCGTCAAATCTTATCTCACTGTTGTTTTGCTGTTACATTTTTGCACTACTACACAGTTGTTGATTGTGACATTGTCTTGCTATCTTATTACCACCAACTTGCACCTACAAGTCCCGGAACTGTGTGATGTTTCCGCAGATTTCTTATCATTATTATTTATTATTATTATATTTGTTTCCAATAAAACTATTTTTTACTTTTTGCTTGCCAACTTGAGGTTTGTGTTCTTTTTCTAAAGGTGTCAGTATGCTTCAAGCAGTGCCTTTCCAGTGTCAGAATTGCTGGGGCTAATTCTAAGAATTCTTCATGTAGTCACTTCATACACTCATTGGCAAAGTCTGCAGAAAATCAGTAAAGTTCTCCTTGTCTCTTACTTTTACTGTGTTTACTTATAAAGTGTTATCTCTTGTGTCACTCGCCTGTACTTTTCCTTTGCCCTTCCTGTACTTTCACTACCCTGTAAAAGCATGTTGAATTGCCCTGGTGCGTGAAATGTGCTATTCAAATAAAATTCTCTCGCCTTGCCTACGTCAATTTCCTTAAGTGCCACCAAACAAAACACTGACACTGAATGACAAAAGTGTACACTATTATCACCATTTGTATGATCATCTCATCTTACCCCTCTCTATGATGGCACGTTTTTCACCTTGGCTCGTTGTAAAGTGTTCAAATTCGGAACTACTTTTGCCTTTAGACATGTTGTAAAATCTTGTCTCAAAGGAGTATAACCCGCTGTGCAGTGTCCGTGTGGCATCTGATAAGCCCTAAAACTGAACTTCCTTCTTCTCATTAATATCCTGTCGCAACACACCCACACTAACACTGCCCCTTCAGGTGTTTTTCTAGAGGGCTGTTATCGGTCTGAATAGGATTGCAAAACCCTTTTAAACAGTTCTTTTGATGAAAGCTTGCAAAGATTGTGTCGACTTGACTGGACTTGTCGCAACCCCATTAACAACATAGTGGGACAGTTCTTGTTGCATATTTAAGGGCTAAGATCAGTCTAACCTCAACCTAATATTTTTCACTTTCCATGTTAAAGCTGAGGTGTTTCTTTCTCAAAATCTGACAGCAACGCTGTCTTTACTCTGCCCAATCTGCCTCCTAATTACAGAGCTGGTGATGGCATTTAGGCCTGTTTAGCCCTTGAAAAGGACACCCTATCACCTACAAATGTTAAGCAAAGTTATTTTTGTCATCATGTCCCATGATTACACTATCAGAAGTTATAGAGCACCTTCAGCTGAAATGTGAGACCTTGGCCTCTGATAAGCTATCAGCCTCTCACTGCAAGGTGAATTACAACAAGCTCAAGAAGGACCCTTGAGCAAGGCATTCAACAGAAAAAGCTCCTAGTGAATCTATTGGCTGAGAATATAGGGCTGTGTGTACGCCAGGAAAGATTTTTAAGTGTGGCACACTGGTTATACAGTTATGAATGAGCCTATGAGTCAATGAGTCCATACTGAATTAGTGTTTACTTTCATTTTGTGAACACACACATTACAACATTAATTAAGAGAGTAAGTTATTTGTTGACCACCAGGATGGATTCCCCTTGAATCAATGGAACGAGGTGCTGGAAACACTACCGCTTTTGTCCACAGGGGCCGCCAGAATCAACACAAAATGAAAGTTGAAACATTTTCAAAGTGCGCAGATCAGAGTTTTTTGTTTTCAATTCAGTTTAGTTTAAAAGTGTTTAGTTTAGGTTTAGTTTTTATTAGTTTCAGTATTAGATTCTTTATTATAATATGGGGGGTATTTGTCAGAGGCAAGATTTAAGAAGTTCAGAATAGGTAATACAACACAAACACATTGACTCACAGTCATGCAGACATCCCAGTTTCAGTAAACATATGCACCAACACCTACTAATGCTTGTTGTGTTGACAAATTTGATCATATTGACAAAGACTAAAACTAAAGACATTTGCGGTATATTTTTATTTTATCTTAGTAAAAAAAATTGTACAGAATTTCGTCTCAGCTAGTTTTCAGGTTTTCTTCAGTCTACGTTTTATTGTCATTTCAGTTAACTAAAATGTTTTTTCACTTGTAGTTTTAGTTTTTAGTTTACTATAATAACCGTGGCCAATTTTCTCAATTCAAAGCAATTCTTGCCTGTGTCCCCTCATGAAGCATTGCCTTTGTTTGCAATCAAGCCGCCTCAAGAACTGGGCGGTTGCCTAGTGGCAGCACTGTAATTGATCATATTCTAGCCATCATTCACTCACTCTCACACCCTTATCCTCACACACACATACACACAGAAAACACGGCTGTAGTTTAAAAAGCATGTAAAGCTATAAAACATTTATTTATAAATGTCCATTATCATTAGACTGCTGCAGACAAAAAGTCCTTCAACTGCTAAAAGTAAATTACAACAGATAACACACACAGGGAGAGAGAGAGAGAGAGAGAGAGAGAGAGAGAGTCATGTGCTGTATTGATTTGTGAGCCTCTTGTGAATTTACATGAACCTAATTAAGCTCTATAAAAATACTGTAACTAAAACTGAAAGTACACAGGGTTTAGATCCCATAAACTAACATGAGGCAACACACACACACACACACAGGCACGCATACACACTAACGTTCATGTTGATTCAGTTTAAATCCATTTAGTTTGGATCTGTCCAATTTATTCAAGAACAGAGGATGAGTCAACGAAGGTGAAAGCAGTCCATAAAGACCAAGATCAGGGCTCAGGAATGAGGAAAGAGTTGGAGGAGGTGAAGAAAGATGTGCGGAAGATGAAGAGGCATGTTGGGGGAAATTACCATAGGAGAGGGGGAACTGGGAGGAGACATGAAAAGAAGATGAGGGAATAAGGAAGGTGGAAGGACGAGGAGAGAAAAGATTGGAGAGGCAGATGTAGAATGCGATGTTGAAGGAAAAGGGGGAAATACAGAGTGAAAAGACGTAAAATGGAGATAAATAGTGGTGGAGGAGGGACAAGTTGGAGGTGATGTTGAGGGGAGAGAAAGAGGTAGCTCTCTCTCTCTCCCCCTCCATATGGCTGTAATCTCTCTGGGCTGAGAGGATCAGAGGTCAACCAGAGGACTCTTAGTGAACGGTGGGAAAAGGATCCGTCAGCACACACACACACACTTATAGGATATACAGTGCACTTACTATTCACTCCCATTTATTCACCCAGGTACACACACATACCTGAACATTTACACAACCCCCCACACACATACAGCAAGGACACGAACCTTCAACATCTAAAATTGAACAAATTGTTAATAAATATTCTGTAACATATCACACACATTATTATTATTACATTATTATTATCATTATTTTCTGTTTTATTTTAAAAATAAATCTTTTTTTACAGCAAGACACATAAAATGATGCAAAATGTCTGTTGGATAATCAAATACCATTTGCATTGCAATCATTCTTCTATGTTAGAAGCTCCTCTGTGTTTCATCCTCATTTCCCCTTTAATTACTCCTACCAGAGCATTAAATAAGCCTTCTTACTGTGAACTACAGTAAAGCAAATGTCCTCTCTTGGTAAAAACTGACAAATATTTGATGCGTGAGAACATGAAACCCGGAGGATCTTACAAAAAGCTGAATTATCTTTCCTTTTTTATGACTTTTTTATCATGATGAGACTTTATAATAACACCTGCTATAGTGTACACCACACAAGCACACCTACAGTGAAGGTAATATACACAACATACATACAAACACACATTCAGCTTGTTAGCTATTACTGTAGGTGCACACACACATATTTTTTGCTTGGCAATGCAGTTATGCATTCACATATACACTCATTTTCTCTTTCTCTTACACACACACAACACACACACACACACACCGTCTCCCCTCTCATGTGACTCAAGGACAAGTATCAGTGTCCGAAGGTCAGCGGGTTCCACATGAGTGGCCGGCATTCCAGTGGTGTCACACTCAGCTATGTGCGTGTGAGTCTGTGTATGTATGTCAGCGTGTGTGTCAGGGTTGGTTGACCTCTAGGCAACATTTGCATTTTAACACAGCAGGAACATGATTGGGACTTTGAAGGGGGCTCTCTCTCTTTCTCTCTTTCTCTCGCTCCCTCTTTAGTAAAAGCGCAATGAAAGTGTGTGTGTACATACTGTATCAATGTGCACATGCAGAACCATATGTGTGAGTGTGCGTGTGGGGTGAGTATGTGTGTTGGCTTGTTTCCTGTGGCCATTAGCGCTGCTATTGATCAGTGGTTGGTATTACACGTGATGTGTGTGTGTCTGTGTGTATCTGTGTGTATCTGTGTGTACCTGACAGACCAAGTTAGTACGTAATTGTGTGTTGTGCGTGTGTGTGTAGATGTAGCCGACTGAGGGCCTGCTTAGGTTTCATTGTGCATTGGTATGCATGTTGGCCAGGCTGAGTGCATGTGCATGTGTGTGTGTGTGAAAGGTGATGATAATAAGCCTCCATCTAATTCTGGTTGTACCAAGGCCATCTCAAGGCCACATCACCTTCCTCTGGAGTGTTTTCTCCTGGATCGATGCTCTCGCACAGAGAGGGGAGCAGAGGAGCTGTGGTCACAGTGACAGAAGAGAGCTCGGATTAGCTTAGTTTGCTTTAATGTAGTTCAATGAGGATCTGATTAAAGGAATATATGATAATACCATCATATTAACAATCTATTAATGGAAGAATCTAGATCTTATCATAAACTATAACAAAAATAAACATGCTTTTGAGTTGTGCAGTCAAGTGAAACAGCATTACGTTAGCTTTTTAGGCAATTAATTCATTTTGTTTGGTGGATCCAGGGAATATTTTTAGGGGATTTCTTCAGCACTGCAAGAATTTCGGATTATTTTATCAAGTTCTATCACGTTGTGTATTTTGGTGGAGAAACATGCATGTTTAAACTAGAAGAACTCAAAGGATGGGGTTATGGAGATACAATCATCTTATTTTGTTAAAAGGGTTAGACATTTTTGTCTGCTTTAGTTAAACTTAATATAGTTTAATCTTAGTAGGGTAATGTAAGTCAGTCAAATTAGTCTAGCAGAGACTGAAGAGCATTAGGGGCTGCTAGCAGAGTTCTTAGATGAGGAATTTTGACTTTAATTTAACTTTAGTTTAGTTATTTCATTTCTAGCTTGTAAGTTTGTATGAATCTGCAGTGTGCCAAAATAAAATAAAATAAAATAAAATACAGAAATGTAAAAGGAAAACACAGAAATAATAAGTTTGGGGAAATAAATGGAGGAAAATTGCAAAGACAAAATAATACATAAATAAATGCGTAATTAAATATATTTAGAGAATCAAATGGAGAATTAATAGAAAAGTAAATAAATAGGGTAATAGAAAGGCAGCTCAATACAAAAGCAAATTAAAACAGAAATACCAATTCATGTCATATTCTATAAATTAGCTAATGCGTACATTTATTTTAATATTATTTTTGGTTCATTTCATTGTATAGTAATTCATTAATTTTTTATTTATTTTGGCTTTTGCAGTCCTCCATATGATGCAACTGTCTTGTCAGATCAATTTGAGAAGTTATATTTTATGTACAGCCACAACACATAATAAATACAAATGATTTTGATTCTAACTTAGCTTTCATTTTAACTGTGCTTTATACACAATGTTCCTGTATTGTGAGTCCTCTAACATAGCGGCCTGACTCATGAGACCACCACTGACCTCCCTCCAAACAGTAGAAACACCTCTGTTTACTCCTTGTTGACCTTTCGCTGCTTGCAGTGCAGCCGCATCACATGTAATTTCATGAGAACTGATGTGGGGGTTCTTGTTTTTACCACGTCGTGCCAAACGAGGGTCAGTGGGAGGCCGCCCCCCAAGCCTTCCTCTGATGAGTTAATATGCATACCCACATCCAGGAGGGCATTTACTGATGGGGAAAGTAATGATGAGAATATTCCATGTGTAGTTTTAGAGGGCAGGACAGAGAGTACAGGTCCCATTCCCCATCCCCTTCCTGTTAATTTCTGCTACATGCAGTGTTCTACTCTACACCATCTAATAAAACACTGACACTCATTTCCAGAGAGGGGATTTTAAAGAGCATGAAGATGACCAGCAGTTATCAAATAGATCTCCTTTTCATCATGCAGGAGAGAAACGGGTATGAAAACAAATTTGGTGCGTAAGAATTCCTAATCTATTATTAAGTCTGTTCTGATTAGGTTCAAAAATTCATAGATTAAGAGTGTGTGTGTGTGTGTGTGTGTGTGTGTGTGTGTGATACTGTGGATCTACATCTTGGACCTCTCTCTTAAAAAAATAGGGGTTTTTTTCATGAAAATGAAACAAATATACAGAGTTCTTCAACTTGTGGATGTAAAACCTATTTTCTTTCTTACCTCTAGTGGTATCTAGCCATGCAGATAGTTTTTGTTTTATTTGCCCAGGTTTTGACATATACTGTACGTCTTGGGGATTTCTGCCTTCACCCCAACGTAGGAGAATGGGTGTTTAATTTTTTGATGCTCACTGATGTGAACAACACTAAGTTACAGCTATGTTTGTGGCTCTGTGAGGCTGTAAAATCAAATTGTATGGTGGATAAGAAATTAAGTTCTAAACTTTTGATTTGATCCATAAAATACGTATATAATGAAAGCTAAAATGGTGGCTGTCATGTTAATATACTCACAGTGACTATATTAAAAGACCAGTGTGTAGGATTTAGTTCCATCTAGTGGTGTAGTTGCAGATTTCAACCGACTCACCTCACCCTCCCATTTCAAGCATGCAGGAGAAAGTACGGTGGTCACAAAACCCGTGAAACTCTCTCTGTAGATAGAAACGTCCCATTTTAAGGTAACAAAACAATGATTCTTATGTTCAGGTGATTATACACTATAAACATACCGATAATTGTTATATTCCATTTCTGCCATTTGATCCTCCTAAATGTTACACACTGGACCTTTGGTAGTGTGTGTTTTAGATGCTGGACCTTAGCAGGTTATGTTTAAGCTTAGTTTAGTGTGTTAGCATGCTAACATTTGCTAAATACAAAGTACGACTGAGCTAGGCATGTCGTTAGTTTTGCTGGTATGGGACAAATAAAAACTTTGACATGATGATTGTGTTAAATAACATGTTAAAGGATCACCAAAGTTATTACAATTGATCCTGTCTCAACAATCCACACTAAGGTTGTTGAGACATTTCAGTCTGAATCACAAACGTCAATGTCATATTGGCCCTACATTTAAAGTTTGGGCACCAACAAAACTGTCGATATTCATCCTGAGAACTTTAAATGTCTGTACAAAATGGAGATTTCACTAGAAAATTGAAAACTTTGATGGGTAGTGTTACTAGATAAAAAGTTAGCAGACCAGTGTAGTCCTTGGACCTTAAATATCAGTCCATCCATCATCATTATCCATCCAATACTTGAAAAGTAAAACAAAGTTGCTGGTGGCACTGGAGGAAAAGTCAAGGCATCACCAAAGTCATTACAGTTCATCTTCTGGGGATCATAAATGTCAGTAGAAAATTGCATGTCAGTGCATGCAATCCACAGACCCTTTCTGTCCCTGTGAAAACTGTTCACAGTGTGCTCTGTGGATTATCCTTAATACTGGGGGCCCATTTCTGTAAGAAATGTTGCTGTTGTACTTTTTAAATGTAAACGTTCAATGTTGTGAGCACCACAGATGAAACTGTATTCATCCCTATTGTATTGGCAGAAATCTCAGACTGATTTCTAAAAACGTATATGAACAAAAAAAATATCCCAAGCTATCTGCATGGTTTGATATTGCTTGAGATAAATGAGAAGATATGTACTTTGTTTTTCATTTCATGGATTATTATTGTGTAACGGCTCAAATTGATCTGTGTTTCAGAAATGATGCTGTCACAGTGATGCTGTGCGTCAGCATAAACATAAATCATTTCCAAATCCACTGACATGAGGAAGTTGTCATGTCAGCCCGGTAGTTTTCCTCTCCTCCTCCACCCCCCGCCCCAGACTCAGTGTATTGCTGCCATACAACTCTATTATGACAGCTGGCTTGGAGGAATTCGAAACAAAAAACGCCTCCAGTCAACCTCCATAACACACACAGTCAGACCTATGCCTGCACTGGGTACAGATATACGCACACACATACAGACACTCAGACATGCATGTAATGGTCACACAGACGTGCAAAATAACTGACACACGCACTCACTGCAGCCCCCACCTCTAGTGTTTTCATAACGTGGTGTAAAGGTTAAGTCTGGCTCTGCTTGTTTAATGTGCACACACGTTACACAAGTGGAGAAAAACAAAAAGTCCTAATGCTTCCTTTAACCCCTGGCAGGTGTAGGGGAGGGGTCGTGGGTAGAAGTATGGATGTAGGGCCGATAGGCTGCACAGGAGGCTCCAGCCCTCAGGCGAGGGGAGGGCAGTAAGAGTGGAGGGAGAAAGTTCAGGGTGTGAAAGTTAAAGGGTCAGTTCACCCATTTTCTTGTACCTCTAGCCATGCAGACAGTTTTGGTTTTATTGGTAAAGTCCGGAGATCATCTGCAGCTCTGCCACCACGTACAATGGAGGTGGAATATCGTTTATAGTGCTCAAAGGATTTAAAAATTACATCCAGAAAAAATATCCTGGTGACTCAGGATAATCCACATAAACAGAAAATAGTTCCACATGAATAATTGGCCGTGGGGTCTATCTTTTTATATCTGCTGTATTTCGTTTCTTTCGGTCAGTATTTTGTTCCCTTGAGTTCAACATTTTTCTCGTCCTTCTTCTCTCCATGTTTCAGTCTCTCACAGCATGTGTCGAGGACAGCTGGAGTCGCTTCAGAGGACACCCTGAAGCCAGCTCCCAGGTAACACCACACAACCACACACACACTGTGAATGCAGTCATTATGGAGCTTGGAGACAGTCATGGGTGTGTGAGCACTTTCACATGCATTGGTCAGTACCAATGTACTGCAATGCACAAATACTGTATTGTATCATCATACTCACATATAAAGAGCATTTATGTGGTAAGCACTAATCTTACTGCAATAAGTAAAAAAATGATTGTCTGTGTAGTATTGAGCAGTACAGATTAAGCAGAGGAGACACAACTGGAAAGAAGAAATTGTTTGATATTGAATTACGTCAGTGGAGGTCAGAAAAACAGCTGGGTGGAGAGATTTACCTTCCATTTCTCACCCTGCAAACTGACTCTCATTGCAGATTTTAATACTATGGGTGAATTTCTCTTCTTAGAATGCCTTTTTAACAATTACAACCACATCTTTCAGGATTTAGAGTTCATCACAGCACAGAGACAGCTCTGGCTAAAGTTAGTAATGACCTTTTGATTG
>NW_023339785.1:3590742-3602166 GCF_004916995.1 Morone saxatilis
AGAGAGGTCTCAGCAGACTGGTTATCCGAAAAAAGAGAAAAATAAAAACACAAATGAAAGGGAAAAAATGAGCACAGCACTCGTGGTATCTGATGTTGATAGCTGTTTGCGAAAAATTGCTTTGAAAGGCTTGAGGAAAGTGACAATGACTGTATGTTTTTTCCTTGTTGCTGCTCCTCAGACGGCCAACATAAAAATAAAAAAAACTTGTCTGATTGGTCTGAGAATGACTTCAAATGTCAAGCAGTTATCAAACAGCAGACATGTTTTCTTTTAAAAAGATACGGCAGAAGGAAAAGCCTAACCTTTCAGTGGAGTGAGTTGAAAGTCACTCATCCCATCATGTCGCGGTACTCACAGAAGCAAACCCTTTGCTCTTACAAGGAGAAGGATGGATCTCTTTCCTAGTTACCTGTCAGTACTCGTGCGCAGCGTTTTGGATTAATGGAGCGTTTAATGGACTTATTAGGCAACCTATAATAAAGAGTTGCATAATCTAGCCTAAAAAGTAAAAATGCATGGATTAGTTTTTCATGTCGTGACAGGAATGTGTCTAATTTTGTAATATTAGTAAATGAAAGAAAGCAGTCCTAGAGATCTGTTTTATATGGAGTTAAATGACAAATCCTGATCAAAGATAACTCCAAATTCCGACAGTGGTGCTAGAGGCCAAGGTAGCACTAGATAACTATATCTTAGAAGTGAGTCTAGATTTTGGGCAAGTACAAGAATTTCATTTTTTCAGTTTAACATCAAGAAAATTGCAGCTCATCCAGGATTTAGTCCTTAAGACATGTTTGTTAATTTAGATAACTGATTAATTTCATCGGGCTTGATTGATAGATATAACTGCGTATCATCTGCATAACAGTGGAAAGCAATGGAGTGATTCCTAATAATGGTTGCCTAAAGGGAGCATATATAAAGTTAAATAGAATTGTTCCAATACAGAACCTTGTGGAACTCATGACTAACTCTAGTATTTATTGAAGATCATCGTTAACATGTACAAACTGCGACCGAGGATCTGAAAATAGACTTAAACCAGCTTAGTGCGTTCCTTAATGCCAATTTTTGATGCTCAAGTCTCTGTAAAGAATTTATGGTCAATGGTGTCAAAGCAGCACTAAGATCTAATAATACAAGTAAAGAGACAAGTCCATTTGACAGAAATGTGTGTGTGTGTGTGTTTGGGTGTGTTGTGTGGTGTTTAGTGCGTGCGGTTGCTAATTCGTTATTCAGTACCACAGGAGCATATGCGCGGCTGTGATTAAGTCCGCTCATCCTGTTGTAGGGCCGCTGCTATTGACAGAGTGTTATCATATGAGCACAATGACAACACGCCACATCACACGCACACTACACACACACAAACATCACACACATTGGACCTTCACACACATAGCATACACACACAAAATCTTATGGTAACACGACACCACAGATCAACTGACACTGAAAATTTTGCTCCACACTTATGCAGGCAAAAATACACTAGGACCCATGCCACACCTGCCATACACAAAAGACAAAACGATAGACTAGAGAGATATTCAGAATATGCACACACACACACTCCCTCACACAGGGAACTGGGTTTGAAACCCTTTAAACAACATGCCAGCCAGCATGTACCATAACGCCTCTTTTCCTGATGGACCATTTGTCCTATCTACGTTATTTTCTTGAGATTACACTTCACACATATTAATCCAAACACCAATAACAGTGAAATAAACTGATAATGTATAAGTTACTTTAACATTGCATGAAAGTGCAATACGTTTGACAAGATATATGCTAACAACTTTAATGTCTGCAGTATTTGGTTAGTTTAGACAACCAACATGCTTTAGTTAAAGGTCTCAGTGTGTAAATGTAATGCAGATGTAATTGCTTGATAATGGCAATAATAAATAGCTTCATTAGGAAGTTTTCATTGGTTTAAAATCGCATAGCTGGAATGTTAGTCAGAGAATCTGTGAGTCGTGCACTTTGCTGACACTGCA
The DNA here is from genome assembly GCF_004916995.1 of Morone saxatilis. Taxonomy (NCBI): domain Eukaryota; kingdom Metazoa; phylum Chordata; class Actinopteri; family Moronidae; genus Morone; species Morone saxatilis. The sequence continues at coordinate 3,592,752 of NW_023339785.1, forward strand.
TATTTCGCCCAGGGAAAAGCGCAGAATTTGACAAATCTAAAACATGGTGGGCTGTAGATTAGACCTTTTGACGAGGTTTTTTGACGGACCACTGTAGTTCCCAATAAGCACACATTCACAGTTTCCGTCTTATTCAAATTCTATCCCACTAAGTCACTCTCCAATATCAGCGAGCAGCAAAACCTGTGAGCCTGCTGTTCAGATCCGATGCTTCCAACTGCTAGCACAATTCTAAGATGAACCCTCAACTCATCACAATACCCCACTTCTCGGCTCATCTTCAAGAACCTTCCAATTCAACTTCTATTCAACTTCATTTAATTTTCTGATTATAGAGTCCAATTCAATTAACAGAACTAATCTCAGGTACACCTTCCAAAATCTAGAGTCTACCAGTAACTCAGGCGACACGACCCTCCTATCCTTAACTCTTACAGAGACCCACCGCTCAACAAATTGAGCAAGCATCACCCTAGGACCAACAAACTAGGCAAACGAAAAAACTGCCTTATAACAGGCTCAAAAAAAAACCTCCAAGGACGATCCCTTCAGAAACTCATTAGAAAAACAAGTAGCCAGTGATCGATAACACAATAGTCTCCATCGAACCAGTATCTGCGAGTGAAGAGGCATAAGAAACGAGAGAAGACAATCGATGAGAGACTGAGACAAGATAAGAGACAGCAAAGATGAAGAGAGATGAACAGATCAGTCCAGACAGACAGACAACGGAATGCAATCAGACAACAAACACAGATACCTCGGGATAATGAGCAACTACGCAGCAGACTCTATCATGGCGCAAGCAGGATATGAGCAATCACATCCCAAGAACAGTCGTATAAAAACACTGAAGCCTAAAAGACATCCATACAGCACAAGAAACTCCGGGGAAGAGTGAAGTCTAGTTAAACCTTGACACCTTAAATGGAACTTAAACAATACCGATCGACCAGATCCCAGAACAAAGACAGAGCGGATAAGAGAAAGCAGCTCCAGTGCACATGGAATCAAATCCCCGCATATAAAGTCTAGGACCATAATAGCAGCATACTAAGGGACAATGGTTCACGGACCTCAACCTAAATCAAGCCCGTAAAAAACAATAACTAATAGACTTACTAATCAAAGAAGGAACTTAAAGCTCATACATAACAATTAAAACTGTGGAGAGAGGTGTCATCCTCACACGAATCAAACCACTAGGAGAAAGCATAAGAATCTCTATCAGGCAGAGAAATAAAAGATGCGAATCTCTAAGATAACTCTGAAAAGGTCTGGCTACCTGTATCTATACATTATTATAGATGAACACTCTAATTACCCCTGAACAACACAGCTCAAGCCCAGCAATTCAGATGAACGTAAGTCGTTTAGAGGGGTAAATAGCAGGTACTTATGAAGCTACCATACAAGACTAAGAAGCGACGCAACATGGCAACCACGAATGAGCATTATACAGGTGCAGGAGAGAAGCAACATTTTATAATACCTCATCATATCTTCTATAATCTACCCAATGGACCACATTGCAGAAGAAGAACACGCTAGAACTAGGCGCAGAAGATAGATGACTCTCCATTCTAGTATAAACAAACACCTGTCAGTACTCCAGATGCATAGCAGCGTATTGGATTAAATGAGAGCACATATAAATTGAAACCCAACTTATATAGAGGCAACATGAATATAAAACAGAATGTTAGCAATTAATCTCCACCTCAAAAACCAATAAAACCGACATACACCTAAATGAGTGATATCTTGTTCCTTACTGCATCTGTCTGTGACGCGTGTCTAAAAATTATAATACGATAAATTATAATCAGTAACAATGAGAAGCAAGCTAGTCTCCATAAAGACAACCTGCATCATAATCTATGGGAGCATATAAAACATGCCACAATCCAACCTATTGAGCACACCATCACGACACCAAAAGGAAAACCTAAATCCAAGACAATTCTCCCCCGACAGTGGTCGCCTAGCAGGGCCAAAAGATCATCAATCAAAACACAACTCAGACACCGACACCTAACTATCTATAATCTTATAGACAGTGAACAGTCTAAGATTTATTAGCGGCGCCACCAGTACAAAGAATTCCCGTATTATATCGCGCCGTATCCTAACACTACACGAAATCCGCCAGCTACCATCAGGACCCTTCTACATCCCCTTAAGACATGTATTGTAATTTTAGGATAAACTGATTAATTTCATAGGCCTTGGAATCTCATAGATAATAACTGCCGCCGGTGATCAACCATGTCAATAAACAGTGAAAGTCCGGCCTAAGAATGGATCTCGACCATGCAAGCACTCTGTTGCCTCACACCACGAGGAACCAAAGACAGACAGTAGAAATCTTACTACAACGATAAATAGAACTATGGCTCCATGATACAGAGAACCTCTGATCTCGGAACTCCTCCACACACACACACATACACACCGTTATTCCCTGGCTGAAAATGATAATGCAACTGCCAGACGAAGGGAGGAGACAAGCAAGTGATGATCTTCATGGTGCACAAAAAAAATAAGAGAAGAACAGGAAAGAGAAAGAAGATAACAGAGGGAGCCGGGTGAGCAGACAGGAGAGGAGGAGAGAGACGACGAGGAGAGACGGCCGAGACGAGACTGGAGAGAGAGAGAAAGGGGAGAAAGAAAAGCTTGAAGAAGGGAAAGATGGATGACCCATGGATCGCTGATCAGGCATGCTAACAGCTAACTCTGTTAGAAAGAAACCTGCCTGCCGCCAGCCTGAATCACACTGTTAACAGACATTTGACCCTTTCAGCAGCAAAATAAAACACAGAGTGTGTTTATGTACTGATTAATGTTCCAAACAAGAGCCTCATTGTAGTGTAGGCTGAAGTCTGGTTTTTGAATGGAACCAATGAAAAGATTTCTATTATACACATATAAAGTTGTCAGATTCAGTATGGACTTTATATGGATTTCATTTTCAGGATTTAAAAACAATCCTTAATATAAATGCAACACAAAATTATGATATGTGCATGGAGACTAAACTGAAAAGCAACCATTTGCAAAAATGTAGATTTTTCACATCACTGGGCTTGGGTTCGACAGAATACTGACCACAAGGGGCCACTGGATTTCTAGCATAGAACATTGTGATTAAAAACTTTGAATTGTGCTCTCCTCTGGCTGTATTCTGTTACTATTTATATCATATTCTTTTCAGGACAATTTGGGGTCCTTTTATTTTCATTTTGAAAGTGTGGGTGAAAGTGTTAAATATTTAATTGGAGAAAGGTGGGCTGTGTTTTGGTACTTTCGATGCCGTTTCTGTGTTGCTGTTGATTTTGGACAGTAGGAGAACTGTGTTGTTTCCACCCAGACAAGCAGATTATCTGAAACTAGAACACGTCTTTTTGTGTATCTCCTGTCCTGTGTGTTAATCGGGGTCTCAGTTTGAAGAGCTTTGGCTTTATTTCAGGTTAAATGACTGTCAGCCTTCACTGTAAGAAGTGTAAGAAGAAGGAATGTGTGGGTGTGTAGGTGTGTGTGTGTGTGTGTAATGAGAGATAAGACAGCACAAGTGTTAGTGTCATGTGGTGAGAAAAGTGTATAGAAAGAGAGAAAATCAGAGGGGACAGAATGTCACCACCAGAATGATAATAATAATTACTGAATAATATATTTACAGTCATGCCAGTAAATCTGCTGTAAATCTGTGCTGCATTTGAAAAAGAAATAAAGTCCCCTGTTATATAATGAATCAACTTTGTTTCACATTTAAACACTTGAACCACCTTCTGATTTAATTTATCAGGTGCAATTTTGTATTTTTATTGCAACTTTAAAGGTTCCCTGGGGGGTTTTAGACCTAATATGGAGCTAGTTATTTACCAATTAGTCTAAAGTGGCAGTGACAGGATATGCAAAGGATAAAGGAGGGGAAGAAGAAGAATGTACTTGTAAACAACTATGGATTTAAGATACTTAAAAAACAGCTTTGTAAATGTTTTGTGAGGAAGGAAATGCCCTCAACACATTTGTTAGACATCAAGGTTTCCCTTTTGGTGAATGTCAACATGACTTCATAACTCAACAGGCCCCTTTAATTATCTCCTCACTTGGGTCAGCTCCAGGTTACTTTATTTCTCATTCATGAAAACTCTTTTGTAGCTAATATTGTATACTGTGCACTAATACAATTAGTTTAGTACATTCTATTTTTATTGTCATGCTTATCTTTCTATATAGTAGATGCTCATTATCTAAATAGTATTCTAGTTTTATTTTTCTTATGTATACAATGCACCTGTTTCATAGATCAATATTGTCAAAGCAGAAAACCTTATTTTTACTGTACAGTTAGGGATCAGAGCAAAAGGTGCAGTGCCCAGTCAACACTGTCTCCCCATAAACCAGAGGCTGCAGTCACGGTCTAAAGTGGTTTTACAGCATAATTTCCCATTTGTGATATTGTTGATCATTATTAACCTATTGACTTACAAAGCTGAGTTTATTATAGAGGCTAATCTTACATATTGACTTTAGGGTCATAACCCTTTTCTTTCACACAACCCATTAACATAATGATTTCCGTGTTTTATTGGCTTTGTGGGAAACCCAACATGGCTGGTAAAAAAACAAAATAGGAAGTCACATTCAGAGCACACATTTCATTCACTCTGCCCTGTTTCTTGTAGCCTTTAGAACCAATGTAGAAGTTTTACTGCTTGTTCCTGGGGGGGGGGGGCTTCCTGCATTGCTGACCTTCTCTTTCCATACATTCCTGTTCACACTCTGAGGTCAGCTGACCAGTTGTTGCTGACTGTCCACACATAGCAGGAGGCCTCCATAGATCTGGAATAGCTTCTCACGACCTCTTATGAATGTCTATTAAAAATGTAAATTGGCTTTGAACTGTGTGTGTGTATGTGTGCGTGCTGGTTGGTGGATCAGTGCAAGAGGTCAGACACTCCACTAATCTTAAAATGAAACTGAAATACATAGCACACATTGGTTGGTTGTGACAACACTCATAGCACCTTGTCAAACACACACACACACACACGTTTCCCCACCTGCAACGCACACTACAAATTCCTGCTTCCCACATCACACCCGAGTCCTGACTGTCTATCTCACAATCTGACCTTGGCTCTGATTGGCTGCTGCAAACACACCTGTCAATCTAAGGTGGGTGAATTTCTTGTTTGGTTCCCTGGCGATGGCATCAGCCAATCAGGATGAGCCGTGCACTGTACACCAGTGGTTTGATACACCTTCCCAGTTGGATTTCACAGATCACTTGGATTACATTACGGTGTTACATGGAGAATTTTCTTTAAATCAATAAATAATTTACTCACTTGATTTATTTCACTGCTTTGGCAATACAAAACAATACAAAACAAGACAAATTACTGTAAAACTGAAAAGTCAAATAAAAAAATTAAAGTGAAATTAGTGAAAGTGAAAGTATCAAATTTCAGTAAAAAAGACACAAAAATGACTTCCACAGTTTATTTTGGTGAGATCATTCCTTGAGCTACTGCAAAAATAAACCATTTAATATTTAATCACATGATGTTGGAGTTCTGAGCCCAAAATAAAATCCTCAGTGTGTGTGTTTGCATGTGTGGATGAAAATCCTGCATGTCTAATGAGAGACAGTGGAGACTTATGTTATAGTATTACCCTCCAGGGTTTGCTGCAGCACTACTACATGCACACATAAACAGATGCACGGTGCTGCTCTGCGTCCTCTCTGGTCTATCAGCCCTGTTGCTCAAAACAGTGTGAGTTCATATTTCAGGCATGAAAGGCATGAAGACGCCTGTGAATCACACACACACACATCTCCTGTCTCCACCCTCCCTCCCAATCACTAAGCTTATCTTTCTTGTTTTTCTAACTTTCTCCTGTTTTACTCAGTGCTACACTAAAATGCCGTCCTGTCATCACAAGTCTTCTTAAATTTCTCATTTAAGGAGCTCCAAAATAAGATAAAATGTTTTGTATGGACGACAATTCTTAAAATGTACACATTTAATGCATTTCTTTGTTTTATATCATTGTAAATAGAATGTATTTGGGCTAATTGGATGTTGGTCAGACTAAATAAGTATCTTTGGGTTATGATGATTTGGAATAACATTCTATAGAATAAATGATGGCTTAAGACATGGCTTAAGGCAAACCAAACATGGCTTAAGGCAAACAAAACTTGCGGCCATGAGTCATGATAATCTTACCACCTCATCTCTGGCACTGCCTTTAAACAGTCTCATTATGTTTATGATACCTTTAAATCTCTAAGGCTTGTAGTACTTGTTGAAGCATTGTACTGATGACATTAGGGACTTATTTGTTATAACCTGCCCAGAGACTATGGAGGGAAATATTAGCATATTAGCTAACTCCGGCACAGTTACACTGAAGAGTAAACTGTGATGCTGATTAATGTGCATTGTCCCTAGAAAATGGCTACATTGGTTAGAGGAGCCCATTTCCCCAGACACATTTACCATTTTGGGAACACTGAACATTGAACTAACTTTGAACTAAATTTAAATAGGTTTCCTTGGGTTTAATATAAATGTGTCACGATGGACCCAACGATGGGTCCTTAGGCTTCTGATATACTTCCTTTTAACTATATGACTTTCTGTGTGCATGATGGCTTCCCAGCATATTCTGCGTTCCTTTGGAGCCTCTGTCTCTCTGTGTTCCTCCTCTCTGTAAGTTCCTTTCCATTACAGCTGAACTTTATTACACTAAATATTTTATCCGTCTCTCACTCTGGAGTTTCAGCTGCAGAGACTCTCAGCACCATTTAGATCCTGTTACTGCTCATCTATCCTTCCCTAGCTTCTCTCCAGTGGAGCAGTGACTCACACAGCAAAGCACAACTTCACTGTAAACCTCAGATGACTAATACATACATAGCAGCTGTGCTTTTCCTCTTCACCTCCTCCTCCTCCTCCTCTCTTTCCTCACCTCAGCTCCCCGTCACCTGCTTTTACCTATCTGCTCCTCCTACGCCCAATTCAGACTGACAGCGACAAACAGAGATGAACAGTAGCACGAAATTCTGTTCATTTCCTATGTTGAGAAGTCCTGAAAAAGCTTTTCCTCCAAAAAGCTGACAAATATCACGTCATGCAAAAAAGTGAGGATTTCAAGGTCCATAAGGATAAAGAGAAGCCGAAATTACAGCTTTTTTTGGCATGTCAAATAATCCGCAAATATATAACGTGCATGATCACCTGCATTTATGACACATATCAAAAATGCTTTCTGATCACTCATTCCACCCATCCGTCTTTTGCTGCTTATCACCCTTTTCTTCCACCTCCTGCTGGGGTGCCCTAAAGTGGTCCCATGCCAACTTGGATATGTTATCCCTCCAGCATTTCTGGGCATGCCGCAGGGTCTCCTCCCAGTTTGACAAGCATGGAATACACAGAGAGGGAGTATCCGAATCAGGAGCCCGAACCACCTCAACTGGCTCCTTTCACTGTAAAGGAGCAATAATTCTAGCACCTTCTGGCTGTTTAAGCTCCTCACCAGTCCCCAAGACTCATTTTGTTTGTTTGATGAAAGTGTCCTTCCTGGCGATTGGTCATTCTAATTTTGCAATTGCCATATCCGATGCCAATATTTAGCAAATGCTGACTGCTCTAAAACAACATATATTTGAAAGCAGCACAAATCTCCTAAAGCTTTCTAAAACAAATTTTATATAAATCATTTCATTCATTATTTCCTAATCTGAAAACAAGTAAACACAGAAATCAGCTCCATGGTTTTAACCGTGCCACCAAGCTATGTCCAGCAACCGTGGTTTGGACCAATAAGGAACTAGGTGTGTGTGATAAAGCGTGGGAAAAGTGACTGCTTAAAAGGTTAGCATAGATGTTGCCAGCCTCAGTTATATCAAAACTGGAGAGTTCACCTGTGATAGACATCCAATCACCTTCAAAGTTTCCAATAACACCTCCTGTTAACAATTATTCTGTGGTAAGACATAATTAGTTGCAAAGACACAGGCCCACCCAAAAATAAAGGTGCACACTGCAGTGGACCTACATAACCGGGGTATGTTCAACTCATCGGGATAATTCCGGTACTTTCAGTGTTGGTACTTTTTGATGAGAACACAGCGTTATCTACCTTTTGCCCACATACCCTGCTCCTCATGATGACCCCTCCTCCTCTTAACCCATCATACACACCTCACCTCCTCCTCATCTCTTCTGCATCCACCTTCTCTTTTCTCTCTTCATCTCCTCCCCATGCATCTCCCTGCCTCTTCAGTTTCTCTGCACCTCCTGTGGAGAAAGAAATATGCAGCATCTTTACTGAAGCCATGAACTCCCCCTGCACCTCCTCACTCACACTGCAGATGGTGCAAAATATAGGTAATCACACACACACAGATGCAAAGTAATTTCCACAATAACAAATCAAACACAGCCACAAATGTGCTTATAAATAGCCATAGATCAGTCATATTTGTTCACACTCTCTCTCATACACACACACACACACAAACACACACACAGTTTTCCCCATAAGAGCAGTCCAATCTATTATTGAGAAGACCGCCGTCATTTCAGGGCCTGAAGGTCACCGGCATCAATAACTCTGCTGGTAGCCACTAGATGACCCCTCTATCCACACACACATACTCACACACAGCCGGTCACGTGACAGAAACTCTCAGCGCCAGCAAATCCTGATTTAACAAAAACCCATGGTAACAGCAGGAAGGCTTCAATGTAGGCAATCAAAATGTATGAAACATCATTCAAGGTGATTTTATTACAGATGAAGACTACTTTCGATGTTTCAGGACTGTGTTACATAGTTTTAGCCAGATCCCAGTTTTACTCTAACAAATCTTGCAACAGTTTGGGGGAGAGCCATACAACACTATACACAAAGCCATGTCCACAAGGAAATGTTTTCCCAGTTATAGAATAACCTGACTGTCCTGCACAGAGCCCTCACCTCAACCTCATCCAATACCTTTGGGATCAACTAATCAGCCAGGTTCCAACATCTGGTGGAAAGCCTGAAACCACAAGTTCTGGAGGCAGTTTTACCTGCAGATCAGTGCCTCTGGTTTTCAAATGATATATTAAGCATAGGTATGGATGTAATGGTCCATATGCTTTGTCCATGTGTCCATATACTTTTGGACAAGGAAATCATCACACTCCTTGTATACAATAAATCAAATATGTGACTAAAATGAATGAACGAGAGAGGATTAAGTGCAATCTTGTGGCAAGAAATGGAGCCTCCTTTGGCTGTTTTTGTGTGACTTTGATCCTTGTTTAAAGGCAACTCGGGTCGATCACAGCTCCTTATCAAGACCTCACTTGATCTTTTGACAAAGTCATTTGTGTGTGAGTGTGTGTGT
>NW_023339785.1:3602266-3613636 GCF_004916995.1 Morone saxatilis
AACAATAATAATAATAACAATAATACAACAACAACAATAATAATAATAATAATAATAACAACAATAATAATAACAATAATAATAATAATATTATTATTAATAATAATAATAATAATAATAACAATAATAATAATAATGATAGTAATAATAATAATAATGATATAATAATAATAATGATAGTATTAATAATAATAATGATATAATAATAATAATGATGATAGTAATAATGATAATAATGATAACAATACAAATAATAATAAGGATAGTAATAATATTTTATAGTAAAATTAATAATAATAGCAAAACTACAAATAATGAATATTAAAATAAATTATAATAACAAAAGAAACAAAGAAATAAATGTTTATGTGCCCATTATCAGGCGTTTGAGAGATTATCAGTTTCAGAGTTATGATAATTATTGATCCCTCAGTATCTGTTGCTGAGGTTTAAACAGGAAGTGGTCATAGTTCAGCTCCCAGTGGGCTGATTGTGATTGATTCTGAGGTTATTGATAGGATCAATACATTAGGGCTGTAGTTTAGAATCCATTGGTGTTCAGGCGTAATATATTTGCAGTTATTAATCATATCAATAACCTCATTAATCAATATATAAACTCATTCTGTTAGTTTGTGACGTCAGTCTGCCCCCTGCTGGCCGGAGCTGTGAACAGCAGGAAGCACAGTTACTGTCTCAGTTATCGTCCTTTAATACACTCTGATCAGCTTATTGATCAGTTATTGAAGGTTCCTTTACAGTTATACCACAGTAACCATAGTAACAGCTCTGAGTCATCACACAGAAACTCATTATTATTTTAATTGTTCATCTGCTGATTATTAATGATTATTACTGATTATTGATGATTATTACTGATTATTGATTATATATACAAACACACTGTTTATAAAAACTAATAATAACGAGTGCTTTTATTTTGGTAGTAAAGTTTGTGTGTGTGTGTGTGTGTGTGTGTGTGTGGTTGTTCAGATTTCAGATGTGGGATTACAGCATTATCATCTGGCTAAAAAGAACAGAAGGTTAAACATCTGACCACTGCAGGAACTCTGCAGATTAACAGACTGGACAGTTGCTTTGCTTCTATTTATTGCTACTGATACTATTACTACTCCTACAGCTGATACAACTACTACCAATACAACTGCTCCTACTACAACTACTTCTACTGCTACTATTGTATTCCTACTTCCACTATTCCAACAGCACTACCTCTATTACTACTACCACTGCTACTACCTATGCTACCGTTACTATGACGACTACCACTTCCACTACTCCTACAGTTCTACCTCTGCTACTACTACTACCCCATGACTACTGCTACCACTGCTACTACTAGGCCTACAATCACAACTACCATTACTACTTGTACTACTGCTACTATGAATATTACTTACTTGCTGCTAATGCTACGTGCACTGTTTAGTTTTAATATACTAATTGGCCAAAATGTCACATACTCCCGGTTTCGCTCTTTGATCCTGACATCCAGCCACTCGCCTACCGGTCATCTCTCCGCCTGTCTGTCATGGCTGTCAGGCTGGAAGCCGTGAACACGCCTGGCCTGAGCTGTCAGTCACTGTAACCTTTGACCCTGAATGTGTCACCCATCATCAGCACCGCAGTCCTCTTGTCAACAAGAAACACAACATGACACAAGCTTTCACACCTTCTCTCCTCTGCTTTTGTCATTCCATGACTTTATCAGCATTACATAAACATTTTACTCTTTACTGTTGTCAGGGTGCTGAACCTTCAGGGCACTTTTAACTGAATACTGGTCTGTGAATTGCTAAATTAGGCCATCTTTATTATTTATAGTCTTCATTACTCTGCTCTCTCTGTGTTTGTTTGTATATTAACTTTTTCCTCGCATTCCACCCCTTTATTTGGATTTTCCACACTGTAGTCCCTGTTGACCTGTGAAGGGCCTCAGAAAGACATCATCTCTATGGTGTCAGCTACCCATGAACAGGGGATTTACAGGAAAAGATGCACACATGAAATACTGCATTTTCAATTTTATCTCACCCTCACTGTTTTGTGTTCACTCACTCTGAGATGAATTAAGTTTAGGTATGTAAATAGTATTGCAATATTTGTTTTTTGATATTGTATTCTAACCAGGAACAATTTAAACTTTTTTTATACATATGGTGGTGTGTTCTTTATACTAATACTATTTTTTTAAATATATCACCTTGCTTACAGTACCATAACCCAGCTATCATGATGCTTATCATACAGCAAAAGTCTTGCCAAAACACAGCCTTAATTAATTAAAAGTATTCAACTGGCTAAACACAGGTTCTCTTTTATTGTGAGGCAGTTACAGGAAAAGCAATGTATCTGTCAGAGGTTAGCACTGACCACAACTGTTCGTCAAAAATGTGTCACAAGACAATGGTCATTTTCTGCATTTTTTGACAGTTTTACTGCAGGGAGTAATGGAGCTGTTAGATGAAGAGCTGCAGGCGACACGCTACACATGTCCAACTCCTCAGCAAGGTAACCAGCTCCTATTTCTGTGTCCTGCTGTTGTGTGAAAAACTCCTAGCAACATGTTCAGCATTAAATGACATCGCAGGTGCAATTATTATTGACAGACTTTTTAATTAAAGTTCCAGTGGGCATCTAGGGGTGTATTTTTTATTCTTTATTCCTGGATCCCCATTAGCTGCCACAAAGGTAACAGCTACTCTTCCTGGGGTCCGCACACAATAAAATGTACATACAAAGAAGACACACAATACATATAAAAGTAAGACCATACAAAGCCACAGACACACAAACAACAAACAACAACTAAACATTACAAAACATCCAGTTACAATCCATCTTCCAGTTAACAGTGAGATTATACACATTTTTGAAGTATTCTTTTCAAGTCTTTTAAAACTTGCCTTATTGGGTACTTCAGTGATCAAAGTTGGTAATGCTTCCACATTGTGACGTTGCAGTAGTTGCCGACCGCAGCTCCGTTGCTGCACACTCCGCTTCAAAAGATGAAGGCAGTGAGATTGTCTGCTAAACAGATAAAACATGACTGTGTAAGGACTTTTTCACTGAAGAAGTTAATTTAATAATAATTTGTTCCAGTTCTTTAGTTAATTTTCAACTTGCAGCACTGATAGTGTTTCTGCTTAGAGTTTGAGCTGATAAGACAACAAAAAGTAAATCCACTTCACATATAACACACACACACACACACATATGTGACTCCAGTTTCACAAACCAACACACTGATGCTTTCACACCAACACACCCTTGAACTAGACACGTATACACACTCTTGCAATGCACACTAATACAACATGAATATTCCTACACACAAAAATACACACAGTTTCACTTGACCATAAACACACATACATGCACATACGCACTATTACACACACAATTCCAGGGCAACATGCATTCAAACACATAATTCAAACACACATATGCACAGTGCACACACATTACAGCATGTGTATACAGATACATGGATATTGAACCAGGGGTCACCCTCCCGTTTGAGGCCTCAAGTCAAATTTATAACAATATTGATCCATTTGGAAGTAGGGCAGCACACACACACACACACACACACACTTATCTCTTATCCTACATGTGTGATGTCACCAGAAAACGTGCATGTTTATGGTCATATATGTGTCTGTGTGTGTCCCTTTCATAGTACATGTAGTATAGAGACCACTCCCCCTCGCTCTCTGTGCATCCATTCATCATCAGACTGTTTACAACCAAACAACGGGGTCAAGCAGAGCATGGAGCGAGACAGCAAAACAGTTGTGATTGATCAATTTACATCATTTGAAAGTGTGAGAGGTGGTGGAAAGTAAATAAATGAAATAAATATAAGGGATAATGTTCCCAAACCCCTTAGCTGAGAGGTCAGGTCAAATATATATATATATATATATATATATTTATATATGAGAGTATAACTTTAACTATAAAGTAGTTAAAACCAGCTCCACCTCAACTAATTACAACTGTAAAATGCAACTTACACATTGATGCATTCCTGGTATATATATATATATATTATATACTTTAACTTAAGTTACATTTTGAATTAAGGACTTTTACTTGACTTTCATGGAGTATTTTTACATTACATTATGTCATACTTGTTAACAAGTATTTGGTTATTGTTAAGAGCAGTAACTAAAACAACAAGTGAGAGTTATTTGAAGGACATTATTCTGGTTTGTCACAACATGGGTCTGATTTTGGCATTGTTTCTCTCAGGTATGATAACACATGATAACACCAACTTCAACTTCTGGGAACAGTTCCAACATCAGAACAGCAAAGTCCAATAAGTCAAGAACATGATCAGTCAGACAATCAGACAGGTCGTAAACAAAATTCACCCAGATCATCTATACTTTATATTATTGAGGTAAAACCAAAATGTCAGTAATAAACACTAATTACACAGAATTCTCCATTGTCTAAACTGTGATTATTTTCTCCTCCAAGTAAGTTATCTAACCTGGAGCGTGTTTACAACTTGTATGATCAATGTTATCATTCCCTATTTGAATGATGGCCAGAACTGCAGAAGTATGACTCTAATTGTAATAAAGAATATTTTTCTTCAAGTAATAAAGGGTTACTAGAACTAACTACTGTAGAGCTGTCTTTCAGCTTGAAATAATAATTCTAATCTACCTGTGGCTCCATTTGTTTCAACTTTGAGGATTCCGGTAAATGCTTGTTGAAATTGTATCTTAGCTGAACAACTTGCTATTAGGCAAAAAAACAGATCTTTTATGAAATTAAAAGTGATTTTATTGGGTTGCAACTAAAAATACAGCCCACCAGTAGCAAGACTGAAGCCTATTTTAGCTTTTCAGTGAGATAAAATAAAATCTGGTCATGTTGTTTGTTCTTGCTGTTTTGATAAAATTCGCCCAAAATATAATTTTTCACACCTTTGAACTCCAAATCACCTCATCACCAAACGCAGCGTGGCTGCAGCTGGGAGCAGCTTGCCAGCCAGATACTGACGCTCATGTTTAATAGACAACCAGAGAGGAGCAGCATGAATCCAGTCTGAGAGACGAGAGACCTGTTAGCACGCACACACACACATATGCACGGAAAGAAAATGTGTTGCTGGTGGTGCCGGGATGGACATGCACGCACATGGACACACACATACAGACACACATAAATACCCAAACATATGACAGATGGGAGGCATGGTGTTTATCAGAGGAAGAAATATACGAAACAGCAAGAGTGTGTGTGTGTGTCTGTGTGTACGCTGCAGAAAGGCGGGGAGAGGCGAAGAGTTAGGAGACAAAAAGTTAGACTGGGTCAGAGAGTCGAAACAAAGAGATAGTTCATTTCTCCTGCCCTTTAATTTCCTGACAAAGCGGGGAGAGGAGAAAATTTAAGAAAAAAATGGTAATTATTGGTAGTTATTGCTATAGGTTTTGTTTTCTGTTGCCGTCCCAGTAAGTGATGTGAAATCAAACTAATTTTAGAAGGCCTGATTTCATATCCAATAGAAATACAAACAGAGACTTGAGGATAGACAGACAGATGACCAGTGTATCCAGTCCAGACCAGTACACACCTGATGTCATCCAATCTGGGCTGAGCTTCTTAATGAAAGGTTTATCTTATGGACTCCCTGTACCCATCTCTACCAAAGCCTTCTGCGCCTAACGAAGTAATCTGGACAAATGTCCTTGAGGGACAAAAACACAATCTCTTGTCTCTCCCTTTCAACCATCAACCATCTCTCTCTCTCTCTGTCTCTCTCTCTCTCTCTCCTCTCACCACACACACACACACATCTCAGATTAGGATTTGGCTGATGGGGACTTATTGTATGAATACCACAGATGTAAACTGGAAGCAGCAATAGTCGATGTTATTTAAACCTGAAAATAAACTGAAGTTTTGGGCCATTTACCAAACAGCATGAAGAACTTAAGCACTGACTTATGTTCCCCTTTTTATATTGTTGGACTGCAACATGTTCTCATCCCAGCGTCGTCCCATACTTACACTACTTCAAGTGTCAATAACAAGAGAACAGGTACCTCTTACACATGGTTAATGTTTGTGAAACAGTGGCAGTTTGGTTAGGTTCATGCAACAAAACCTTCTTGGTTAGTTAAAGATCATGGTTTGGCTTAAAATGATGCTATGTGACGCAAATCATGTACGTATCATTTATGTAACTTAAAACAAAGACACAAACACATTTTTTTCTTGTTCGCTGTTTTGTGCTGAGCAGGTATGGCTTTTTTCTCTTTTCAAACACCCACTCAATGTCCTATGGTTTTATCAACAAACTCGTAACACTATGAAAGATATCTTCACCTTTTCAGAGTTTGTAATACAGATTTTCCACCTTCACTTCGTCGGGGTTGGTGGGCAGCCATCATCATCCAGCTACACCATTGTGGTTGTGTGTGTGTGTGTGTTTGTGTGGGTGTCTGTGTGCGCGCTGTAATGGCCCATCACAGAGTGCTAATAGGAAGTCTGTGTAGGAGATTGAAACATTCAATGATGCCTCCGTGTCTCATATCAGGGAAAGTCAGACAGACAGACAGTACATTGTTTACTGGCATTTATCAATCTGTTGAGGAACTTACAACTCCCCACAGCCCCCTAGTGGTGACAGCTGGGCACAGCAGGTGGACAGAAGAGTAGCCAGAGGGTGGACAGGGACACTAACTCAGGTAAAAAGAGACAGATAAATGCATAGACAGACAGATGGATAGATGACATGTCAAACTAATTCTTTTTACCAACTCTCCAAGTTGGTCTGGTTCTGAGGAAGCTCATCTGTCAGTGTCGAGCCACTGTAAACACACACACTCACTCTCAAAGACAGAGAACAGAGGGAGCAAACTCCAGCATCGTCTGCCTGTGTTGAAGGCCTACCAAGCAAGGAAATGTTTGTCTTGTCTGGTATCTGCTGATATTATGTGGAAAAACACAGGATTGGACGCACAGGATCCAAAATATTCCTGGTATGATGTTTCCACAGCAACTGTTTCCCTGCTGGATAACAAAGCTATATATTGAATGCTATGATGACATTAACTTTGCAAAAATACATCCTGTGTATCTGTGATGGCTTCAGGGTTCCCTAGGGAAAAATAAACACAGAAACTGTCTGTTGAGACATCCACATACACTCAGTACACGCTCTGCTATTAAAATTTTTCAAAACTTTTACGCATCTTATAAAAGGCGGTTGCTAACAAGTGGCTAAATGAGACTACAGAGGTTGTTAATGACATTAAACGTCAGCACACAAACACAGAGACTTACAGCATTTACAGCCTCATTTACAGCCTTTTGTTCTTGCAAATTCTAACTCAAACTTTACAACTTGTTGATTTTAATTACACAATTTAATTACAAGTTGTAAGTGTAATGGTGGTGACATTGAAGTCATGCCACTGTGGTGTAGTACGGTTAGCTTTTTACTTATGGCGATCACACTTAAACTACAAAAATCACAAAAGCAGCATCATTTGTGAAGATTATCTTGATGAGCAAAACGTGTGTTCGCCACAGACCTTATTTTCTGCATTAATCCGTAATCCATTGGCTGTTTGCAAGTCATTAACATGTTCAGTATTTCATCATTGCTGGCTAACAATTGTTATCTTAGGTATAAGCTGGTATGTTAGCCAACGTGTTCCGCACTTAATCACTATAACTATTTATTGTTAAAATAGCTTCCTCTGAAAAAACTAGCTAGCTACTTAGTTAGCTAGCTTGCAAATGTTGTGTGTTGCCTGCTAAGAGACTCGCTAGGCCAAAAACCCAAACTTCTAGTGTGTCTCTCATGCCAGCGTAAGAGCAACAACAGTGTTTTATACGCACATTCTTATGACACAAGACTTTGCTTGAGTGCCAATGAGCCTGCAGCCCAGTAACTTTCCACAGCCTCACACACAGTGTGGAAGGTTCCATGTTATACTTACACAACATGCAAAAGCTTTGTCCCACAAATATCCCCAACAAGACCCTCACAGCAACAGTTAAACATGGTATGTTCCCATCAGCCTGCTGAGTTCCAGCCTGTTTATACTGTTTGCTAGACACATAATTAGCAAGGCGGAGAACTCACAAAAGAATCAGAGCAACCAGCTATAGTTGTGCTGAGACACACAGGTATGCTGCACAACAAGGACTCTGCATTAACATTTCACTTAAATGCTCAGTGTCAGTGCTGCAAAATAAAGTCACATAACCTCATTTTGAAATATTGACACCATGAAATCACAATCAAACAGAATCTTACCTAATAAATGATACATTACAATCTTTGAGGCATATGTGATCTGGATGGAGCACCTGTATCAGTGTCATAATTTCAGTAGACTTTGGCAGTGCATACAGCACATGGCGAGTTTCCAAGGATCATGTTTACATTTTCGAGGTTTTGCTGACACTTATATACAGCGCGACTTACAGCGAGTGCAACTGTAAAATAAGCTTTACAACCTAGATGAGAAAACAATGATGTAGAGTTGATAGTGTAGGTCTGAGGTCACGGCACCTTGGCAGACCATTTCCAGGGCCTCAACAGTGTTCAGAGAGGAAATAGTGGCCTAGCAATGCATGTACAAACATTATTCTTAAAAGGAATGAAAGCAGAAAGTCTGGCAGCCACATATGATTTGCTTTTTTCATTTAAAACACAACCTGACAGTAGCAGGTGCCAGCATGTGATATTTCATTGTTTTGCCATGGATTTAGCCGGGTAAAAAAAGCTCAGTAAATTGTCGAGTCAATACTGCAGTGCTGCTTCCCATGGACTCTGATTAGATCACCATTTCCCCTATCAGGCTCAGCACTGTTTGGGTTTTGGTTGAAATCCTTTATGTTGGCTGCTTACACTGTAAACAGTTTTGTTGTTTAGTGACAGAGTGTAAGTCTGCGTCGCTGTTGACATGTAAGCCTTATTATAACAGACCCTGGAACAGCAACAATGTATGTGTGTCTTCACATCTACAGGACAGATATAGAGGAAATGCGGTCTTAAGAGAGCAGGAGTGTTGCAACACGTTCTTTGTTTTTATTAGAACATGTGGGTCAAATATTCTTGTGTGCACACTAAGAATGTTTCTGTCTCACTTGTTTTAGGTGGGCAAGACTAAGTTAGAAACAGGTTGTGGACACAACATTGATCATCAGAGGTGGCACAAGTACGCAAAATGTTTTCTCAAGTACAAGTACAGATACTTGTATAAAGAAACACTGTAGAAGAAAGAGCAGTAGAAGTACTGTTTCTACTTCTTTACTCAAGTAAAAGTGAAAAAGTACAGGCTCAGTATAAAAGTGTTTAATACCATTCATAATTAAAAATTCCCCTCAAATACATTGAAACTTAAATTGAAAAGACTTTTTTGTGAATGAAAGGAGCAGAAAGTACAAATACTTGTATGTAACGGGTGAAAGAAAGAAGTTTTCAACTTGAACTTTGTGTCTAACATCTTGTTTCACTGATTTCAAGAGGAATCCAAGGGCAGGCATTAGATTACCTTTACAGAAATAGCCAATCGTCTTGTCTTCTTTGTTTATGTAAGTCATATAGAGGCTTCATTATTTAATTGAGACTGTTTCATACCCAGTTCAAAACTCCTTGTAGTAAGTTTAAACATTGCCATTAATTTAGAGTCTTGTTGTGGCGATTGTGAATGTAAATCCAATATTCACCTAAGGGAAATATTTGCTATTCAGCTGCTAAATGCTCCACTATGTTCACCAGCTTGCAATATATCACTTTATTTAGCAAGCTTTAGGTCTATCTCATGCAGCGCATGCATAAGCTTTTAAATACAGTGATGTATTACATGGATCTAAGTCTGCGGAAATCTTTACTATCAGAGCTATTACTATTCACTGCTGCAACCAACATCAACATTATGAGAGCAGTGAGAGAAGACCATACGAGTAAAGGCTGGACAGCATTATTATATTATTATTAAATATATTATTAAAAATGTTGATTCTGGCCACTTTGAGTATTAAAGTTATTAGGCCCCTTCATTTCTCACAGAATTGACTTTGGGTAAAAATCTTGGATATTGTCTCTTTTGCTTTAAATCATTTGTTTAAATCAATAATGTTAGTTTGTTTCATTTCTAAATGTTCTAATGTGTTATAGCATTTTGGATCATCATTGTGTATAAAATGTGCTGTTTAAAAGTTCTGTAAAATAATTTTGTGACAGTGCATATTTCACTTTGGCGTAAGAGCTAAAATGCAATGAAAGGCATGGACATGTGTTTATCTGCTAGTGTGTGCTAAGGTGCTTACAGTGTATCTATTTCCACCTTTGTGGGGTCGAATACCGACATGTACTGATGTGTGAGTGTCCAGTCTGGCCAGCAGCCAGTGGAACCATGTGGCGCAGGCTCGCTCCAAAAAGCCCCCTGTAAGGAACAGGCTTAGCTTTAAACACTTTGATATCCATCTCAGGGATTATAGTCACGGTCTAACAGGAGTTTACAGCTCCATCACCATCGCAGCCAATAGCTAAACAAATTCTTCACTGGAAACTAAAACACCAAGAAGGAGGGGGAGAGCTTCTAAAGATTAACTGCTCATTGGGAGGTTATATAGATGAATCTTTGTAACTATCTGGAAGAAATGCTGAGCTAAAAAATAAGCTTTTTTCTCAAAAGAAAGGAAAATAAATATATATATTTTTAGCCAGTGTTTTGCTGAGCAGCACTTTGCCTGGGAAAGTGTGTGACTGTACAGTGCTGGATCCAGGTGTAAGCAGGCAGAATATGCTGACACACTGTCTGTATTCACTGGCGTCAATCTGATAACAGTCGTTAAAAGGGTGCAATGAGTTTAAAGTGTTTACTCAAAAATGCAGTCGGCACTGAAAATCCACCTGTCTCATCAAGATAAACCGTTACAGAAAAGTTTGCCATCTGGAGATTTAAATTATTTGGCTATAGTTAAATTTAATCAATGTCTCCGTTGCTAATAAATGTTTGTATTGCAAGTTAGACAGTGTGCGGTACAGAAGCGTATTGCATTCACTTGAAAATGTATTTTTTGGTTTGTTTTTATGAGTAATTATTTATGGAAGCATATTGCATTCACTTCGAAAAAAACCAAACTTTTCTGAGTAATTTATTTTGTTTGTTTTTCTGAATAATTTTTTCTGTTTTTCTGACAATTTTTTTTCCTGTTTTTCTGACTAATTCTTTTCCTGTTTTTCTGACTCATTTTTTTTCTGAGTGTAGAGAGCATTTCAAACAATAGACGCAATTATTCCTTTTATTGAGAGCTCGATTTAACAGAAACAAACATGACCGGCTTGTTTAGTTCAAT